>NW_026047628.1:758055-1073333 GCF_023864345.2 Schistocerca serialis cubense | reverse complement strand
TTGGTCAGGTGAATACAGGGTTGTAAATACAAAATCAAATAGGGGTAATGCAGGAGTAGGTTTAATAACGAATAAAAAAAAATATGAGTGCGAGTACGCTACTATCAACAGCATAGTGAATGCATTATTGTGGCCAAGATAGACACAAAGCCCATGCCTACTACAATAGTACCAGTTTATATGCCAACTGGCTGTGCAGATGATGAAGAAATTGATGAAATGTATGATGAGATAAAAGAAATTATTCAGGTAGTGAATGGAGACGAAAATTTAATAGTCATGGGTGACTGGAATTCGAGAGTAGGAAAAGGGAGAGATGGAAACATAGTGGGTGAATATGGATTGGGGGAGAGAAATGGAAGAGGAAGCCATCTGGTAGAATTTTGTACAGAGCATAACTAACACTTGGTTCAAGAATCATAAAAGAAGGTTGTATACATGGAAGAATCCTGGAGATACTAGAAGGTATCAGATAGATTATATAATGGTAAGACAGAGCTTTAGGAACCAGGTTTTAAATTGTAAGACATTTCCAGGGGAAGATGTGGACTCTGACCACAATCTATTGGTTATGAACTGTAGATTAAAACTGAAGAAACTGCAAAAAGGTAGGAATTTAAGGAGATGGAACCTGGATAAACTGACTAAACCAGAGGTTGTACAGAGTTCCAGGGAGAGCATAAGGAAACAATTGACAGGAAGGGGAAAAGAAATACAGTAGAAGAAGAATGGGTAGTGCTGAGGGATGAAGTAATGAAGGCAGCAGAGGATAAAGTAGGTAAAAAGATGAGGGCTAGTAGAAATCCTTGGGTAACAGAAGAAATATTGAATTTAATTGCTGAAAGGACAAAATATAAAAAAGCAGTAAAGGAAGCATGCAAAAAGGAATACAAACGTCTCAGAAATGAGATTGACAGGAAGTGCAAACTGGCCAAGCAGGGATGGCTAGAGGACAAATGTAAGGATGTAGAGGCTTATCTCATTAGGGGTAAGATAGATACTGCCTACAGGAAAATTAAAGAGACCTTTGGAGAAAAGAGAGCCACTTGTATGAATATCAAGAGCTCAGATGGAAACCCAGTTCTAAGCAAAGAAGGGAAAGCAGAAATGTGGAAGGAGTATATAGAGGGTCTATACAAGAGTTATGTACTTGAGGACAATATTATGGAAATGAAGACAATGTAGATGAAGATGAAATGGGAGATATGATACTGCGTGAAGAGTTTGACAGAGCCCTGAAAGACCTGAGTCGAAACAAGCCCCTGGGAGTAAACAACATTTCATTAGACCTACTGAAGGCCTTGGGAGACCCAGTCCTGACAAAACTCTACCATCTGGTGAGCAAGATGTATGAGGCAGGTGAAATACCCTCAGACTTCAAGAAGAATATAATAATTCTAACCCCAAAGAAAGCAGGTGTTGACAGATGTGAAAATTGCCAAACTATCAGTTTAATAAGTCACAGCTGTATATTGAGCAAGCAGTAAAGGAAACAAAAGAAAAATTCAGAGTAGGTATTAAAGTCCATGGAGAAAAAATAAAAACATTGAGGTTTGCCGATGACATTGTAATTCTGTCAAAGACAGCAAAGGACTTGGAAGAGCAGTTGAATGGAATGGACAGTGTCTTGAAAGGAGGATGTAAGATGAACATCAACAAAAGCAAAACAAGGATAATGGAATGAAGTCAAATTAAGTTGGGTGATGCTGAGGGAATTAGACTAGGAAATGAGACACTTAAAGCAGTAAAGGAGTTTTGCTATTTGAGGAGCAAAATAACTGATGACTGTCGAAGTAGAGAGGATATAAAATGTAGACTGGCAATGACAAGGAAAGCGTTTCTGAAGAAGAGAAATTTGTTACGATCGAGTATAGATTTAAGTGACAGGTAGTCGTTTCTGAAAGTATTTATATGGAGTGTAGCCATGTATGGTAGTGAAACATGGACGATAAATAGTTTGGACAAGAAAAGAATAGAAGCTTTCAAAATGTGGTGCTACAGAAGAATGCTGAAGATTAGATGGGTAGATCACATAACTAATGAGGAAGTATTGAATAGGATTGGGGAGAAGAGGAGTTTGTGGCACAACTTGACTAGAAGGAGGGATCAGTTGGTAGGACATGTTCTGAGGCATCAAGGGACCACAAATTTAGTATTGGAGGGCAGCGTGGAGGGTAAAAGTCATAGGGGGAGACCAAGAGCGTAATACACTAAGCAGATTTAGAAGGATGTAGGTTGCAGTAAGTACTGGGAGATGAAGAAGCTTGCACAGGATAGAGTAGCATGGATAGCTGCATCAAACCAGTCTCAGGACTGAAGACAACAACAACAACAACAACAACAACAACAACAACAACATAATAATGCGCTACTATTGTGCTCTTACAGCCAAATCACAGTCCTCTCTCCTGAAGTCACACATGGTCGGCCCTGCCCTGATCTTTGGGATACAGTTTTGATTTCTATAAACTATCAGCAAATCCGAGAAATGACAGAACGATTCACATTACACCACTGGTCCAAATCAGTTAGCTGCTGTCCTGTTTCTGTTCTTTCTATGGCCCACCACTGCAGAGTGTCTAGTAAACATCTTCTCTGCACCATCTGTGACTGTGTACAAAGCGATTGTGGCTGTTGGGCTACCGGGCAGACACTACCTTTTTTCATAGGTGCCCTGACATCACCGTTGGCATGTTTGTCAGTTGATCGGAATGCCATCTTATATGCAGAACACGATCGTACGGACATCTGTTTGACAGTTTGTATGATTATATTGTGAACTGGACACAGGTTGGGGAAATAACAGTTTGTTGCTTTTAACTTTTGACACCAGTGTATTACATTCTTTAAGTTGGGATACTGAAACAATCATCTTACCTGTAAAATCATTGCTCATATCACTTGTTTTCATATTTTCAGTTTTCTTGTTGGTGCAATAACTATTTTCATCATTGGTGGATTCTTTACTAATTTTGCCTAGTACTGGGACTGCAGTACTTGGCTTTAATTTTCAATAACTTATTTTATTACTTGATTGGATACTATGAGAAACTTCATTCTTATCAACAACATCATTCTTGTTCTCATACATTATGTCATTAGAAGACAGTTATTGCCATCTAAAGAATCACTATTCACATCTTTGTCTGAGCCAGGTACAGATGGCTGTCATTCTTTTTTAGTTTTTTTTTACATTTCTGTCAACTAATTCTTACTTTTGTTTTCAGTTGCCTGCATTTCCTATCCTTTTTGGTGGTACTACCTCTGGATTGTTCAACATCTCACATTTTTTCTTGTCACCTACACTTTGTACTCTATTGCTTTTCATAGCCTGTAAAAATAATTAAATAATTAAAATATGCAAATCAATTGAATTCAAATGTAAATCAGTCACCTACATTACATCACCACAAATAACGACACGTATAAAACATTTTAAAATAAATACAAAATACAGACAAGAAAAGCTTTTAGTTCAATAATTTTTAATCATTATGGGTGATGACAATCTACTATCACACAGATGGGGTGTTCAGCAGCATACAGATACATAATAGCTACAGACATTACTAATGCTGGAGCAATCAAAAATGATGACCGGCCATCACACACAGCCCCAATTTCTGTTAGAAAGGTTCTCTGCCTGCTTCTACCCTCTTGTTCCATTCACTTTTTGCTCATTTATCTCATCAGATCCCACTGATATTCTAGTTGGAAGATACATTCAGACCTTTTACATGTGTATAAATAGGAAACACATTTCTCCACACTCTGCATGTCCACACTCTTGCACCAAGCATGTAACAGCCATGCATAAGATCATGTATTACCTGCCCTTTGCATGATTACAAATATTCACAGAGACCTGGAAGATCACTTAAAAAAACTATAAGATCATTCAGTCATTTGATAAACTGATGCACTAGATAAATGAAATGAAATCTGAAGGCACAGTGATGTGGCAGGCTATTCATCCAGTAGAAATGTCATTGGTTATTTGATAGATGAAAGAGGAATGAAGAGGTGGGAGAGTATTATGGTGAATTAATAACCACTACTCCACTACACTCAATACATCCATTTTGTCGCATTCATATCCTAACAAGTTGGTGCAGAGTGTAAATCTCATTTGAAGCTACTTTTATTATTTTAGAAGATATACATTCCCAAGGTGCAGATTTGGTGCTCCCAGCATTCTTCCTTACTGTCCTTAATTAGACTGTGAGGCTTGTGTGCAGTCACTTCAAACTGATGAGTGTGGTCTCTGAATGATGTCACTTCAGACACGCAGTGCCCTTAAATGATTCTGAATTGTTGCTGCAGTGTCTTTGGTCAACCACTGCACTGCCCATTGGCAGTAAGGGCCTGTAGAAATGGGAATAACAGTTCTTGGAAAGCAGATGGTTGGTTAGGACACGTCACTCAGAACATCATTGATGCTATCTGACAGAGAGGGCATCAAGTGGTAGCAGAAGTATACAAGTGCCAGTTGACCGTTCGAAGAGCTCAAAATGGTACATGATCTGTTACTCTGACAAAGAAGTATCAGGAACTTTGGAAAGTGGTCACTACCATAAAAATTATTGTGTAGTGACCACTGCATGAACCCATGAGATTGGGGGAGAAGTGTGGACTAGAGCTGTTCAATTAGAAGGTCCCTACCAGACAACATGGTACTTCCCTATGAGGGGAGAGGTGGTGTTGGTGGTGGTGGTGGTGGTGGTGGTGTGGAGAGGGGGGGAGCACTTAAATCCCAACACAGGAGAAAAATGGGAGGGGGAGGGAGAGGAGTTTGCATTTGTGTTGTTGTTGCATCCAGTGTGGACGCAAACAGGTACAAGCATTATGGTTGAGTGGCGCAAAATGTACAAACAAAGGAGAGTTGTTGTGGTAGATGCACATGTGTGAACACAAGAGAGAGCCATTCTGTGTAATGGTCACTATAGCACTTACTTAAATGTTAGTGGTGTCGAGACTGAAGATAGCTGGGTGGGATCATAGGAAAAACTGTCTCAGTGATGTAAATAGTTGAATTTCAGGAATGTCTGACTGAACTGATGGTAAATTGGCACGCTCCTGACCAATGTTTAACAGTGTAGAAATGCACAGAGGAGTGCATTAACAATGGCTACCAGTATAGAGACATGAAGACATCATCCTGCCATCATGGCATCTCAACTTGTAACAAAAGAAGGCAAGTTATGAGACTTTAGTTAATAATTTTTATAATCTGAAAAATATTTCAAATCTATGCAGAATACCACCAGTCAGTAACTTCAATTTGTGATCAGTTTAGTAGAAATATGGAACTAGTTATTGGAATTCTTGTAAAGTTATTTTGCCTTAAGCAGCATTCCTCTTTCCTAAAGTAAATTGAATTTAAATATCAGTATTACTATTCAAGTTTATTTGTAGCACAGTATAAAGAAAAAACTTGTCGTCTTATCCAGTGTCACATTATGATGTTGTATGCTCCTTTAGAGAAACATTTTAGTGCAAAGACATTATGGTCACCTGTTTATAGGTCATTTGTTTAAAATTATCTGTCACTGAATTACAAAAGTTCTTGCAAAGAATTATTTAAAGTAAAAATCAATTCAGTTCATTTCAGTCAACAATATTATTCCACTAGTAGCAAGTGTCCTAAGAATATTAAAATTTCAGTTCTGAGTTTGCAGAGATATAAAATTTAATTCTTACATGTAACTTTTCAGTCAGACAAGTCAGTGAAGTCATCTAAAGTTGTTAAAATTAATTCAAACAGGGAACAAAAAATTCTCTAGAGCTGGCAACCGATCTTCATTGAATTAGTTAGTTCTCCACACGGGATAACTCTTGGTAAATGATTAATGCTCTCGTCAGAATTTGCTTAGGCGGTCTGCTGTTATGGCCGCCAACTGGGATTCTAAATCAGTAGGAAGTGTGACTGTGTATGAAATGTAAGGCAGTGTTTTACCTAGGATTGTTTATTGTTTAGTAATTGTGTTTGATAACAGGGGAACATTGTGTGTAGTGTGTCACTAATGCTAAACTGAGTGAAGTGACAGCATAATAGCTTGTAGAAAATACAGAATAGGGCAGGCAGCCAGTGGTTATATGAACAAATGCCACATGACGAGTCATGGTAGCAAAAAATTTCCAAAAACGCTGGTGTAGAATTAGTACATGGCTGCCAATTCCAGCAAAGTTACCACAGTAAAATTTGAATTATTCACTAAATTTTGTCAATGTGGGTGATTAAGTCAAGTGGTGACATTACGGGTAAAGAGAGTCAGTTGTACTTGAGATTACAGGGACTGAAACTGAACAAACATCTCTTACATTGTAGATGGAAGTGACATCAGAATAATTATGCACAAGCAATGTGATTTGGGTTTGTCATTCAGGTTTCAAGTCCTCACACCCCAAATTTAATTATATTACCAAATAATTTTTATATTGTTGCACCTGTCTACTGCGTGACAGGATTTTTGAAATTTGTGCATTTCTGCAGTAAAATGGAAATTTATATAACCTTCAGTTTTGCAATTTTAGCATTGTAAAATAGGTACCAAAATTGGTAAGTCCATGCGATAACCTGTATAATAATGGGAAACCTAACATTTAGAATAATTAAGCGGTTTGTACTTCACTGTGTGAAAATTTTAGACAGGCACAAATGAGAGCAGCACAAGATGATGTCAAGTCCTAATGTACCAGACGAGGCATTGCCTTTCGATCACAAGACATCAGAAGACAGTGTAAGACAGAACAACAATTTAGAAGACAGTTCTTGCATGCTGTTACTGGCAGTGAAAAAAGATTTTTTTTTGTTAGTGGATGTAATTATACATGTGGATTAGACAATCCATTAAGAAGATTTAGGCTGATTATAAAAACGGAACAGTACTTTGGTCAAGTAAAAATTAAAACTGAACCGTATGTGATGGTGGAGGGGATGCAAATGGATATCGGTGTTGATTTAGTGATTTTTTAAACCATATAGTGATTCAAATAGTGATATGGCTACATGTATTACCACCAATATGAACAATGTGGGTGTAGGTTTCAAAAACAATGCAAAGCAGCTGGAAACTAACATGAACACTACTATGATGCAGTTAAAGTGTAAAATAAATACTAGCCTGGATACAAAATTGACACAAAAGGAAACAAAGATGACTAAACTGAAAGACAAAATTGATATTCAAGTGAAAACCAAGTATATCAAAACAGGGCCCGTGATATCAAAACAGGGCCTATGATATTCGATTTGGACTGAAATCTTTCAGGCAAGATTGACGCAAAGTTTGCAATTTTGACTGCATAAAGCCAATGCATCACTGACGTAAGCAAACTGGTAAACAATATGAAGGCTGATGTAACTAAAATTCAGACAAAAATTGCCAATATCAAAGAAAGATTTGATTTGGAAACTTAGAGAGTAGAAGGAGAGGTAGAACCTCTTATAGAAGGACAGCTGCAAGTTATTGAACCCACAGTTAGGACTCAAATTTCAGACGAAACACAAGCCAGACTGGAAGCATTATGCAACAAAATGAAGAGTGTACTAGTGGACATGGGTTCTTGCATTCAACAGCAAGAATCCACAACAATTCATACCAAGATGGAATTGGTACATTTGTAACAAAGAATTCTGGGATTTTAAGTAGAGAGAGTAAGTTTGGCCCTCAGAAAAAACAGGGAGGTTGTCATCCTACCGACTTCATCAAAAACTGTATGTGTTACCCACAATTTCAGACAAAGAAAGGATAAATTTAGTAATTAATTTGTTAGCAGGAAATGCTAAGCGATGGGGACTGAATTTGGATGTGGAGAATTTGCCAATCTCTGAATTTTTGAGAGTAAGTTTCTGGAAGAGTTTTAGTCTGTCCAGAAACAAGACCAATTGTGGTGAGAGTTTATCATCGCCAAAATGCCAAAATATGGGTGCAGATCCATGAAAGAATATTGTGAATCACAGTTTAAGAGCTTGGAGTATTTAAAAAGCAGAAGGTCTGAATTTGAGATAGCTTGAGAACTCGAGAAGAAGCTGCCAGACGATTCCAAGCCATACGTAGGATGTAACAATCATAATTTTGAAGACTTTCTGGAAAAGTGGAAAGTGAAAATATAGAGTGCAAAACTTGCAATCAAAGAGGATTCTGGAACCACAATGTCCCTGAACGAGCTAATAGCAATCAGTCACAAACAAATATGATGAGAGGAACAGTTAGAGAAAGCTGAGGAGGTTATCACCAGGAAGGGGAAACTTAACTGGTAACAGGGCGCAAGACGAACTGGAAAATTAAGATCTGCATAGATATTAGTTAACAAGTCGATGAATTGTGACGAGGATAAATCGTGAAGGAAGAGGAAGGCAGTAAGGGGAAGGATGATACTGACATGCATGCATATTAAGAGATTATCTCTTTCGCTCAATACGCTCAACAGCTGGAGAATCAGCCTGCCAAGAATCCGACAACTCCCATAGAAGAGACTAATTCTGACCCAAACCTGCAAATAATAGAGAGTCATGTCAATTTCAATAGGTAATAGTGATAGCAGTCATGCATAACCAAGAAAACAAGAGATGTGACGGCAAAAAAGATGAGACATCTGAAACTTTTGGAAATTATACAACTGACAGTACTATCGTAGACATCCTACATAGATTAGAAAGTTTGCAGGAAAACAAGGAAGATTTGAGCAGCTGCAATGAGGAAGTCATTTTTCCTGACAAACATGTCGATGGAATTGATTTAAACCTGTGCAAACTGTTCAGAGAACAGATGGGGCCAGAAGAACAAAAAATAAGTCAAAATCAGCATCATAAGACAGCATATTTTAAGACTAGCAAGATATGTATGATTCTGATGAATTGTAAATAGAGAAAGATGAACAACTGGAAGAAATATACACTCTAACAGTAAAATGTGTAGTGTCAATTTGAGCTAAAGAAAATAAAACCAAAATCTATCAGGAAAACAATGAAGATGTAGTAAGTGAGGAAGTTTCCATAACCATGGCGAATGGGCATAACCAAAATGACACTCTAGAAGAGGATGCAGTCTCAGAATTTGTAGGCGATTAGCTATGAGAGAAAGCAGAGCAGGATGGTTGAAAAGGAGAATGAAACCTCCAGATAATACTTTCACTATAAAGATGTGTCAGATATCATGGCAAGACCTTGCAGTTGAAAGGATTTATTATGGTAAAATGAAGAAGACTGGAGGGAGGACACAACGGTGCAAAACCATCATTCCCATTAAAGTACATGGACAGGAAATGTTTGTACTTTTGGATACAGGAGTGCAAATAACTACTGTTTCAAATGCTTCTTTTGAAATAACCAGGCACAAACTGGAAATTGAAAATATGCCAGTGGCAGGTGTTAAGGTTACAGGTACCACAGGAGACAGTAGCAAACTTATAAAGTACCTAGTATTATTAGACTTTCAGATATAGAGAGATACAGATGTGGGCTGAGCTGGCGACCCTTCGCTCACAGCTTCAGGATGCGTTGGCTTCCGTCACACAGCTTCAGGCTGCTGCCAAGGGGTGTCACTGTAGGGGATCAGCTGCAGGGATGTGAGGGATGTCAAGCATGTCCCACGTGTCCTCTGATTGGTCCACTGCTGTGTGCCCCCTCCCCCCCCCCCCCCCCCCCAGGTACTGCCTGCACTGAGGTTGATCCCTCACCCATGGTCGAGTGAGAGATCATTCCAAAGTCTGGCAGGCAGTGAAAAACTTTCCATGGGGCCGATCGTAGGGCCTCCCTGGTTCATTTTACGAATAGGTTTCGGGTGTTATCTGTGGCTGACGATGTCTCTGAGCTGGTTGCAGTCGTTCACCCAATTCCAGAGGAAGCTCCTTGGCCCACAAGGTATGGGCATTCACAGAGGGTGGGTTTGCTGGTAGTTGAGAGCACCAATGTTAGGCGCATAATGGGGCCCCTTACGAACATGGCTGCTAAGGAGGGGAAGGAAGCCAGTGTGCACTCCGTGTGCATTCCGGGGGGAGTCATTCCAGATGTGGAAAGGGTGCTTCTGGATGCCATGAAGAGTATAGAGTGCAGCCAACTGCAGGTGGTGGCTCATGTCGGTACCAATGATGTGCGTCACTTTGGATCAGAGCAGATTCTGTCTGGTTTCGGGTGGCTAGCAGAAATGGTAAAGAACACCAGTCTTACTTCCAAGATTCAGGCAGAGCTCACGATCTGCAGCATCATCGATAGAACTGACTGTGATAATTTGATGCAGAGCTGAGTGGTGGATCTGAATCAGAGGCTCAGGCAGTTCTGTGACCATGTAGGCTTGACTTGCGCCATCGGGTGGTGGGTTTCCAGGTTCCACTTAATAGGTCAGGAGTCCACTACACACAGGAGGCAGCTACATGGGTAGTGGGGGCTGTGTGGAAGGGACTGGGCGGTTTTTTAGGTTAGAGGGTCTCAGGGAACCACAGAAGGGCAGTCTGTCAGAAAGTGGGCAGGTAAAACACAGTAAGGTAGTTGTAGAAATGATTGGTATTGTGGTTGTAAATTGTTGTAGCTGTGTTGGGAAAGAACCACAGCTCCAAGCCCTAATAGAAGCACTGAAGCTCACATAGTTGTAGGTACAGAGAGCTGGCTAAAGCCGGAAATAAGTTCAGCCGAAAATTTTTCAAATGATCTAACTGTGTTCAGAAAGGATAGATTAAATACAGTTGGTGGTGGAGTATTTATTGCTGTCAGAGGTAGTTTGCCATGTAGCAAAATTGAAGTAGATAGTTCATGTGAAACAGTATGGGTAGAGGTTATACCTGACAATCAGACTAAACTATTAACTGGATCATTTTACCGACCCCCTGACTCAGAAGACATAGTTGCTGAAAAGTTCAAAGAAAACTTGAGTCTCATTTCAAATAAGTACCCCGCTCATACAATTATAGTCGGTGGTGACTTCAATCTACCCTCAATATGCTGCAAAAATTATATGTTTAAAGCCAGCTGCAGGCATAAAACATCATCCGAAATTGTACTGAATGCTTTCTCAGAAAATTATTTTGAACAATTAGTTCATGAGCCCACTCCAAGCGTAAATGGTTGTGAAAGCATACTTGACCTTTCAGCAATAAATAATCCTGGACAAATAGTGAGTGTTGTGATGAATACAGGGATTAGTGACCACAAGGTAGTTGCTGCTAGGCTGAATAACGTAACACCTACAACCATCAAAAAGAAACGCAAAGTATATCTACACTCCTGGAAATGGAAAAAAGAACACATTGACACCGGTGTGTCAGACCCACCATACTTGCTCCGGACACTGCGAGAGGGCTGTACAAGCAATGATCACACGCACGGCACAGCGGACACACCAGGAACTGCGGTGTTGGCCGTCGAATGGCGCTAGCTGCGCAGCATTTGTGCACCGCCGCCATCAGTGTCAGCCAGTTTGCTGTGGCATACGGAGCTCCATCGCAGTCTTTAACACTGGTAGCATGCCGCGACAGCGTGGACGTGAACCGTATGTGCAGTTGGCGGACTTTGAGCGAGGGCGTATAGTGGGCATGCGGGAGGCCGGGTGGACGTACCGCCGAATTGCTCAACACGTGGGGTGTGAGGTCTCCACAGTACATCGATGTTGTCGCCAGTGGTCGGCGGAAGGTGCACGTGCCCGTCGACCTGGGATCGGACCGCAGCGACGCACGGATGCACGCCAAGACCGTAGGATCCTACGCAGTGCCGTAGGGGACCGCACCGCCACTTCCCAGCAAATTAGGGACACTGTTGCTCCTGGGGTATCGGCGAGGACCATTCGCAACCGTCTCCATGAAGCTGGGCTATGGTCCCGCACACCGTTAGGCCGTCTTCTGCTCACGCCCCAACATCGTGCAGCCCGCCTCCAGTGGTGTCGCGACAGGCGTGAATGGAGGGACGAATGGAGACGTGTCGACTTCAGCGATGAGAGTCGCTTCTGCCTTGGTGCCAATGATGGTCGTATGTGTGTTTGGCGCCGTGCAGGTGAGCGCCACAATCAGGACTGCATACGACCGAGGCACACAGGGCCAACACCCGGCATCATGGTGTGGGGAGCGATCTCCTACACTGGCCGTACACCACTGGTGATCGTCGAGGGGACACTGAATAGTGCACGGTACATCCAAACCGTCATCGAACCCATCGTTCTACCATTCCTAGACCGGCAAGGGAACTTGCTGTTCCAACAGGACAATGCACGTCCGCATGTATCCCGTGCCACCCAACGTGCTCTAGAAGGTGTAAGTCAACTACCCTGGCCAGCAAGATCTCCGGATCTGTCCCCCATTGAGCATGTTTGGGACTGGATGAAGCGTCGTCTCACGCGGTCTGCACGTCCAGCACGAACGCTGGTCCAACTGAGGCGCCAGGTGGAAATGGCATGGCAAGCCGTTCCACAGGACTACATCCAGTATCTCTACGATCGTCTCCATGGGAGAATAGCAGCCTGCATTGCTGCGAAAGGTGGATATACACTGTACTAGTGCCGACATTGTGCATTCTCTGTTGCCTGTGTCTATGTGCCTGTGGTTCTGTCAGTGTGATCATGTGATGTATCTGACCCCAGGAATGTGTCAATAAAGTTTCCCCTTCCTGGGACAATGAATTCACGGTGTTCTTATTTCAATTACCAGGAGTGTATTTAAAAAAGCTGATACAAATGCTCTTAACACCTTTTTAAGAGACAGCCTTCACTCCTTCCAATCTGATCATGTAGGAGTAGAAAAGTTGTGGTATGTTTTCAAAGAGATAGTATCAACAGCAATTGAGAGATATATACCATATAAATTAATAAGTGGTGGTACTGATCCCCCATGGTACACAAAACGGGTCAGATCGTTGTTGCAGAAGCAACGAAAAAAGCATGCCAAATTTCAAAGAATGCAAAATCCCAAAGATTGGAAAAGTCTTACAGAAGTTCGAAATATGGCATGTACATCAATGCGAGATGCTTTTAATAATTTCCACAACAAAATTCTGTCTTGAAATTTGGCCAAAAACACAAAGAAATTCTGGTCATACGTAAAGCACACCAGTGGCAAGACACAATCAATACCTTCACTGTGCGATAACAATGGTGAAGTCACCGATGACAGTGCCACTAAAGGAGAGTTATTAAACATGGTTTTCCAAAACTCCTTCATCAAAGAAGACGAAGTAAATATTCCTGAATTCCAATCAAGAACAACTGCCAAGATGAGAAACACAGAAGTAGATATCCTAGGCGTAACAAAGCAGCTTAAATCACTTAATAAAGGCAAGGCCTACGGTCCAGATTGTATACCAGTCAGTTTCCTCTCAGAGTATGCAGATAAAATACCTCCATATTTAGCAGTTATATACAACCACTCGCTCACAGAAAGATATGTACCTAGTGACTGGAAAGTTGCTCAAGTCACACCAATACCCAAAAAGGGAAGTAGAAGTAATCCACTGAATTACAGGCCTGTATCACTAATGTCGATTTGCAGTAGGGTTTTAGAACATATAATGTATTCAATCATTATGAAGTACCTCGAAGAAAATGATTTATTGAAATATAGTCAGCATGGATTCAGAAAATATCGTTCTTGTGAAACACAACTAGCTCTTTATACTCATGAAGTAATAAGTGCTACCGACAGGGGATGTCAAATTTATTCCATATTTTTAGATTTCCAGGAGGCTTTTGACACCATTACTCACAAGCGTCTTATAATCAAACTGCGGGCCTATAGAGCATCGCCTCAGTTGTGCGACTGGATTCATGATTTCCTGTCAGAAAGGTCACAGTTCATAGTAATAGATGGAAAGTCATTGAGTAAAACAGAAGAAATATCTGGTGTTTCCCAAGGAAGTGTTATAGACACTCTATTGTTCCTGATCTATATTAACGACATAGGAGACAATCTGATTAGCCGTCCTAGATTGTTTGCAGATGATGCTGTCATTTAACATCTTGTAAAGTCATCAGATGATCAAAATGACTTACAAAATGATTTAGATAAGACATCTGTATGGTGCAAAAAGTGGCAATTGACCCTGAATGAAGAAAAGTGCGAAGTTATTCACATGAATACTAAAATAAATCAGCTAAATTTCGATTATGCGATAAGTCACACAAATCTGAGGGCTGTAAATTCAGCTAAATACTTAGGGCTTACAATTACAAATAACCTAAATTGGAACGATCACATAGATAATATTGTGGGTAGAGCCAACTAAAGACTGCGATTCATTGGCAGAACTCTTAGAAGGTGCAACAGGTCTACTAAAGAGACTGCTTCCACCACGCATGTCCGCCGTATTTTGGAGTATTGCTGTGCGGTGTGGGATCCGCATCAGGTGGGACTGAGGGATGGCATGGAAAAAGTTCAAAGAAGGGAAGCTCGTTTTGTATTATCACGAAATAGGGGAGATAGTGTCACAGACATGATACGTGACTTGGAGTGGCAATCATTAAAACAAAGGCGTTTTTTGTTGTGACAGGATCTTCTCATGAAATTTCAATCACCAGTTTTCTCCTCAGACTGCGAAAACATTATGTTGGCACCCACCTACATAGAGAGAAATGATCATCATGATAAAATAAGAGAAATCAGGGCTTGCACGGAAAAATTTAAGTGCTCGTTTTTCCCACGTGCAGTTCGAGAGTGGAATGGTAGAGAGACAGCATGAAGGTGGTTCATTGAACCCTCTGCCAGGCACTTTATTGTGAATAGCAGAGTGATCACATAGATGTAGATGTAGTTATGTATTTCTTGCAGTAACAGAATTAAGTGCCAAAATCATCCTAGGGATTGACTGGTTGATAAACCATATATCATGCAGAACGGAGGTAGTTGGACATTCTGTTTGAATCAACCAGGGTGTTAGAAGGGAACCAGCTGAATTGTTCAGTGCATACAGTTGAAGGGAATTTTGGTTTTGGACTGAAGTATGAGTGGTACCCAATACAGAAGTTGTTAGACAATGAAGGGAAGAGCCCAACTTACAGCAAGCAGTGAATCTTGCAGACAGGTTGTCTATTACACAATGAGAGAAATTATTCCAAGTGTTACAGGACAGTAAAGAAGTGTTTTCTGACAGGCCAGAAAAGGCAGTTGGATATGATCATCATACAGAAGTTATTGAGACTGAAACTTCTTTCAAGTCACCATACAATATTCCATTAGTTAAAAAGGGTGCAGCACAAAAGAAAATGATTGCATGCTCGAATGGGGATAATAGAAAGAAGCAACAACCATTATAACAATCCCTTAGAAAATGTTGGGAAAAAGAATAGTACCACACGTGTTGTAATAGATGCACATATGTTATACAGAACTGTCAAGAAAGAGACAAAACATCCTGAGAATATGGAAGATCTTTTGCAAAGATTTAGTGGGGTAAAATTTATTTCAAGTTTTGATATGGTGAAAGGGTATTGGGAGGTGGCATTTAATGCAAAATTGTCAAAGTATATAGCTTTCCTTCTTGCTTGGAAATGTTATCAGACTATGGTGGTTTCAGTCAGGCTGAATACTTCAATTTTTGTACTCATTTATGCACTTGACAAGATCTTGGGCTGCAAACTCAGATCACAAATAACAATATACATAGATGACTTAATGATTGTGATCAGGACTTGCTAGGAACATCCCACGGGTATCCAGAGTTCTAATTAGGAGAGAAATGACCCTGAGATTACAAAAGTACGATTTTGTTAGAAACAGAGATAAAATTTCTGGGTCATATAGTTACAGCCCAAGGTATAGAAAAAGATCCAGAGAAAATAAGAGCCATTCAAATTTGTTCAGTGCTCAGGACTCGCAAGAAGCTGAAGGCAGTCATTGAATCATGCTCTTTCTATTGTAAATATGTGCTCAATCAAATATCTAACAGTCCACACCCGTATAGTCTACTGAATAAAAGTGGCACATTCGTAAGGGCTGACAAACATGTTGCAGCATTTAAGAAGCTGAAAGTAAGTTTAGCTGAGTATATTAAGTTGTGGTATCCAGACTCCAGGGAACCATACAATTTGGCTATGGACAGTTAGACTGTGGCTTGTGGGTGTCAGTTTTTCAGATGATAGAAGCCACAGGAGAAATACTCATTGGCAAACTGCTTTTGCAAGCCGAACCCTCAGCAAATACGAGTGTAACTATATGGTGTCCGAAAAAGAGTCCCTTGCCATAGTCTGGGGTTCTTGTGGGGGAACAAAACCATTATCCACACTGATCATAGAGCTTGACTCCCCTGAAGTACTGTCAACTGCTGCATAGCACACTGGCTTCATGGTCTCTGTTTTTACAGTAATTCAACATGGAAATCAGATACATCAAGGGTGCAGAGCATACTGTACCTGATGACCCATCACGACTGCCAGAGTGTAGTGGAACATCTCAAAAGGTGAGGTATAATGATGTGGCCTGTGAAATAAATTATTTAAAAAATTTAGAGGGAAAGTAAAGAGGATGTGTCAGAATGCCGATGAGATGCTGAAGTATTTTAAGGTCAAATTTGATGATGTAGATGCTGGGGACATAGGCTCCTATGTAATTTATGAAGCAATATAACACAACAAGAATTTAAGTTGTCTAGGAATATTGTGAGTAGTCTCACAGCACATAGCAGTGACAATTGATTATTTTCACTTAGCATTTGGTCACTATGGGACAAAGAAATGTACAACAAAAAAAGTTGGAGTGTGTAATTTTCAACAACACAGGGCCATCGAATTATGCAAAGGGTAAAATCATGTGATCATTAAAAGTCAAAAGTGATAAATGCAACCACTTGAAGGCCAATGTAAACAATAAAATCCAAGTAAGTACTAGAAATTGGGGCCTTGGACACTTTCGATCCACTCCCCAAGATAACGGAAGATTTTGTTTGTGGCAGTAGCTCTATTTTCCAAAAATATTAAATCATATCAAATAAGGAAGGCTATGTCAAACAACTGAACAACATCTTTTACCAGGGTTTTAATTATCTATCATCATTCCCCGAAATGAGGGATATCCTACCTGAGATACTGCCCACACCTCCTAAAGGGGCTTTCCATCGCCGACCCAACCTCCACAACATCCTAATCCATCCCTATGCCACCCCAACCCCAACCCCTTCCCCTTCTCTGACCCCTCCAGACTTCTGCTTGCATCCCACGTGATAGTTGCATTCTGGTCCGAGATACTGAAGTTGCTAGCTGTATGTGCATGAAGTGTGCCTGCTTGTACATGTGAATGGTGAAGACTGTGGCTGAAAGCTTTATGTAAGTGGCTTTTAACTGTGCCTGTCTGCAACTTGATGCATCCTCTTTACAGTAAGTGGCAATATGTCTTTTCCTACATTGTTCATATTTAATTATAAAAGTTAGTGGAAAGAATTATCTGAAGTTAAAAAGATTCAGAGCGGTTTCAGTCAACAGTTGTATTGCACTGCTAACAAGTGTGTTAGGAATATTAAAATTTCAGTTCACTTTTCCATCTCGCATCTGAGTTTACATAGAAACGAAATTTCATTCACGCAGGTAGCTTTTCAATCAAACAAGTCAGTAAAATCATCTAAAGTTTCCTACAATTAATCCAAGTTTGAAACATGCAAAACTGCACAATAACCCTGAAGAAGTGGTTTGGTGTGGGGCGGCAGAGGGGTGAAGTGGACTGCGGTAGTTGTCATGGGGTTGTGGACCACTGCCACTGCGGAGAGGGCAAAGCCTCTCTGTTGTTTATAGGCCCCCTGTTAACATACAATACAATATAACACAATACATTACAACACAAGGCAGGAGGTGCTATTGTGTACAAAAAGTAGGGCAGTATTCTCCCTAAGATTGAACCCCCAATCAAAGCTGTGCTTCAATGAAAAAGTTTGATTTACAATTTATTTTGTGCTTTATCCAAATTAAGTATTTTCTGAAGGAGCACATGACAAAAAAATTTATTATTTAGTAACTGTGTTACATAAAGTGTGAATATTATGAGTAGTATTTTGCCTAATGTTCAACTGAGTGAAGTGACAGCAAAATACATTGTAGAACTCATGGAGGTGGGACTGGTTTTTATGAACGAGTGGTGCATGACTGACCATGACAGCAAAAAATCACTGAATGTGCTGGTGTAGAAATAGTGTGTGGCTGCTAATTCTAACAAAGTTACCACAGTAAAATTTCAAATATTAACTAAATTTTGTCAATGCTAACAATAAACAAAGTCAACTGATGAGGTTAGGGGTAAAGGGAGCCAGTTGTACTTGACATTACAGGAACTGTAATTAAACAAACATCACTTATATTGTAGATGGAAGCGACACCAAAATAACAACACAGGAGCAACGTAAATTGGGTTCATCATTCAGGGTACAACTCTACACTGCAAATTTAATTATATTACCAAATAATTTTTGTACCATTGCAAGGTGACAGTAATATCTATTGCACTTCCACTGAATTATCACATTAACGGGTTTTTGGCTGGTGTTGGGTTGTTGGTCTTTTCTTCAGCCAGGTGAGAGGAGTTCAGGTTCCAGCATATGGCACACCCAGAATGATGAGAGGGGATAGCCTAACATCCCCATGGTTTAATTTACTTGCAGAACTACCAGAATTTGACATCAAAAGTGTAAAAATGCCCGGTAATGCTGACTACCTCACCACTGTGAAACTGGATGTAAACAATACAATTTTTTCCAAGGTTCAAGGTTCAAAATACAAGAGGCAATCTTTGACATACAGTTTCTGCATTTTGTGTTCGGTAATTAGGGTAGTACACTTCAAGGATCAAGAAGAGTGATCATTTCTGCAACTGTCAGAAAAAGAAGATAGCACACATGATGAGTTTTTGTGGAGTGGCCAACCAGTCTCATACATTCACTGGGAGAACACATGCCCAAAAGCATTGGCAGTTACAGCTTCACACTGGGGTGGGAAATACAGCTTCACATCCCAGCAGTAAACCATGATTGTGGTCTTCTCTGGAAGTGATTACTCCTCAAAAGTGAGGAAAAGAGCTCAGTGGCAAACTCGTTATCAGGCACGCCTTGACATACTCAACACATTAAATGGATCCCATGCTTCTCCAAGTGTTCACATAATTACTTTGCAGTGTTAAGTTTTGGTGAAAAATTATACCTTTTAACATGTTTAGGCTCTTGTGGAATATTACACTAGCAGGTACATCACCAAGTATTTTTTACAGGAACCAAAGCCCATGACTGGGTAGGATTCATCATTTTAATTAAGATTTGTAATTTACTAAAGGAAGGGATCTCACCAAACAGATTTCCAATATTTACTAAAGAGAACACTAGTTTAGTATGGAGAGAAGATCCTCCATCTGTTGGGTTGCAAACCAGGAATTGAGGGGAGTAAGTTTTTGTAAGCCACTCAGTTTTGTTTTGCTCTCACAATGTGTCATATCCAATGCATGTTTAATGTTCATGATCCATGCACTCTACAGAATATCTTATCACAATATGATGTGAAACACTTCAAAGGTGGTTTATGATTTTCACATGAATTCATAATTGGGTAACAAAATTTCCCTCTTGATGGTGCTCCATCTACTTTCTGCTCACACAACTTTAAACAAAATATTATGGAACTGACAATGTTTCATAGACTAAACTTTGAAATACTGTTAAAACATTCACTGAAATGGATAAGTACAGTTGATCTTCCGTACCTCCTCTAATGGTTATTACATTAATAAAATGCTTGAAAACTCATTCTGTATTTCATTACCTGTTATACGACCAATATTCGAACCATCATCAAGTGTGTGAAAATCTTTATATATGAAAGTAATTTAAAAAACAACACTAAAAACGGAAGCTATAATCAAAACTAATAGCAATAATATTATTTGTTGTGCTCAATACAAATACGATTCCATAATTTTCATGAGATATATCTGAGTCTGGCATAGTTTCAAGGGGAATAAAATGAAATAAGAGCGTACTTACAGGCAAAGCATTAGAGCCTTGACCATTACATAGTTTCTCTGGTACATTGCTATTTTTCTCTTTGCTATTGTCTGCCACACAGTTTATGACTGATGAAGGAGTCTCACCTACACAAGGTACATTCTGTATAAGCACATACATACAATAATTTAACCATGAACACAAACAGGTGAAACAAGTTATATTAACATGGTCAAATGTTTAAAGTTCTTTCTTTTAAAATTTGAATTGTTCATTCGTGAGTCAATGAGGGACTGAAGCTTTGTAATGGAATCTACAGTTTCTGAAACATGAAACATAGTATTTTGCTGCTGTGAGCCAATAAATTGATATGAGTCTCAAAATCTTCTGTGTAAGAATTAGTACTTTAAGAAATTTCCTTCAGCATTTGGAGGTTGTGAGAGTACAGAACTGAGCAGAATCAAATGGAACTTTCATGATACTGCAATTGAAAACTACAGAAAAATCTTATTTATATGTACGAGGGTCACTCCAAAAGAAATGCACACTATTTTTTTTTATCTATCTTTTATTCTACATGTTTGAAAGTTTTACAGTGTGTAGATACATTTTTTAGGAACAATATTTTCATTTCTCCACATAATTTCCATCCCTCTCAACTGCCTTATGCCATTTTGGAACCAGTGCCTGTATACCTCCAGGGTAAAATTATGGACCAACCTGTTGGAGCCAATGTTTGGCAGCGTGCACAAGGAAGTCATCATCTTCAAACCTTGTTCCATGAAGAGAGTCTTTCAGTTTCCCAAAGAGATGATAGTCACATGGAGCCAGGTCAGGACTGTAAGGCGGGTGTTTCAGTATTGTCCATCCGAGTTTTTTGATCACTTCCATGGTTCCTTGACTGACATGCGGCCATGCATTGTCGCGCAACAGCAAAACATCCTGCTTTTGCCGATGTGGTCCAACACAACTCAGTTGAGCTTGAAGTTTCTTCAGTGTTGTCACATATGCATCAGAATTCATGGTGGTTCCACTTGGCATGATGCCCACAAGCAAGAGTCCGGAATCAAAAAACACCATAGCCATAACTTTTCCAGCAGAAGGTGAGGTTTAGAATTTTTTTTTCCTTGAGTGAATTTGCATGATGCCACTCCATTGACTGCCTCTTCACCTCTGGTTTCATCACCTCTCACAATTCTTCCAAGAAATTCATCTCCACCATTCTCGAACTTCGCTGCATACCGTTTTTCTTGTTTCTCTGTGAGCCACTGTCAACATCCTGGGAACCCACCTGGCACAAACCTTTTTTAACGCTGACATTTTCAGTATTCAGCAAACACTTCCTTCCCCTATCCCAACGTAGCATGACAATTCGTTCACTGTGATGCATCTGTCAGCAGTCACCAATTCATTAACTCTCTGCTCATTGTCTGGAGTGTGTGCAGTACAAGGCCTGCTGCTGCGAGGACAATCCTCAATACTGCCATGCCCACTTTCATCATGTGACCTGCTTGCCTGTATTGCAATCGACAGCAGCATCTCCATACACCTTTTTCAACCTCTTGTAGATGTTTCCCACTGTCCCATTTTCACAGCACAGGAATTCTATGACAGTGCATTGCTTCTGACGAACGTCAAGTGTAGCAGCCATCTTGAAGACATGCTGCGATGGTGGCACTCACGGAAACAGGTTGAACTAAGTTTGAAAACAAATGGGAAGGATGTATCTACACACTGTAAAACTTTCACACATGCAGAATGAAAACTGTATTTTTACAAAAATAATGTGCATTTCTTTTGGAGTGACCCTCGTAGATTATAATCGTCATACACTGCTAGAAAAATATTGCAACAGCCTCAGGAGCTGGCAGAAGGGAGTAATCAACATACACTGAAGGATCGTAGTGTTTGTGATTAATTTGACACGCACTTTGGTAGTCAGATGGTGCTCAAGATGTCTGTGTTTGTACCCTCTGTTTTGACTCTGTAGGCACCTATTGTGCTGATTAAGGTGAATTGTGTCTGGCACATTCATTCTAGTGTACAATCACACCCCAGCAATGAGTACATACTCCTGTTGAACAGCTTCAGCCATTTGCACAGAGTCAAAGTGTGGCCCTGGAGGAGGCTGGACGGACGTATTGGCAGGTTGCTGTACATGTTGAGCACAGTTTTTTTTTTAATTGGTAGTGGGTTGCTGCTTTCAACAGCGCCCTGTGGAAAATTCCCACACCTGTAGGCCAGGTTCAGGACATTCGCACAGTACAGGCATAAGTCAAAATTGACACACTGTGCGAGCAGTGATGGCCAAACAAACATCATCCAGGGGTGAAATCCAGGTGAAGGACCATTGGAAACCATCTGCTCACAGCAGGATTAAGATTGTATGTGATGTGAATTTAAGTAGTGTTTATGAAATGAGTGGAGCCCTGAGCTATACCCAGAATGCTAAAAGAGCCACACACAAATGGAAATGCTATCTGACATTAAAATCAAAGTGAAAGATTGAGTTGCCACCAACTCTAGCCACACGACAAGCAAGAGGTTCGACTGAGTTGGAAAATTTATTAATTTTGTCGTAAGAAAAAAACTCATAAAAGAACATTCATTGTAATGTCACTCATAAAAAAGTGGGATGTAATTATTAATATGATACAGGGATTGTTCACATGGAACAAATATTAAAATAAAGTAAAAAGTGTGTGAACATTGTGAATAAGAGCAGCTTGCAGCAACATTAATGAAAACAACATCTATTCTAAAAAATTTGTTTTAAATACAAAGGGAACATTTATTATTGGACCTGTGCACAATGAAATGCTATGGTGGGCTGACAAGGAAACTACAAGGTAAATGGCATAGGTAAAGGAGATGTAACATCAGTACACTGGACTTGAAACAAAATTGTCTTTTTCTTAAAACATTGACAGAAGACATCTATATAACTGCTGTTGCCTGGTAACTATGTACGATTGCTTGTGAAATGCCATTTGATTCACAACAGAATCAGTTAATTTAGAATGATGGTCTTAATAAAAGGAGCACGGGAAAGGTTTAATACTCACATTCACACCCACATTCACTCAAAGAACAGCAAGGATGGCCCAAAATCAACATGCAATGAGGCTACTAGGTTTGTTCCACTGTGTTGAGAAATGTTTAAATAAAAGAGTAAATCTAAATATCACAGTTGCATTTAAAGTTGAACCTCGATTTGGAGAAACACCCTCAATGAGGGCCACACATACATGCTTACATACTTAACATGAGATCACAAACCACAAATACAATAGAGTAATCTGGACAGGAAATGTTTAATATTCCAAAATCAGAGCAATAAGTAAACTCTAGGACAGAGGTAGGGGGCCACAGGAAAGTTAGGCTCACAGTTAACTCATGTGGACATGTGGTTTGCGGAGACCCAATTTCTATGTACTGTGGCCAAATTTTAGCAACATTAAACTACACAGCCACAAACAATTAACATTTACAGAGGACACATTTGAATAGGCAAAGGGTAATGGCAGAGGGCCAACAGACTCTAGTATTAACCCACGTGGATGGTTTCCAATGGACATATAGTAATGAAACAAAGAAAACTCACAAATTCAGAAAAGATTAGAATGTATGCACACACAGTCGGAGGCACACAAGCATTCACACTGAACCGAGGGCGCGTTTCCTATGTGAGATCGCTTCAACATATGCAGCACCTTTGTGCTACGTACTTCTTATGGATCAATGTTGTCATTAGGAATCAAACTGAAAGTCTGGAAAAGCCTCACATTCCTTGCTGCGATCTAGCAAAACAATCTTTATAAGACAAAATGTGAGGCCATAAGCTGCACAAGGTGCAACTTCAGTGAGACTGAATTACATAAAAACTCCCCTATCACTATGAGACAAAGTGCCGCATGGTTAAATGAACTCACCCTTCTTCAAAGAGATCTCGGCTGCAGACCCTTGGAGAGCTGCAAGCAGACTACCCATCTCACACTAAAACTTCTTCCACACAAACCTGTGGCCAGGAAATCCCAGAGATGAGGCTTCCACCACCAACACAACACCAGTAACTCTCACACAGTGCCTCTGCTGCTATCAAGATATTTTGAAGTTATGAATACAGTTTTACACTTTACACAATTATGTACCGCACCACTGTTTGTTAAATTTAAAACAAGTTAAAAGTTGTTAAAACAGTTATTGTAAAATACACACATTACAAAAAGTTTTGTGTCACCTCAGTTTTGTGAGTTCTGGAACCTGTACAGAAAATTGGAATAGAAGGCAACATAAACATCATTTCCACCCTTTTTATTGCTCATGAAAACTACACATTGCATGTTGTACCGCCATACAGCGAGACCTTCAGAAGTGATGGTCCAGACTGCTGTACACGCCAGTACCTCTAATAATCAGTAGCATGTCTTCTTGCACTGATGCATGCTTGTTTTCATTGTGGGATACTCTCCACAAGTTCATCAAGGCACTGTTCGTCCAGATTGTCCCACTCCCCAATGGCGATTTGGCATAGATCCCTTAGAGTGGTTGGTGGGACACTTTGTCCATAAACAGCCTTTTTCAATCTATCCCAGGCATGTTCCATAGGGTTCATGTCTGGAGAACATGCTGGCCACTCTAGTCAAGCGATGTCATTATCCTGAAGGAAGTCAATCACAAGATGTGCCCGCTGTGGGTGTGAATTGTCGTCCATCAAGACAAATGCCTTGCCAATATGCTACTGATATGGTTCACTATCTGTCAGAGGATGGCATTCACATATCATACACCTGTTACTGCGCCTTCCATGACCTCCACATTATGCCATCCCAAAACATCAGGGAACCTCCACATTGCTGCACTCGCTGGACAGTGTGTCGAAGGCATTCAGCCTGACTGGGTTGCCTTCCAACACGTTTCTGGCGATTGTTTGGTTGAAGGCATATGCGACACTCATCGGTGAAAAGAATGTGAATCCAATCCTGAGTGGTCCATTCGACATTTTGTTGGGCACATCTGTCCCATGCTGCAAGGTGTCATAGTTGCAAAGATGGACCTCGTTATGGATGTCATGAGTGAAGTTGCGCATCATGCAGCCCACTGCGTACAGTTTGAGCCATAACAAGACATCCTGCGCTGCACAAAATGCATTATTTGACATGGTGGTGTTGCTGTCAGGGTTCCTCCAAGCCATAATCCATAGGTAGCGATCATCCGCTGCAGTAGTAGCCCTTGGGTGGCATGAGCGAGGCATATCACTGACAGTTAGGGAGTTGATCAATCAGTGCAGCCAGTGCATTCAGGGTTACTGCACTATATGGAGGACAATATACACTGCAGACAGTTATTTCCTGCGTCGTACTTATTCTGACAGCCACAGCTTCAACAGGGGTTTGAAGGGGCACAGTTTCACAACAGACTGAGTTCAGGACATAGACACAAACTTCACCTGACAGTCTATTATAGTCACTAAAGTTCTTGTAATATCCCTATAGCTGTGGAGGGCAGGGATCTGCATTTCCAGGAACCAGGTTTCCTTAAGGGCAATGCAGAAAATGGGTGTAAAGCTTAAGAGTTGCCGTAGCTCAGTCAGATGGTGGAAAAAAGCCACAATTCCTCCAGACAATGACATTAACATGAGGCTGGGAAGGCATGTAGTGCGCAAGGAGGCAGTTATGCCTCAGGGTCATCTGCTGCCACTGACTGAGTATTTGCAGCAATTTCTATGCTGGATGAGGCATCAGTGAGATCCAGGTCTGCAGGTGATGCTAAGATCTCCACTGCATCCTCAGATGCAGAATTGATAGGGAGTGGTGGTGTTGAGGCCACCAGATGGTCCTGTTTTTTATCAGACTACTTCTTAGTTTGATTGCTCTCTTGCTTCTCTTTGGGGACCTGCTGGGAAGATTTCTCCAAAGCAGCTTCAGGCACGGAGGAAGACCGTGAACCTCTACGTCCAGCAGCTTTTGGCTCCTTGAGCCACTGGCGAGTGTCTACCATGGCATTAGTGGAGACCTTGGGAGAGAGGGCCCCAAGGGACCCCTTCCGCATGAGAGGAGCCAGAGAAGGCTGTTGCTTCTCCAGCAGGGGGGAGGGGACCAATGTTCCCTGCATTTGGGGATGCCTTGCTCCCAAAGTAGGTGCTTTAGGAGCAATGGAGGAAGATTTGCCCCCTACCACCAAGGGGGCAGATGTATTCTGGTGGCCCAGAGGGCTCACTGTTCACGGCACAGAGTGAGGAACCACTGGCACTTGGGACAGTGATTGTGACATAGCTGCAGGATATGTTAACGTCAACTGAATGGGGTGTAATCTTTCAAATTTACATTTAGTCTCTGTGTAAGTAAATTGGTCCAGGTTCTTGTACTCCATGATTCTCTGCTCATTTTGGAGTACTGGGCACTCTGGTGAGCAGCAGGAGTGGTGCTATCCACAGTTAATGCAAGTGGGAGGTGGCGCACATGGAGTATCTGGGTGCAGTGGATGTCCGCAGTCTCAACATGTGGCACTGGAATTGCAGCGGGAAGGCATGTGCCTGAACTTCCAGCTCTTAAAGCACTGCATAGGGAGGTGGACGTACAGTTTAAAATCAGAGCAGTAAACCATCAACTTGACCTTTGCAGGCAATGAATCACCATCAAAGTCCAAGATGAAGGGAACAGGTAGCATCTCTGTCTTTGGGTTGTATGTAAACACGCCGGATGAAATGAACACCCCACTGTTACAGAGCTCGTCATCAGACTGCAAGAGGAGACTGTGATGGAAACTGATCCCCTGGACCATGTTGAGGCTTTTATAGGGAGTGACGGAAACAGGAATATCACTCACAAACGAGTAATGCCCGGGATTGGGCTGGGGATGCTGTCTGAAACAAGACTGCACTGTTTTGCATCTTGGACAACGCTGTCACTTCTCCAAACTTATCCTCAACGTGTTCAATGAAAAACTGAGGCTTTGTAGGTAGAAAGGAGTCTCCATCAGTTCTGCTACAGACTAAAAACTGAAGCTAATATGGCTCTCTCTGTTCTGTATCCCTACGTTCCTGCCATGGTGTAGTATTGTGTTCGAACTTATCCTTCTTAGAGACTGCTGGTGTCATACAGTCACCACCAAGAGATGACTTAGTCTGCTTCATTGCAGGTTATTCGCCCTGATGCCACCCACTCTGATCAGGGGTTCTCCCCGCGAGCGTCATCCAGCCACAGCAAAGGCTAACTGGCATGATGGTCATTGCTGGCAGTTCTGTTGCCCCAGGAAGACAGGTATCTACTCCTTGGCATACATGGGGAGTTTCCAGCTCAGTCATCAGCAGTGTGATCCCTGTGTTGTCAGGGGGCTACCACCAAATGGGTACATGATGACCCAACCACAATGGACTGGCTATCATGCTGGATACTGAACACAGAGAAATCCAATATTGTCATGGGAGCAAAAGAGGACAGGAGGCAATGGAAGAAGATGACATACCCCAGAAAGTGTCCTAGCCCAAATACCTGAATTGCAGGTGGAGATGCAAAGCCATGACGAGAGATTGAGGAGATCGAATCTAAGGGCATTATGGATAAGTCGTGCACCACATAAGGTGTCCTGCCCCATATGGCCCACATTTCAGTAGAATTTTGAAAGTGACAGGTCAAACCATAGAATGGGACCTGAACTCATAGGGCTGAAAAGTGTGAGACTCCTTTTAGCCGTCTCTTATGCCAGGCAGGAATACCTTGGGCCTATTCTAACCCCCAGACCTGCAGGGGGAGAGGGAAGTGAGACACATTCCAACCAGCAGCCCCACCTGAGTTTGGGTATCTTGGGAGACATCCCTCACTTGCAAAGATGATGGGGTATATAGGATGGTCAGGGAACCGTCAAAATGGTGATAAGAGACTGTCGACGAGACTACTGTGAAAGGCACTGATAGCCAGACACACCATATAATGATGAACAACAGGATCATGTAGTTTCAACGTGGAAGGAGCTGCTGAGCCATAAACCACACAAGCATAATCTAGACTGGACAAAACCAGAGCACGGTAAAGATGGAAAAGAGTAGCACAAACTGCAACCCACAATGTGTCCACCACAAGACAGAGCGCATTAAACTTCCGCATGCAAGTAATCTTCAGGTGGTGAATATAGGGCGGCCATGTCAGCTTTTTATAAAAAGTAAGGCCCAAGAAATGAGACTGTGCTCCGACATCTAGGTGCTGGTTCCCTAAATAAAGTTCTGGATCAGGGTGCACTGTGGGTCAATAGCAAAATTGCATAACCCACATTTTGGAAAGAGGAAACTGGAAGCCATGGGAGAGGGCCTATGCACAGGCCCATCAGATGGTGCCTTGGAGCAGGCATTCAGCAGATGCTATCAAGTGGGAGCTGCAAAAGTTGTAGATGTATAATGCCAGGGTAACCTGGTGGCCAACAAAGGTTACAAGTATGTTGCTGGCAATGAGGAAGAGTGTGACACTTAAAACACAACACTGTGAGATATCATTCTTATGGATCCAAGGGGTGAACGCTGACTCAAACACTGAAGAGCCAGTGGGATAAAAACTCGGAAATAAAAACTGGAATGGGCCATGAAAGCCCTGGTTATGGAGGGTAACTAAAATGTTATGGCACAAAGCCGTGTTGTTGGCCTTATGTAGGTACCATGACAGTGAGTTGGCTGTTAGTACAAGCCTGTTGGATTGCTGCTCCCAATCTGAGTGAATGGTCAGTTGTTGAGCATCCTTCCCAGAACTCTCACTGATGCAGTGATAAAAGACCCTGAGATTCAAGTACCCAACATAATTTGAAGCTAACCAACCTCTCAAGCAGATTAAAAAGTACATTGGTCCACATAATCAGGCAGTAGTTGTCAAGAGATGTTTGGTTCTTCCCGGGCTTAAGGATGCGGATAACTATGCTGTCTTACCATTGCAAGGGGAAGGCACCAGTGAGCCAAATGAGATTAAGACCCTGAGTAAATGTTGTCTGTGGGTAACATCCAAGTGTTGCATCATCTGGTTGTGGATGGCATCCGGGCCTGGGGCTGTGTCATGTGTAGCGGTAAGAGCCTGCAAGAACCCATTCAGTGAAGGCTTCATTGTAGAATTCAGCTTGGTGAGGGTTGAAACCAAGGGGGGTTTCTTCAGCTTGGCATTTCTGCAGGAGAAACATAGCAAGATAGGAACAGGATGCTGATGGTATTGCAAAGTGTGTTGTGAAATGTCCTACAAGGACTGAGGGAGAAAACATAATGCTCCAAGTATTTTTCTTCTTACTTTGCTTAAAAAGGTAGCAAGCCTTAGCATGGAGACGTTTCAAAGCAATAAGGTTGGTCTGTGAACAGTGACATTTAAATCGTTGCAGGGCCTATTGGCCATCCTCGATAGAGACTGCTACCTCATTGATCCATGATGGTATCAGTCTATGACAAGGACCTGTAGATAGGGGGACAGAAGTGCCAGTGGCATGATGAATAGTTGCAGAAATGTCTCAAACAACCGCATCAATGCAATCCAACAGAGAGATGTCAAAGTGCATTGCAGACCTATATATAAAGGCCAATTGGCTCTGTGGAATGCCCAACATGGGGGCCTGTCTGCTGGGCAGCAGCAGGGGAACGATACAATCACCAGAAAGCGATCACTACCACAAAGACCATCATGGGGTGACCAATGTAGGGAAGCAATCAGAGCAGGAAAGGAGATCATGGGATCGACAGCAGAAAAGGTGCCATGAGTGACACTGAAGTGGGTAGGGGAACTGTCAATGAGGACAAAATTCAAAGTCTGTAACATGTTATTCAATCAGAAGAGCCCTACCCATTGAAATGCCACTCCCTCAAAGGGTGTGGCATGTACTGAAATCCCCGAGGAGGAGATAAGGAGATGGGAGTTGCTGTATCAAGGGAGGCAGTGAACAAAAGGAAGTGATGTATCTGGAGGGATGTAGACACTGCAAACAGTGATTGCTGGGGTCATTTGCAATCATGCCACTATTGCTTCTTGGTTAGTACAAATGGGGATCCAGTCACTAATGACATCAGTGTGAACCAAAGTGCAGACCTCTTCATGGTCAGCATGGTTTTGACAGAATGCCCGATACCCATAAAAAGTTGGAAAGAGGTCATCAAGAAAGTGCATTTCTTGAAAGGAAAAGATACAATGCAAAGCAAGAGGAAATAAGCTGTATTTCTGGTAGATGACAGTAATATCCTTAGCAGTTACACTTTTTTATTGTGTGGTTAGAGACCAGTTTAGACATAAAGAAGCCGAGGGGAGGTCATGTCACCAGGTCAGTGGTCATCACCTATGAGAGCGGGGTGACATCCATAAATATCAGACTCAAGATGCAAAGGGGGAGATGGCACCTGATGGGGCACCGGGAAGGGGAGGCATAGTCATCTTCTTCTCCTCCTCCTCCTCCTCCTCCTCCTCTTGGAGGTTGAGGAGGGCAGGCCACAGATGGATAGCAGGCTCCCACAAGGTCTGGAACCGAAAGAGAGTGGGCGACCTTGGGGTATACAAATGGTGCACCCCATAGCTGAGTTGTGGTAGCAGGCTTATGGTTGGAGAGACACAGAAGTGGGTCCCAAGGGAGGGGGTGAGGGAGGCATCACTGGCAGGTGCCAAAGAATAGGGCACTTATTCATCCAGGGAGGGTGAACGGCAACCAGAGGAGAGGGCATGGGAACCGCAGGGGATGTGGAGATGAGAGGGGGATGAAGCTGGGTAAGGAAGTGGCAGGAGGGGGAAAGGATGTATCAGAGGCAAAAATGGAAAAAATCAACACTGACTGGAGTTGGCCATATTTTTGGCAAGCCTCAGAATAAGATAGACAATCCAGGGACTTATCCTCTTGGATTTTCTTTCTTTCTTGTAAACTGGGCAACCTGGCAAGCATGGAGAGTGGCAGTCATGACAGTTTACAACACAGGTGGCAGAACACAGGGTCTTCCCTCATGGAGTGGGTGGCTACAGTCACCACGCAGAGGGTCCGCTGTACTGTGGGAAGACATATGCCCAAAACTCAAGCACTGAGAGCTCCTAATGGGTGGCAGGACGTACAGTTCCACATCACAGTGGTAAAACACAACCTTAATTTTCTCTGGGAGGGTATCTCCCTAGAAAGCCTAACAAATGTGCCAATATTGGTGTGGTTGTCTTTACGACACTTCTCCACATGTCAAACAAAGTGAACACAGCATTGCTCCAGATTAGCCCAGAGCTACTCATAAGTTTGCAGGATGAGATCCCTATAGTCACATCCTGGATCATATGCAGAGACTGGTGATGGATAATAGACACTGGGAAATGACTTAGGCAACTACAAGCACAAAGAGCTGCAGATTGGGCAGCAGAAGAAGCTTTGGTCAACAGGGAGCCCGACTGCTTCTTATTGTGAGACTCCACATTGCCAAATTTGTCCTCTATATTCTCCAAAAAAACAACAGGTTTATGGTGGTGAATGTGAATCCTAATACGGACCAGGTAGTGGGGAAAGTGTTTCATCCAAAGACTGTGAGCCTGGCCCTCCTCCCAAAGTGCAGCCAAGGAAGGGAAAGCTGCAGGATCATATGAAGCAGCATTCAAGGATCCCCTACCACTAAATGTGATGGTCTTTGAAGAACGGCCAGATTTCTGCAGCTTGATATTCTTTGTACACCAAGCATCCATCTGACACCACCCACTCTGATGCTCCAGAATGACAAGCAACCTCTTTTTGGCATACATGGGGAGGTAACAACTCATGCATCAGTAGTGTGATTCTTGTATTGTCAGGGAGCTAGGCCAGATGAGTACATAACAGCCCCACCACATGGACTGACACACATGCTGGTGACCTAGTGGGGCAGTGAGGGTTATGGTGCGGAAGGAGAGTGAAAGGCAGGAATGGAGAAGAATCCACATCATAGACACTACAGAGGGAGATCTTCCCCAAATGGCTCACACTAAAGACAGAAAATTTAGAAGTGGAGGTCAAACAGCAAGGGTGGACCAAAAATGCCAAAAAGGATGAAAGAGAACAGGCAAGATGAACTAAATCACAAGAAATGCAGGGAAACAGGTGAATAGTCAGGTCAACATAAATAAATACACCAAGAGAGGGGAATGAGGGAGCAGAGAGGAGGAGCATGGTGAAGGAAATGCAACCCCGAAAGGAAGAATGGGTCCTAGGGGCAACATGCATGAAATCAAAAAAGAACTGTGAGCCCCTGGGCAGAGGGGGGCACAGAATAACCTTATTAGTTAGAGTGAAGACTAGTAAGCTCCTAAGAGCGTTGAAAGAACTGAATCGATCAACACATAACATCAGACTTGTTAACATCATTGCAAACATATTGTTATTAACAAATTACAAAGTCAGGCCAACTGACAGACACAGTGCAGAAATATTACACGCACATCGACCTGCTGCACACAGCTGAAAGTACCGTAAGCTATGAGCTGTGAAAAGAAAGGTGGCAGGTTTACATCTACTTGCTTCTATTCCTTTCTTTCCTAAATGATTAAAGTAGAAATACTATCTCAAGAGTTGGTGTTATTTATTATAAACAATGTATCTGAGGCAATTCTTGTTGCAAAGGCCAACAACTAGACTGTTTCCCCAGTGGCCAGAAACCTTGACCAGCCAGCCAGAGTATGCCAGAAAGTAAAAACAAGTTACACACTAGAAGTTTTTACTTTTATGAAACATCTGGTAAAATATGGGTTTATGGACTGGCTTATGTTGCTATCTTGTTGGTAAATATCTTTTTCAATGATGGTGTGCAACTTTGGTAAAATCTCGTCTTCCATTCACATGAAATTACAAAACAAGTCTTGAACTTGAAAACTGTGCAATAATGTATGTTATTTCAGAGTGCTGGTAGTCAATGGGACATTGAGAATACTGACATTAGACGCTATACCATTAGTGTATTAAATTTAAAACTGAAAATGGGATGGAAATCCAATTAAGTTAACAAATAACAATATCTCAGATTGTTGGACAACATTACATATTGTTCCAATGCCAGCAATTCAATGTTCAAGCCACTGATGAGTCCAGAACCTTCATTATGATTTTCTCTACTCTTCTTTGACAATCACTAACTCAGTTGACACAGCTATTTTATGTGCCTCTATTATTTTAAGGTAACGATGTGCATTGCAAATCAAATAAAGGTAATAATGGGTGCACGAGAGTGCTGAGATCACAAATCATGTTAACCAGCTCATCCAGTGTGCTGAGGTCACATGTCCTGTCCACATCCACGTCAATGTTAGCTGCCTTGTTCCATGGGAGGATGGATTAAGGTCTAATAGAGAATTTTGTGCATAGCACACATCATAGGGTGACAAAAGTATCATCAATCAACAGCCTGGACACTGCTCACTGAGTTACTACAAATTAAACTGCAGTTGAGGGTGGTCTGTTTGACACAATGTAGGGCTCTATTAATGGCTGTCACAACTGCCATAAAAACATTAGATCATAGCAAGCAGAAGAGAAAGTGTGCTGACACCCAGTGTGTTAACACATGTAGTGTAGGGCAGATTGCAAGCCCGTAAACTACGACCAGAACTGTCACTTCAGTTGACATGATTCTGCCATATTGGAAGGTTTGGGTCGGTAGTATCTATGCTTATTTTGTGTTTGTTTGAAATGTTTTGAGTGCACATCACAGAGTTGAAGGCTACAGTGGTAAAGTGGTGTTAAGAGTCTTAGTTACTCATTTTTGAAGAAGAAGAATGAAAAATGCCTGTGTGCATTGTTCCAGTGCGCACATCAGGCAACAGAGAAAGTAAGGGTAAGCATTTTTTTAGACCTCCAAAAAATGTAGCAGAGTTTTCCAAATGAGCAACAGCAATAATTCAGAAAGATAGAGATCTGACTCACAGTTGTTTTGTGTGTGATTCACATTTCAGTGAGGAACTTCTCACAAAAGCAGACTTGTTTGTCTTCAATGGTAAACAAGTTAAAATTCCAGGACAAAAGTGGTCTCTAAAATGAGGAGCCATTCCTCATTTATTTCCCAATTTACCAAATATCTATCAGAAGTATTGCACAACAGAAAATCACCATTGAAACACTTGCAAGAAAGAAGCTGTGGCAAAGGAAAAATGTTGAATAAGAAGTTATGATCTCAGTGTTTCTTCTGTCAAGGGAAGTTTGCAGAACCAAACAGTATGATACAGCAGTAATTTCATTAAAAAGAACATTAAAGTATAAGAAACTGGAAGTTGTGTGATTATATATTAAATTATGAATAGCAAATTATGAATAGCAAATGCTGAAATAAATCTTCTGCTGAAGCACCCCTCAGACAAAAAGCATATGACAATTCAGTCACATCTCTTACATCATTCTAAACTAAGCAAGAAACAGAAAATCATAGTAGACACAAAATAAAGAAAAGTCTGTTGGAAAACAATAAGGGAATGTGGATGACAACAGAGTTTCTTCTGGACAGCGTGCTCTTAAAAATTAAGTCACCCAAAGGATATAGACATTGTTGAAGCAAGGATTGTTGCCACTTCCTTCCAAAACACCATCTGCGAAATTTAGTAGTCTCAGATGCTCATACGGAATCAATATGCCTGCTACCGAAACAATTAAGAATTATTCTCAAGAAGGATGAGATGAAAACAAACACATAGGTGCGCTGATTTTTGATGAAGTTAAGCTCCAAGAAGAAGATCATTTTAATAGCACTTTGTCCAGTGTTGATGGGTTCATCAATATAGGAGAATATACTCCAGAAGACTCCTATGAATAAACTTGTAAATCATGTTCTGCTGTTTATGTTTGTAGCTCTACTGCATAACTGGATCCAACCTGTTGCTGTGTATGCTACTTGCAATGCAACTACTGATGACTTCATCTCACAGAAAGTGATTCAAGAGCAAGACAGAACAAGAATTACTGCATTCACGTCTGATGCCAGTCAGCCAAATAAATAGGTCTGGCAGTGTTTAGGAATTAGTGACATAAAAAATTGTTACCTGCTCTATATGAAATCTTGTTGAAGAAACAAGAAGAATTTGGGCAGTTTCAGATTATGGGATAAGATGAATAAGGACCCACAAAAGTTCATCTCATGGAAGGTAAGTAAAACGTGATGGTGCCAAGCAGTGTCATATGCCTCATGCAATAAGTGGTTGGATTTTAGAAAAATGCCTGACAGGTGGCTGTTTTGAAACCAACCAGATGGTCAGTTGTGTATCCTGTCCAGAAAACCACACTGACAGGCAACAAAAGGCTCTGTGATTTGAGATCCCATCGTATTTGCCAGGTTACCATCCTCTCAAACAGTTCCTGAGCATGCTGGTGAGGTTAATCAGACACTAGCATTCAATAGACTTGGGGTTTCATCTGGTTCAAGGATTGGGATGATGATAGTGTCTTCCCACTGTGAAGGGACTTGCACTGTGAAGGGAGAACACCTTCTAGCCAAATACAGTTGAAGGCCATGAGTAGACAGCATTTTTGAGTGTCATCCACATGGTGAATTGTCTCATGATGTTGCTTTAGTAGTCCAAGGGGCATCTTTTGAACATATTGAAGAGAAGCTCTCCCATGTTCTAGAAATTCTAAGTGGCTATTACCAAGACAACCAGCTGAAGCCAAATCCAGCAAAAACACAGATTTGTGCATTCCATCTTAGAAATAGACATGCAGCAAGGAAATTGCAGGTGTTCTGGGAAGGTAAGTAATTAGAACACTGCTTCACCCCCAAATATCTTGGAGTAACTCTTAATCGAGCACTTACCTACAGAATACATTGCCTGAACACCAAACGAAAGGTATCTGCAAAGGCCACATGGAGTGGCCACGCGGTTAGAGGCACCATGTCACTAATAGAGGTTTGAGTCCTCCCTCAGGTATGTGTGTGAATGTTGTCCTTAGCATTAATTTAGTGTAAGTAGTGTGCAAATATAGGGACTGATAACCTCAGCAGTTTGGTCCCTTAGGAGTTCACACGCATTTGAACATTTGTATCCGCAAGGAACAACATTCTCTGGAAATTATTGGGTACAACCTGGGGGATGCATCTTTGCATCTTAAGAATTTCTGCTGTAGCTCTTTGTTATTCAGCTGCAGAATATGCTTGCCCTGTCTGGTGCAGATCTAGTCATGCTAAACAAGTATATATCACCTTGAATGAAACCTGCAGACTCAATACGGGATGATTGAGATCTACACCACTTGATAAAGTTTATGGTCTAGCAGGCACCCCACCTCCAGGTATCTATCGTGAATGTGCATACAGACTAGAAACTTCTAAGGCACTGAATGTGAAGACCCACACACTACACGGGTATCAGCTAGCAGTACCAAGGCTCAAGTCAAGGAAAAGCTTTCTCCACTCAACTGAAAGCCTCTCTGAACTACCTTCGAACTTCAGAATCAACTCACAGCATTCCAGAACCAGCCACCTTGCAGGGTGGATGATCCCAACCAAAAGCCTCCCATCAGGTCACAAAAAAAGCTGGTCAATATGGAAGACCTTAAACAGGCTGCATTCTGGAGTTGGAAGAATGAAGACCAACTTGAAAAAGTGAGGATTTGCATGCAACTCCACAGCATGTGAATGTGGTGAAGAACAGACAATGAGTCATAATATTGTCTTCAGCCTATTCCCAACGTCATGCATGCCACAGAATTCCATCGATGTTGCTACATACTGGTCACAAAACATTAAATTGTAATTGTAATGCTTATACAGGGTGTCTACATGGACAAGGAAAAATAATTCCCGGATTTTTCCCGGATTTCCCAGTTGAAAATACACTTTCTCCTGGGTGAAAATATAGTTTTTCCGTGTTAAGTGACAGTATACTTTTTCTCGGCACTTATCAATCCTTTTATAGTTTATGGTTTTATACACCGGCATAGAATTTCCTGGCACTTTAGAAAATGAAACTCGGGGCAAAAACACGTTTTGGAAATATCCTTGATGTGCAGCAGCATATAGACTGCATATTTTCGTGTTACGAAGGTATAAATTTGAATTCCACCAAACACCGCATGTTACGTTCTGAAGTATTAAAATCGAGATTGCGACGCGCTTTTGTAAGCCAGTCACAGCTCATGTCACAGGATCTCGCCAGCTGATGACAGCATTTGAGACGTGATGTAGTCAGCCAATAGCAAGATCGCTCTTAAGTAGCGCGAACACACTAATAAGAAAAATTAATTGCTTAAATTAATGTACAATTGTTGCTACAAGAAAAGAAAAGCTAACACATATAATATTGGTGTCTAAGATTAATAAGCTGCGAGAGAAGCTAAGCTTCCACATATATTGTTGGTCTTTTTTGCGCGTCATACATCACATAAATGTGCCAGTAAAATTTTTTAATAATGACGTAAATGTCTGATCTTCTGGGCTTGAAACTCTTCATATGGCCATCCCCAAAGAGTTGATTTTTAAATGAGAGTCTAACGCTCTGTGATTTAAGAAATTTGTCGTACTCTCTCTCACATAGTTTATCTTACATAAAAGGAAATTTACTTTGAAAGTAATGCTTTTCAAAGCAATATGCGCAATATTTTTCCGTGACCTATTAGAAAGGTACATTTCAGCAGTTGCCAGAGAGCACCAGATAACAGGCATCACTGCACCTGCGCAGCTACTATGACGCAGGAAGCCTGCATGTTCGTGCACGTGAAACATTAAAAGATCTTGCATTAAAATGATTCTGATGTAAAAAACTGTCACGTCATGCTCATTGGAGGCAATTTGTTGTTAAGAAGCACTGCACAGTCTTCCTAAAGCCTTTGACACACTTTGCCAGTTGGCAGACGCTTGTATGAGCACTGTGTTTTTTTGTTGTATATGGTGTATTTTCTTCGCGACTTAAGTTTCATTTTCGTTCTCTTCTCTCGTTCATGTTTTGTTGCTGCAGTATTGTTCTGCAGAAGCGGGATACAGTAATTTTTTTTTTGTCAGAGTATTGGTTCTTACCAGTCAAAATCACAAAAAGTAAACTGAAAACTAAAACAATGAAAAATTCCTGGAATTCAAAAAGATTCCCAGGTTTTTCCCAGTTTTCTCCCGGATGAAAAAATTCCTGGGTTTTTCCCATATCTCCCGGTTGTCCCGGGTCGTAGACACCCTGTTATAGTACCATGGTTTGGAACATTTTATATAACTTGTAAGCCATAGAGTGAGTTCCTGACATGATTAAATAAAAAAAAATTGTCTGATTATGAATCAGATCAGTGCCTGGGGCTGTATGATGAGTCAAGAGCCTGAAGCACTTCCCAGACAGTATAAGATTCATTAGATAACCAGCATGACAGATAGTGTAAGACAGAAAGATATCCAATGTAAGCATTCACAAGGTAGCCACATAAGAAGAGGTCACAGATGCTGTTGCAAAGTAAGTCACAAGGTTTTCAACAAGGACCGAAGCATTGGAACAAGTAACATCATAAAGAAAGAGACTGGGAACACGTGTTGATATTTGACAGCCCTGGAGACTATGAAGCTTGACTGACACCTAGGATTAAGAGGCATATGTTCCCAATGAGAAAACGTAGGGCTCCAGCATTCTTCCTCACTTTGTTTACTTGCATAGTGAGCCACAGATGAAGAGCCGTTTGCAAGTAAAGAAGGTGGTCAGTGAAGAATATCGTTTGAGACATTTAAAGGCCCTGCAATGAGCCTGAAAAGCTGTTGCAACATCTTTGGTCTACAATGACACCATTCAGTGGCAGGAGGGGGAGGGGGGGGGGGCTGTATAATTTGGAACAGCAGTTCCTGTGGTGTAGGTGATCACACCCCCACCAGGGACGTTCGACACCACATCATCAATGCAAACTGACAGAGAGAAGGTGAAAGTAACAGAAGAGGTACACAAATACCACTTGACACTCTGAAGAGCTCAACAGGTTAATCACTCCATCAAGTGGTGACAAGGGAGTGAGAGGACCTTCGTAAAGTGCTTACTGTCACAAAGATTGTCACATATCAACCATTGCAGTGATGCCACAAGACAGAGAAGAGATCCCAAGATTGACAGCTGAAAGAAACCACAGGTAGTTCTGAAATAAGTAGCAGTACCATCACTGATGAGACATAGACCAAGATAAGAAATAAGCCAGAAAGTCCTTACCAGACTAAGCAGTACTTCTCCATGCAGGGGTGGTGCATACTGAAATCCCCAAAAGAAAGTAGGGGGCAAGGGTGTAGGGAGGGGGGGAGGAATGTAGGATGAATTTGGCCATTTCAAGGTAAGTCACCTGCCTAGAGGCTAATGTACATTACAAATTTTTAATGCTGGTGTCATTTGCATAGCTTCCAACAATGTGAAGAGGGGTATCCACTCACCGATGACAACTGTGTGAACCAATGTGCAACACCTCCAGATCTCCTGGCATCAGTATTGTTCTGAATGGTTCTGACAAAATGCATGGTAACCTCAAAGAGTTTGTTCAGGTAATATGTGACTTTTTGTTCTAGCAGAATAATACAGATTGCAGAACAAGAGGAGATTATGTGTTGCCATTCTGGCAAGTGACTGTAATATCCTTTCCAGTTCAATTTGATCATCATGATGACAGTGTCCTGGTTATGCGTGAATTGGCCAGGAGATGAGGACATCACCCAGGATCACTGTCTGTCACCAGCGGGGGTTGAACATCACTGGGCATTGATTCTGTATCCAATACCAAGGGGGTATCCAATGCCTCTAAGATCACTGAAGTATGTTTCTCCTGATATTTCTTTTTTCTCTCTTACACAACTTTTGGCCATTGAGATCTTTATGAGGGTTTATTTACTCTGGGTGTAGAATTGGAAAAGAGTGGACAGCCCTGGGATCCAAATGGTGTGGCCCTCCAATCCACTGGCTGGTGTTGGGACACTGATTTGTGGATTTCTGGTGAGAGGGTTTCCTAAACGGAGTATTTTCACTGGTGATGGCAGAGGAGAAAGTTACTTGTTTTGCTGGGTATAGCTCTATAAAACTACTTGCAGTGGCTAATCCAACTCATTTGCAACAACTTTACAGTACTGTAAATAATTAGCATTGTCTCGCAGATTATTATTTCCTTACTGTATATCTTCATAGATTGCTAGTCATTTCATTTACTGATTAATTCATCAGATATTATTGTGAACCATTGTTATGATCTATCTCATGGTATCTGAGTGGTTTTACCTTATTACTTTTTGTGATAAATTCAGAAAAATGTACTATATAATTATTCTTGTTTATGACCTTTGCACTAGTATTTAGTTTTAGTGATCCAGTGTGTCCTCTTACTTTTATTTTTGCATAGTTGATACTCCAAAACTTCATTTGTAATATTACCTTTCTGTATCTTTCTCTTCATCATAAATTGTTTTCTCCAGAGTCTGATCACTTGAACAACTTGAGAGTAAGAATTTTCCTTCTTATCTCTTGCAACGAGTTAGTTACTTTATTGTTTATTGAAAACATATTCTTCAAGGAAGTGATTTTGTGGTATTGTGGATGCATCAGCTACATACATACATACATATATATATATATATATATATATATATATATATATATATATATATATATATATATATATATATATATATATATATATATATAAAAAAATAAAGTAATAAAGTAAAGCACTTCTGACATTAAGTATACTAATTAATAGAATGGAACAAGTAGTTTTGGTTGCAGATGAGACACTGTCATTTTGTACTGCTCTGTAGTTAAGGTATTAATTGGAGTTAAATCATTAATTTCATCCACATTATGACGTGAACAAATGTATGAATGCCACTTCATGTTCATACTATAAAAGTATCACTTTTCATATAGTATTATTCATTAAAACTGAAAAGTTCATAAGGTGGGAAAACACAGATTCTGATATAAATTAATCAACAATAAATGTGGGATGAATTTTTTCTGGGTATATCTTTGGCACTCCCATTTCATTTAAAGGACTAAGTGTTGTAGTGCTTCCTATTTATCTACAGAAATTAAAGCAGGTTTGATTACATTGTGACAAGTATGCCACACTTCTCTATGTGTGTCAGCAGTTGTCAATGCAGCTGTACCAGACCCATTATGTAGACACATAATGGGTTGGTATTGGTGAGTGGGTGGTGACTGTGAATTGCCTTGTACTGACACAACTGCAGTGGGGTAGGAGAAGGGATTTCCAGTGATACTCTTCACATGGATATGTAGGTTTTTTTTGTAAAAGACACGAGGTTCAAGACCAATAGGCAACGACTTGTGGCCTTCAAGCTGAGATAGTATCAGAAGTGACTGGGATAAGCTAGGTGTCACAACTCTCACACAAATGTGGGCCAATCTTGGATGAACAGAGCAGTCAGGGGAGAACTGAATTTCCACTGACATTGGTTGTTGCTCACATTGAAGCTGTGCACATTGCTGCTATTGGGAGGCACAAATAAACAAGACAAAACTGTAACAGGAGGGGAAAAGATACATCAGCTGAACTGACAACTGAAATTGTAAGGGAGAGCATGGTCAAAAATGGTATAATTCCTTTGATTACAGGTGTGAGAGGCTAAATACCTCATTCAGACAGACTGCTTTAAAAGAATTCTTTATAAATGAACCATACCACACAGAAGAGACTTGCACCCAGGTATCTCACATTTCTTTTATGTGTATATGTGTGATGAGTATGGACCCACAAAACCATTGCAGGACCTTTTCATTACCTGTGGTGAAGTTTTACTCTGACTATATATTTTCTCTGACTTATACTCTAACACAGAAACTCTTCTGCTAACCTAGCCACGGTGTCACGCGGGATAGGTCACCCACCATCCAGCAACGTAGCTAGTCCGGATGGGAGGGGGGTGGGGGGGTGGAGTCTCATCAAGTATCCGTATGGTGGTAGCCCTCCTGACCACACATGGATCACACTACTGATACCCAAGCCTTCACCTCCCACTTACACAAAGTAGTAGATGCCTGCCATTTTGGGGTATTGAGACTTTGGCCACTGACCATTGTGCCAGGTGGCCTTTGCTCTGACATGGTGGCATGCATTGTGAGAGCCTTCATTCAGAGTAGGTGGAATTGTGGTGAATGTCTGGAGTCATGTAATGACCAAAGTTGTCAGCTGGTGGTCATGAATCCTCTGCAGACTTTTTGGACAGATTGCAATTTAGTGCTTATTATCGTGACCCTAGAAACTTTTCCTCCTGGGCTACACCATGGGAGGAAAACATAAGCTAGCGACATGTCAACAGTTATTCCCCTATGTTTCTGGTTTGCATCTGAACAGATGGATTATACTTTCTCTCTATTAAATCAGTGTCTTTTGTGGAGATGATTGAAAAAGTTACTGCCAAACTCTCTTCCCTTTACAAACTGCTGTGTGATTAAATCTTAATTAAGATGGTAAATGCTACCCATTCCTGGGCATTCTTTTCTTGTAAACAAGTTGGTTATGTACATGTTACCAACACACTATATAAGAACATCAAAATGGTACAATAATTAATTTTTCAACCTTCATACAGATGAAGGACTGCATGAACAATTGGAGAGATGAGGGATTCACTTTGTTTATCGTGCACATTGAGGCCCACCAAAACAAAGCAAACACCGGCACATTTTCCTGACTTTTGTGAGGGATTCACCTTCAGGAAAGGTAAAAAAAAAAATTGGTGTTACTGATGCAAAGTGAAGCTGGATTCCCATCCCACATTCAACATCTTTAAAGGGTGGCACTTGGGGCCGATGTCTTCCCAGTGTACATGCGACCATATTTGGGCAGATTGTGGTCATCCACATTATGAAAAGTTATTGCGAGATCACTATCCCATCTGTGTCAGTTTTGGGGATGACTACCCTCCTCAGTTGCAGAAGTGTGGTAACTTAGTCAACAAACACAAAAGTGAAGAACTAAAGCTCACAGATGCTCTCATATTTAGAAGCCCTGGAAAAGTATGATGGCCTCAGTTCAATCTCAGTGATGATATTGACCCTTGTCACTACTGTGAGCAAGTTGTCAGTAGTTACAGGAGTATTTATTTCATAGACATCAAGACATCCAGTAGCACACAGATAAACTTGACCATAGGGGAGATAGGTCCTTCCTTCTCATGGTTCTTGCAGCACCATTAATTTTGAGAAACGCTCCTCCCATCCAGCAAAAGAAGTAACTTTCTCCTCTTTCATTCACCAGTGAAAATACTCCCTTTAGGAAACCCTCTCACCAGAGATCCACAAATCAGTGTCCCGACACTAGCCAGTGGATTGGAGAGCCACACCATGTGGGTCCCAGGCCTGTCCACTCTTTTCCCAATCCTACAAGCAGAGTGAATGCCCTTAGAATTCTATCATCAGTGTGTAACATGCAGTTCTTTTAGTTACATATTACTTATATGTACACTCAATTGTTAGCTTTGGCATTCTTTTTTGGGGAACAAGTGCACAAAATAGGAACACAATTTTCAAACACCAGAAAAGAGCCATAAGAATAATAACCAAAAATACTAGTTGAGGTCATTGTAAAGATCTGTTCAAAACACTGGGGATTTTAACTGCTCCATTTGAACACATTTACCAGTCAGTTATACATATCAAAAATAACATAGGTAATTACTGCAAAAACAGCTCTGTCCATGACCATGCAACAAGAGATAGACTCAACTTACATTTACCAAGAAAAAATAAACATAAAACTCAAAACAGCATTTTCTACCAAGGAATAAAACTGTACAATAAATCACCAAAAGAGATTAAAGAAATTGCAAAAATACATTTATTTAAAAAGGCAGCTAAAAGTGCCTGTTATGCAATACATTTTATACATTGAAGGATTACTTAGATAAAACAGAGTAGGGGTTTCATAAAAAAAAAAGTTGTAGAAATAAATAATAATAATAATGATTAAAAAACATCCAAAATTCCACATAACACCTTCACTTTATGTTTTTTTCCTTCTTTTTCCTTTCTATAAATACTTACCCCCAAGCTATGCATAGCACAATACTAACACCTCTTCCTCTTTCTGAGCTAAACATCTCACTCAGTTTCTCAGGATAGTAAATGGAAAGTTGTGGTACAGAAAATGGCCCAGAGATCACCAGTGTGTGTGTGTGTGTGTGTGTGTGTGTGTGTGTGTGTGTGTGTGTGTGTGTGTGTGTGTGTGTGTGTGTGGTGAGGGAAGTGTTATGAAACAATGTGTGTATACTGTGTGCAGTGAGTGATAGTGAAATATGAGTGAACAGTGTGGCATTACATTATTTAATACGTTATTTGTAAAAAAGGTATTGTATACCAGGAGTAAATCTAATGATTATGTCTAACTAGAAGTCTGTAAATATATGTGTATATGAATTCGCTTATTTTAAATTGGTCTAAACTTGTTAATACTTTGACATGTCCTATATACTTGTAAAAAGAGATCTACAGATGAATAAAGCTACTACTACTACTACTACTACTACTACTACTACTACCACCACCACCACCACCACCACTACCCAGGTGTGAATCTCTTTGTCTGAAGCAAAACAAATGCCATGGATGTCTTTCTTTGAGGCTCCAAAAATATGGAAATCACATGGGGAGAGATAAGGAGTGAATGGCGGATGTGCAAGAGCTACCCAGCAAAATTTCTGCAGCATACTCAATGACAACCTTGGAGGTATGTGGAGGGGGCAATACGTTGCAAGGCTGTTTCTACAGTAATTTTGCTGGGAAGCCCTTGCACATCCTTCATAGAATCGCAATCTTACCATCATGATTTCCATATTTTTTAAGCCCTGAAGAAAGACATTTTTTGCCGTCAATTTGCTCCGGCCATCTATCTCAATTTCATTAGACTAGCTCTTACATAACACCTTAAAACTGAGATACAGAACTGTAGACATCCTTACAATTATGTACATCATGAAACTGTCCTATGAGCTTTCAGGTATTGACATCAACAAGTGTCACAGTATCACTTTTAAGTCTTGATTTTACTGAAGCTGTTGTGTGATCAATGTACGTGCTTCCCATAGACCTAATGAACATAAAAAAAGAAATAAACAGAAGTCTGCACTCACATTACATTACATCTACCAAAAGAACAAGACCAAAGTAAATTTAAGAGTAAAATACAGGGTGACACAAAAGTCCGTTAACATTTGAAAATGCACTAATACACAGAATAAAGAAGGTAAAACTTGATACACGTCTGAAATGACATGGAGTTTAATTGAAGTCAATAATGAGTGCCAAAACCAGCCAACAAGTCAATGGCACTGGAATCTCAATGGCATGATGAGGAAGTCACAATGTGGTGTGTATTTACCACATCACTCATGATTGGGCCTTTTTTCTTTGAGGAAATGCATAGAACTGCTTTTCAAATTGTCAGCATGGCGGGTGTGAAGTATGTCGATATGTTACAGGATCGCACCATCCTTAGCCTGGCTGATAAACACCTGCTGGAAGGTATGACTTTTATGCAGGATGGCGCTGCAGCCCACATTGCTACATGTGTAAAAGATCTCTTACGCACACCGTTAGGTGAGGATTGTGTGCTGAGTTGATACTTCCATCATGTTTGGTCTCAATCCATGTGATTATTGGTTGTAGGTTTACCTGAAGTCAGAAGTCTACAGTGATCATCTGACATTATGGATGCTAAAAACATGACATCTGATGGCAATTTCTCATCATATCTATTGATATGCTGTACAACGCTGTTCACAACATTGTCCCTTGACTGCAGTTGTTATTGATGAACGACATCTGACATGTTGAGCATTTCTTACACAAAGAACATCATCTTGCTAAAAATCAATTTTCATGTTAATTTTTGTTTTTGTATCGTATGAAGCGCATCTGTTGGTCTTTCGCGAACTTTTTTCTGGTTTCATAAACCCCACGTCATTTAAAGCATGTGCCAATTTTTACCTCACTACCTGCATTAACTGGTTAAATATTGAATTTTCAAATGTTATCAGTGTTTTGGGTCACCCTCTACACTTTAGGGCAAGAAAAACGATGCACTACGTAATAGTTATGTAAACTGTTCACAAATTGATATTGATGCAGGTATCGACAGATGGTTGGTTGGTTGACTGGGAGAGGGGACTCAACAGCGATATAACCAGTCCCATGATCTAAGGTGGTAGGAAAAAAACCAAGGTAGAAACAACACAAACAGCACAGTTCAGTCAAGGGGAAGGAAAAACGGGCTAACAAAGAGGTAGAAGGAACATTGGGGCAGCAGGGAGAGGAAAAAACAGGGGAGAGTAGGGCGCCTCAGAAATGCTACGTGCATTGGGGCACCAGCACCTCTACCAATCCGTCCCGAACTGCATATTATCTACCATGATCACAACATTATGGCGACAACACCAGAGGAAGAAGACACATGGAAATGGGAAAGAACTGCACAAAAGTAGCGGAAATGGTGGAAAGAATCTAGCTGGTGTGGAGGCAGGGGCCATGGCCTCCATAACCAATGCCAACACCAAGGGACTCCAATTCCAGACAAAAATTCAAGAACTTAAACCTGAGAGGACAAAGCACTTTCGCAAAGAAAACTGAGGACAGACTTATGCATCCAAGGATTGGCTGCTGGCACCTGGCAGTGGCATATTTAGTGCGAAGGACCAAAAGGCACGGGCATTCCAGCAGAATATGTATCAACATGAGGGGAGAAAAATATGTATCACCATGAGGGGAGCCCCACTACAGGGATGAGGAGGGGGGGGGGGGATCATTGTGTAGTAAAAAACCATGTGTCAACTTAGTATGGCCCACACAAAGATGGCAGAAAATTGTATATTCCTACTGGGGAAGACAGAGGTAAGAATGCCATGTAGTGGGAAATTCGTCAATTGAGCGAAGTTTATTACACAAAAAAGCAAAACTGTAAACTTTGGTGGTCGACAGGTGGATGTTTGACGCTGCAATGAAATTTCACCACACAGTTGGCAAGGATAGTAAACTGGGGACATGTTGATACCAAGACATGCAGTCATTGCACATTCCATTCAGTGTACTCAGTTTGACAGTAGCTATGCCTTACAGAGTGCCACGTGAACAATATACACAGATGACAGCGCATAGTTGAATTAAAAAAAGACAGTTGGAGTAGCCAGAAAATCACTCTCAATGAATACGAGTGATGCCCATATTTGACTATGTTGGCAGGAATGGGTTAACCGTGGATGAACACAGCATTGGGATGGAAACAGCTGACCTAGAGAGACAACAGAATGTGAGGACTCAGCAGTCATCAGAGAGGCACTCAGAGCCCCTGACTCATCATCACTATTAATCTGACGAGCAACTGATGCTTCAGTGACCACAAGGACCATTAATAGGTGGATCTCAGAAAGGGGTCTGAGCTCTCAGTGCCACTTGTGCTGACCACCATTGATCTCTGTACAACAACAAACCTGTCTGCAGTGGTGTCGGGCATATGCGGCCTGGAATCTCACTGACTGGAGTAGAATTGTGTTCAATGATGAATCCAACTTTGAATTGAACCCCAATGACTGGCAAAGATGTATCTGGAGATGCACTGGACAGTGGTGGGATACCAACCCAAATGTCACCTGTCATATGGCCAGACAACCAAGAGTGATTGTCTAGGGGTGCCATTTCATTTCACAGCAGGACTTGGTAGGTTGTCATCTGGGGATTTTGTTGCCCTTGATGAGACACCATCCTGAGCTTACATTTCAACAAGATAATCCCTTCTCACAGGAAGAGTCTCTACTGTTTGTCTTTGTACTTACCAAACCCTACTTTGGCTAGCACAGTCACCGGATCTCTCACCAATTGAAAACCTTTGGAGCATTACGGGCAGGGCCCCCAACTAGCTTTGGATTTTGGTGAACCAATGCAGCAGCTGGACAGAATTTGGCACTATACCCCTCTGGAGCCTCCCCCCATGAACCATGGACCTTGCCATTGTTGGGGAGGCTTGCATGCCTCAGCAATACAGATAGCCGTACCATAGGTATAGAAGAAGAATGGGTAGCTTTGAGAGAATATATAGTGAAGGCAGCAGAGGATCAAGCAGGTAAAAAGGCGAAGGTTAATAGAAATCCTTGGGTAACAGAAGAGATATTGAATTTAATTGATGAAAGGAGAAAATACAAAAATGCAGTAAATGAAGCACGCAAAAAAGGATTACAAACGTCTCAAAAATGAGATCGACCGGAAGTCCAAAATGGCTAAGCAGGGATGGCTAGAGGACAAATGTAAGGATGTAGAGCATATATGACTAGTGGTAAGATAGATACTGCCCACAGGAAAATTAAAGAGACCTTTGGAGAAAAGAGAACAACTTGCATGAATATCAAGAGCTCAGATGGAAACCCAGTTCTAAGCAAAGAAGAGAAAGCAGAAAGGTGGAAGGAGTATACGGAGGGTCTATACAAGGGTGATGTTCTTGAGGACAATATTATGGAAATGGAAGAGGATGTAGATGAAGACGAAATGGGAGATATGATACTGCGTGAAGAGTTTGACAGAGCACTAAAATACCTAAGCCAAAACAAGGCCCAGGAGTAGACAACATTCCATTAGAACTACTGACGGAATTGGGAGAGCCAGCCCTGACAAAACTCTTCCATCTGGTGAGCAAGAAGTAAGAGACAGGCAAAATACCCTCAGACTTAAAGGAGAATATAATAATTCCAATCCCAAAGAAAGCAGGTGTTGACAGATATGAATATTATCGAATTATCAGTTTAATAATCCACAGCTGCAAAATACTAACACAAATTCTTTACAGACGAATGGAAACACTGGTGGAGTCCGACCTCAGGGAAGATCAGTTTGAATTCCGTAGAAATGTTGGAACATGTGAGGCAATACTGACCATACAGCTTATCTTAGAAAATAGATTAAGGAAAGGCAAACCTACATTTCTAGCATTTGTAGACTTAGAGAAAGCTTTTGACAGTGTTGACTGGAATACTCTCTTTCAAATTTTGAAGGTGGCATGGATAAAATACAGGGAGTGAAAGGCTATTTACAATTTGTACAGAAACCAGATGGCAGTTATAAGAGTCGAGGGACATGAAAGGGAAGCAGGGGTTGGGAAGGGAGTGAGGCAGGGTTGTAGCCTATCCCTGATGTTATTCAATCTGTGTATTGAGTAACCAGTAAAGGAAACAAGAGAAAAATTCGGAATAGGTATTAAAATCCATGGAGAAGAAATAAAAACTTCGAGGTTCACCGATGACATTGTAATTCTGTCAGAGACAGCAAAGGGCCTGGAAGAGCAACTGAACGGAATTGACAGTGTCTTGAAAGGAGGATATAAGATGAGCATCAACAAAAGCAAAAGAAGGATAATGGAATGTGGTCGAATTAAATCAGGTGATGCTGCGGGAATTAGATTAGGAAATGAGGAGCTTAAGGTGGTAAATGAGTTTTGCTATTTGGGGAGCAAAATAACTGATGGTAGAATAGAGAGGTCGAAATAGAGAGGATATAAAATGTAGACTGGCAATGGCAAGGAAAGCGTTTCTGAAAAAGAGAAATTTGTTAAATATTGAGTATAGATTTAAGTGTCAGGAAATTGTTTCTGAAAGTATTTGTATGGATTGTAGCCATGTATGGAAGTGAAACGTGGATAATAAATAGTTTGGACGAGAAGAGAATAGAAGCATTCGAAATGTGGTGCTACAGAAGAATGCTGAAGATTAGATGGGTAGATCACATAACTAATGAGGAGATATTGAATAGAATTAGGGAGAAGAGAAATTTGTGGCACAACATGACTAGAAGGAGGGATCACTTGGTAAGACATATTCTGAGGCATCAAGCTATCACCAATTTAGTATTGGAGGGCAGCATGGAGGGTAAAAATTGTAGAGGGAGACCAAGAGATGAATACACTAAACAGATTCAGAAGGATGAAGGTTGCAGTAGGTACTGGGAGATGAAGAAGCTTGCAAAGGATAGAGTAGCATGGAAAGCTGCATCAAACTAGTCTCTGGGGTGAAGACCACAACAACAATGACAACAGCAGCAACAACAACAACAACACCCCGTCTGGAGGACATCCAACAACTCTACCAATCAGTGCCAACCCAAATAACTGCTTGCATAAGGGCCACAGGTGGAACACCTTGTTACTGACTTGCTCAGTTTGTGAAGCTCTTTCTCTTGAATAAATCATCCAATTTTTTTTGAAATTGTACTCATTTGATCATCTGTACATGTTTATCACATCTATCAATTTCCATCCAATTAGGATAATTCTTTCATAGTGCATTGTTTCTTTCTGTCTTAGAGTGTACTTCATAGATACTTAATAGTTACAAAACTACGTTTGAAAATCTGATCACTTTCAAATTCCCCACTTCACAATATGCAGATAGTGGAAACAACAAGCTCTGACCTGTATGTTCTGCAGAAACCTCTAACATCTCCTTCAATGTTGACAGTGAGGCAGATCCATTAAGCACTAGTCAACCCTCCTAATCTATCAGTTCCTTACAGCTGTTGTTGTAGTTGGTACATGACATCACAATTACAAGAGCGGTTGTTGACAGCATGTCCTTTGCTTTGAGTATGTACCATGAAGCGGGAGATTTAAACTGATACGAACTTTACAATTTTATATTACATCCAACTCTGCCTGGTGTATGTGAAGTTGAGTCAGTCACATGTATAAGAAATAGAACAGGACACAAAATTAAATCTTATGTGACATTGTGAGATTTGCCCTGTGACTGCTCCACACTGGGATCCTAAACAAAAATTTATTTACTAATTCTCCTCTACAATCCTTAGAAGCCTGTAATAGAAATTGTGAAACACACTGTATAACTGTCTTGCAATTGCAGTCAGAATGCCTAACTTGTGGGTGGGGCCTCTAAAGATGGCTATAGGTGAAAACTACACATATCTTTTACTGCCTGCTGTTTCACAATCAATACTGTTTTCACTGGCAATGAGTTACCACACAAACTCATGCTATATGCGACAACAAGCTCAACCAAAAACTTGAGCATTTTAGCCTATTCACTGGCTCCTATTAATGTTCTTCATTAATTACTGATGTTAGGTCTCTTTGTTGCATATAAGTGAATATTATGTTTTTCATTTGTTTTCTTTTTCAAAGCTAAGACACGTCATTTAACATTCTTAACAACTTCACCTGCTTCTGTTTCTACAACATGGTTAATTGTAACTGTTGTGCCACACACCAAAAGAACTTACTCTGCTTGATGAATGTGATGTTGAGTTATTCACCTGTATAAGAAATTAAACCGTATGTGACTTTCTGTGATTCGCCCCATGACAATTTTTTTTTTCTCAATCTAGTATCTGCTTCTTTTTATTAAATATGTGCAAACATATTATTCATCACTGATTATTTCCACAAAAAATTGTGTGTTGATCGACATCATCAAATGCCCTGGACAGATGATACAAAATATTAATAGGTGATATTGCCAAGAGCTGTGCCATAGGCAGTGCAGAGCTATAGCTAGCGTCCCCGCTAGCCTTCTGCAGATCACCAATTCCAACCCAATTACCACTAAATATTTGTTATGTAGTATTCATAATTTCTACAAGGTTCTTGAAATATATTGTGTTTGTTATGTTCACATATCCTGAAATAGTTGATGTTTGTATAAATAACAGCACTCTCCGCATCAGTGTGTTGGTACTTATAGATGGCTGTGCTTTCTGATTTGGACTCAACTGTGATTTTAGCATGACCCTGTTTGGTGGAGATGTTGGTTATTTCAAAACATCTGTATCTTCTGGCTCCAATTAGGCAACATAAAAGGTGTTGTCTTGATGAACAAATCAACAGTAAGTGAACAGCACACCAGACATCCTCCAGTGCCTACTGGAGACAATGGTCAGGACCCAACAAAATGGCTGAAAGGATTCAACTAATTCACCAAGTATAACAGATGGGATGGCATCAGATGTTTGTCATTCATATACTTTCATGTGGGTGGCATAGCCAAACTGCAATTCAAGAACAACAAAGAGCAGCTCATTGGTTGGGAGAAATTTCAGGCCTAACTGAAGAAAACATTCCATAATAATCAGCAGCAGGTCCACGTGGTGGAAGAATAATTGAAGAATGGGGCCCAATTCATGAGGAAATGACTCAATCATACATAAAAAATATTTTGGCTTTATGCCACACAGTGAAAGCGAATATGACAGAAGCTAACAAAACAGATGATGTATTGAGCTTTTCTGGTAAAGGATATCACAACAATCAACGATTTCATCTAATGTTACCAGTGCATGAAGAAAACACACAAGAGAAGACTCGAATGAAAGAAGTATGATCGGCATCTGAATGTGGTCCCCATGGCACTTGTGGAAGCCCAGCATGAGCTCACCTCTCTGACACACCAGGTAATGATACATACAGCAGTTTATGGCACCCAGGAATGTTGCACAAAGTGCAGGAGGGATAGCAGCTATGAACATGAACCCCATACTTCAAAAAAAGAGTGTTGACAAAGAGGTGTACCAATCCCTAGCCCCAATCTCAGGCACTAGTTGAATGCACCATGAAGAATGGACTCTACCAACTTGGATTATGGCATATCCTTCAAATGACAACCCAGCATTTCTACAATCTTGAGTACAACCAACTCCTCTGCCAAGTACAATGCCCTGTAGAAGAGACACCTGGTGGTCAGAGGACAACACACTGGTATGTCTTCACTGTGGGCACCCTGGAGTCATTGTACGCTAATGCAGAGAAATAACACTAGCAAGTGATGATTATTGTGCCTTGATACGTCAAGTATCAAAAGAGTTCTATTCACACCAGTCAACTGCAGATGATTAGAGCCGACTTGTGAGATGATGCCAGTTGTTGTACACTGGGAAAAGTCACCCATCAGATGCTGAAAGCCGTTCCCTTTTGCCGTACATAGGTACCAGCCACTCACCTAGAATGTGATCTCATAAAAGCTAAGTGAGGCAACCATCTACGGAGGTGAGGCTGTCACAGACAAAAATCCTCCTTGGTTGGCAATCATCACTGTGTAAGGAAACCACAGCGACATAGTCACTGACGACCAACCTGTCTGGGCACTGTTCGACTCCAGTTCTTCTTTTTCTGCAATGTTGAATCCTTGTTATCACCAGCAACAGAAGACAATATTCCATGATACAAAATCAATTGTGCTGATGGTTGCAAACGGGAAATACATCCACATGATGTACTGCAAGAATAACTATCATTTAAGAACAACAGCCCTTTGAATTTTTTTGTTTTAACATAACGTAATCACAATGTTGTTTTCAGATAGGAATTCTTGCAGACATCACACGCAGTCAGACTGTGCAAAATCAAAGCTCCACATACACAAAGTTATTCCAACAAGCTCCGAGTGGTTATTTGCTACTGAAGATGACATCGCATTGTCATCAAACTGATGAGCTCCATTCATCAGTCAAGATACTCAGTCAAACTGTGAAGCTCTTGTCAACTACAGAAAGATACTCAGGCCCAAAAAATAAATCTGCATACATCACTAATTGTCACAAGCAAATACAGTTGTTCCCTAAATGTAATTGCATTGGAACAGCTAAACTACACCAGAGTTGGCAGCTGAATGCCATTGGTGGAGAATTGTACTCTGCTACCACTACAGATGATGAAGTGGATGATGTTATTATCAGACAGCTAATAAGATGAAGGAATAAAGTTTGTGTGTGTAGCCATTCCGTGCCAATTTTTGGGTGCTTTCAAACTTGAGTGCAGAAGTGAGAGATCAAGTGGGCCATATCAAAATGGGGTAGAATCCATGAATTAGCTAGCACGTGTATGAGATCACTGTCTGAATGACACACAACTCATGAGGAAATGGAGGAAAAGTGCCACAAGACATCAGTATTGAACTTTGAGGTAGCACTTTATCCTTCCTGTGGTTCTCATGAGGGGCGAGGATGGCACGTGGTGTTACTGTATCGACTACTGAAAACTGAACAAAATCCCAAAAAATTATATAAACCCACTGTTGCACACTGATACTCTAGACTGCTTGAAAGTAGCAAAGTATTTTTTTAATGATGATCATGCAGACAGGCTGCTGGCAAAATTGAGATTGACAAGGCTGATAGTGAAAAGACTACCTTCATAACTCCTGATGGCCCCTCTGAGTTTGAAGACATGTCACTTGCACTGTGTTTACATTTGTGTTTGACCTGCAGGCCTCCACCCGAGTCTGAAAAAGTGCCTCTTCATCACCCAAAAAATAAAAATCTTGGGGCACCAAGTGAATGGCAACCGAGTCCATCCTGATCCCAGTGTTTCATAAAGGACCTGTGTAGCAAGACATGCCCCTCACCAGAACTGCTAAACAGATACACTACATTTGCCTGCAATGATGTGGGAGGAAGACATTTCCTTGCCATTAAGGAGATGCAAACATCTACATTGGTAACATTGTATGACAAAAATATTGAGGCAAACACTAGCAGTTACGGGATAGGATTAGTTGAAAAGCAGATTCAAGAAGGTACTCTTCAAGTCCCAGATGAACTACTGTCCCAGTCCCAGGTGAACTACTCTCCCACTCCAAATGATCTGACCAACAATGGAAGCATGTGTCACAGTTACCTCTGGAGCATCTACTACTAATACTGCCTGCAATAGCAACATTCCACCAAACTGGAATCTACCTCTTTGGGAGGTTCCTGAAATCGAAACGGGAATCTCTGGACAGTAGTCTACACTGCCTGCCTCACCCACCACACCAAAACTGAGCAGACTAGTGAAGCTTTAGAAATTCCAATGTTCCTCATACAAGACATCATTTTGAAGCACAGAGCATCTCTAGTCATGATGTCTGACCATGAAATGTTTTCCAGTCAGTACTAGTATCAAAGTAATTTCATGTTGAAATATCACCCACAGGATGGCAACTGATTACAACCAAAAACAGAATGGACATGCAGAATTTTGTGTTAGCGGAAGAGCCAACACTGTGTTACGAGTGGAGGCCGAAATGCACGCGTTTTAGCTCATGCAGGCTGGCGTGAGGAGGGAAGAACTATACTGACCTGAGGTCTGGAATATGACAAGGAATGAGAATTCAACAGATTACAACAGATACATTGTTACAGTTTTAGCCGGCTGATACTCAGGAAGACTATGTGAGACACCTCATCACCAGGACTGAAGAAGCTAAACAGCTGGCTCATATATGGATCCTGGAAGCCCAGGAGAAGGACCAAGAGCTGCATAATGCAAAAGTGCAGCTATCAGAAAAGTTAGTAAAATGCTAATGTGGTTCATATTGTAACCTTCATCTCTTCTAAGAAATCACAAACAAAGTAGATTATGATCCCTCACCAACAAGTCAAAAGTACAAAGATCTCATCAATGTCATCCTTATGAAGCCCTGCTACACTCCTGAGGCAAAGACTGACACTGGGGCTTCTCTTTCAAGGACACTGAAGGCCCACAGATGACTGTGAAGCTTCTTATCATTTTCTTTTATTTATTTATTTATTTGGCCTTCAATGTGAGTAAACTACTTAGAAATTAAGAGTTAAAAGAAAAATCGGAATTTCCTTACCTTGGATGTGAACGTATTTCATTAAAATAACTAAACATTGTTTTGACAGAGGGGCTACCTTTCATGGTCATTGAAGGAAACAGAACGTGACAACAAATCATGATATGAAGATTTTTGAATTGCTGCCAAATGGAGGACCAGTGACAAGATCTAGATCCAGGATGTTGTAGTCAGCTCCAGTGAGAAGTTCTGAAATGGGCTGGCATCTGTTTCATCACAAGAGGGAGCACTGACAGAAGCTGTGGTGCAAGGAAGTGCAGCACCAATCAGCAACACTGGCTGGCATGCTGCAGATTATCAGTTCAAATCCAATCACCAGCAAATATTTCTTACTTACTATATATCATTTCTGGAAGGTTCTCAAAGTTTATCATATTCATAATGTTTTCAAACTCTGGAATATATGATGGTTACATAAAGAGCAACACTCTCCATTCGGGATCTAATTCTGTACTCTCTAAATGTTGCTGTCTGTAATAAGTGTACTTTAAGTGTTAAGTGTTGTACTTCACTGCTGATCCTGCATTCTGTTTTGGACTCAACTGTGGTTATGTCAACACTTATTTTTTTATTTATTGTTTGTAATATATGTGATGAAGTCAAGAAAGATCTGGGCATTTCAGTGTGAATGGAGACAGACTACATTCACCTAAATGTGCCGGTCCATCCAGATTGAGAACTTCTCACACCTTTGGTTGCCACCCCAGCTACCATATTGGATTACATGGACATATGACACCTGCCGCCACAATAGACATAAGTCGGACCACTGCAGTAAGTACAATGCACACCAACATTCAAAGGCATTCCCGCAGCTACCGGTACACAAGATGGCTTCAAGGGGTAGCCCGATCACCGACTGCTGGCACCTGGTTCACTGTGCTATGTGCAGAGGTCTCAAGGCTTTCTATTGTCAATGATTTTGAGATGTGTAACTACCTCCACCATATTCTTGCTAGTGTCACATTGTAACACAGTTAAGTGTATCTTTCTGTTCCTAGTTAGAACAGTAACTTGAGCTATTCCTCTACTGAATTAATATCATATGTACATCTCTTTGTGGTCCTCTTCATTTACTTGACTATCCTAATCAGACTTGGCCTTCAGGGTTTTACTTACACCAGACCAGTGCTTACTTATTTCTTTGTTCGAAAAGTATCATATTAACAAGTACAAAGAAGAAGAATGGGTAGTTTAGAGAAATAAATGAATCAGGTGAGAGGGAATACAAACACCTAAAAAACAAGATCAACAGGAAGTGCAAAATGGTTAAGCAGGAATGGCAAGAGGACAAATGTAAGGCTGTGGAAGCATATATCACCACGGCTAAGATAGATACTACCTACAGGAAAAATAAAGATACCTTTGGAGAAAAGAGAACCTCCTGTATGAATATCAAGAGCTCAGATGGAAAACCAGTCCTAATCAAAGAAAGGAAAGCAAAAAGATGGAAGGTGTATACAGAGGGTCTATGCAAGGGACATGTACTTGAGTTCAATGTTATGGAAACGGAAGATGACACAGAGCAAGATGAAAAGGGAAATATGATACTGCATGACGAATTTGACAAAGCACTGAAAGACCTAAATCTAAACAAGGCCCTGGGAGTACACAGCATTCCTTTAGAGCTACAGATTGCCTTGAGAGAGCCATCCATGACAAAACTTTTCCATCTGGAGAGCAAGATCTATGAGACAGGCAAAATACCCTCAGACTTCAAGAAGAATTTAGTAATCCCAATTCCAAAGAAAGCTGGTGCTGACAGGTGCGAAAATTACCAAACTATCAGTTTGATAAGTCACTGCTGCAAAATACTAACACGAATCCTTTACAGACAAATGGAAAAACTGGTAGAAGAAACCCTTAGGGAAGATCAGTTCCGATTTCAGATAAATGTAGGGACACACAAGACAATACTGACCTTATGACTTCTCATTGAAGATAAGTTAAGGAAAGGCAAACCTACATTTCTGGCATTTGCAGACTTAGAGAAAGCTTTTGACAATGTTGGCTGGAATACTCTCTTTCAAATTCTAAAGTTGGCAGGGAGAAAATACAACGAGCAAAAGGCTACTTACAATTTGTACAGAAACCAGATGGCAGTTATAAGAGACAAGGGGCACGAAAGCAAAGCATTGGCTGAGAAGGGAGAGAGACATGGTTGTAGCCTGTATCCAATGCTATTCAATCTGTATATTGAGCAAGCAGCAAATAAGACAAAAGAAGAATTTGGAATAGGAATAGGGAGAAGAAACAGAAACTTTGAAGTTTGCCAATGTCCAATGCCAATTCTGTCAGAGACTGCAAAGGACTTGGAAGGGCATCTGAACAGAATGGACAGTATCTTCAAAGGAGGACATAAGATAAACATCAACAAAAGCAAAATGGGGATAATGGAGTTTAGTCGAATTAAATCAGGTGATACTTAGAGGATTAGATTAGGAAATGATACACTTAAAGTAGCAAATGAGGTTTGCTATTTTGGAAGCAAAATGACTGATGATGTTCAAAGTAAGGAGGATATAGAATGTAGAGTGGCAATGGCAAGAAAAGCAGTTCTGAAGAACAGAAATCTATTTACATCAAGCATAGATTTATGTGTCAGGAAGTCCTTTCTGAAAGTATTTGTAAGGAGTGTAGCCTTGTATGGAAGTGAAACGTGGGTGATAAACAGTTTAGGGAAGAAGACAGTAGAAGCTTTTGAAAAGTGGTGCTACTGCAGAAGAATGGTGAAGATTAGATTGGTAGATCACATACTGAATGAAATTGGGGAGAAGAGAAATTTTTGGTATACCCTAATTAAAAGAAGGGATCGGTTGGCAAAGACACATTCTGAGGCATCAATGGATCACCAATTAGTGGTGGTGGTTAGTGGTTAACGTCCCGTCGACAATGAGGTCATTAGAGACGGAGCGCAAGCTCGGGTTAGGGAAGGATTGGGAAGGAAATCGGCCGTGCCCTTTCAAAGGAACCATCCCGGCATTTGCCTGAAACGATTTAGGGAAATCACGGAAAACCTAAATCAGGATGGCCGGAGACGGGATTGAACCGTCGTCCTCCCGAATGCGAGTCCAGTGTGCTAACCACCAATTAGTACTGGAGGGAAGAAAAAGAAAGTGTGTGTGTGTGTGTGTGTGTGTGTGTGTGTGTGTGTGTGTGTGTGTGTGTGTGTGTGTGCGAGGGGAATAAAAATCATTGAGAGAACCCAAGAGATGAATACACTTATCAGATTCAGAGGGTTGTAGGTTGATGAAGAGATGAAGGTTAATGACGAGATGAAGAGGCTTGCACAGGATACAGTAGCATGGAGAGCTGCATCAAACCAGTCTTTGGACTGAAGACCACAACATCAACAAAGAAGGTAGATCTGAAAAGGCCTAGATGCTAAATATCCAATGTCTTCTTTAGTACTTGCATATACATAGCGTCTACTTGTTCCTGTTTCAGGGATTAACAAATTCTTTTTAACCTTTGAAGTCAAATATTGCCAGTATACATATTCTTGAATAATTGGGTGAAAGCAAACAGGATGGGAAAGAGATAGGAAGGAAGTACTGACTTCCAGCCACATAGGGCATTGCAGCTATGCAATGGTGAGAGTTGAAAATTTGTGCACACCCTGACTTGAACCCTGATGCTCCACTTCTCTAGAACAGCTGCCTTCACCGCCTTGGTATTCTGGACATTCTTTCCGTTAGACCCAAATTCTCAACTTCCCACTCACTGCATAGCAACAACCACCACCCATTACTCTCCTACTCGCAGATTTCTGATTCCCATTGGAGTTCTTCAAATGTTGGTTATGCATTCGAACCAAAACTTTTTTCACATTACTTTTTAAATACTGGCATCTGTATACTTCATGCAACCCTAGCATACTATCCGACTCCTTTTTGTGGAGACATTAAGAGCATGATCGCATTAATTACATTGTGGACTGCACATCATCACAATTATGTGTGATCTTTCTGAACAGTGAAACTAGTCAGAAAAATGGCTTCAAGTAAGAATAAAACCAAGCATTTGCAAAGATGCAGCCTGCTCATGTTATATTGTATACCTGGTTCTATGGGCATAAGTTAAATAAAAATAAATACATAACATGTACATTGAAAGTGGTCTTCCTCAGACATATCTATACCTGACTCCTTTGAAGCAGAGTTTTCTCCCATTCAAGACGGGCAGCCACTTCTCCAGCAATATTTCATTACCCTGAAACAGAATGGGTGTGTGTAAAAGTTATATGACAAAAAATGTAAATTTACAAAACTCATGCAATATTAAACATTTGCCGTTTGAGAATGAAAGCCTAATATCTTCCCAAAGACATTAGAGACTAAGTAACAGCATAGTAGGAGGATCATGAAAAGTGACTAATTCATCTCAGAATGATTTACGGAAACATCAGAAAATCTTAAAAGTGAATGTCGCATGGACTTTGTATCTTATTTCAGTTTGCTGTTTCAGTGGGTAAAGAAGACTTAATGAATCAGCAAGCATTCACAAATTTTACATGGGAACCATAGGTGAGCACATTCATAAGGTGTCATTACTCATTTCGCAGGCAATTGAAAAACATTGCTACCCACTGACTGGATATTTGAGCACAGCCTACATGGTTGTCAGATCTCCTATGGTTTTTTATTTCTTTTATTTATTTATTGTTCCGTGGGACCAAATTAAGGAGAAGTCTCCATGGTCATGGAACGAGTCAATACATGAAATTATAACACAATAGTAGAAACAGATAAAATGAAATATAAGAAACATATTCAGGCAACAATTCGTAAGTTTAAATAAGCAAAATCAACAATGTAACACTGGAATCTGCTTAATTTTTCAGCTCTTCCAGGAGCTCCTCAACAGAATAGGAGTGAGCCATGAGGAAACTCTTTAGTTTAGACTTAAAAGCATTTGGGCTACTGCCAAGATTTTTGAGTTCTTGTGGTAGCTTATTGAAAGTGGATGCACCAGAATAGTACACTCCTTTCTGCACAAGAGTCAAGGAAGAGCATTCCACATGCAGATTTGATTTCTGTCTAGTATTAACTGAGTGAAAGCTGCTAACTCTTGGGAATAAGCTAATATTGCTAACAAAAAATGACATTAAGAAAATATATACTGTGATGGTAGTGTCAGAATTCCCAGACTATTGAATAGGGGTCGGCAAGAGGTTCTCGAACTCATACCACATATAGCTCGGACAGCCTGTTTTTGAGCCAAAAATACCCTTTTTGAATCAGAAGAATTACCCCAAACAGTAATACCAAATGACATAAGCGTATGAAAATATGCGAAGTAGACTACTTTTCGTGTTGAACTGTCACTTATTTCAGATACTGTTCCAATGGTAAATAAAGCAGCATTTAGTTTCTGAACAAGATCCTGAACATGGGCTTTCCACAACAGCTTACTATCTATCCAAACACCTAGGAACTTGAACTGTTCCATCTCGCTTATAATATGCCCATTCTGTCTGATCAAAATATCAGTTCTTGTTGAATTGTGAGTTAGAAACTGTGAAAACTGAGTCTTACTGTGATTTAGCATCAAATTATTTTCCACAAGCCACGAACTTATTTCATGAACTACGTTATTTGATAATGTTTCAATATTACACACAAGATCCTTCACTACCAAGCTGGTGTCATCAGCAAAAAGAAATATTTTTGAATCACCTGTAATACTAGAAGGCACATCATTTATATAAATAAGAAACAGCAGTGGCCCTAGCACTGACCCTTGGGGAACACTCCACTTAACAGTGCCCCATTGGGACTGAACATCACTACCACTCTCAATATTGCAGAGAATTACCTTCTGCTTTCTGTTCTTAAAGTAAGAGGTGAACCAATTGTAAGCTACTCCCCTTACTCCATAATGGTCCAACTTCTGCAGTAATATTTTGCAGTCAACACAGTCAAAAGCCTTTGTTAAATCAAAGAAAACACCTAGCATTCACAACCTTTTATTTAATCCGTCCAAAACCTCACAGAGAAAAGAGAATATAGCATTTTCAGTTGTTAAACCATTTCTAAAACCAAACTGTACATTTGACAGCAAATTACGTGAATTTAAATGCTCCAGTAACCTTGTATATACAACCTTCTGGAACACTTTTTTCTACGAGTGCTATATGATTCCCTGTTGGGACTAGGTTTCTATTTAGTTCACCTGCTATATTCAGAAAGTGATTATTAAATACTGTACATATATGTGACTTATTAGTAACACGGACATTCCCACTATGCACTTATTCTATATCCTCGACCTGTCACTGCAGACCAGGTCAATTGTTAGACTCAAAAATCGATGGGAATTTCTTCCCATTTTCTGAGGAAATGAGAACAGCTACATTAACCTTCCTGTAGCCTCTCCCCTTTCTACACCAACTGTGAGAGTCTTGTCATTTGTGTATTGTTCGATGAAGGTTCAGCATCATAATGTGTCATCAGAGATCAGCCACCGAGATCCCCCCCCCCCCCCCCCCCCAAGAAAAAAAAAAATAAATAAAAATAAAAAGGATGAGAATTAATCCATCTCCGCTGCACCCCCTCTAATTGTGTGTGTATGTATGTGTGTGTGTGTGTGTGTGTGTGTGTGTGTGTGTGTGTGTGTGTGTGTGTGAGAGAGAGAGAGAGAGAGAGAGAGAGAGAGAGAGAGAGAGAGATTTCATGATACTACTTTTTTTTCCCTTTTTCAACTATGTTGTAGCAGCAGCAGCATCTGTGTGAGTTATCTTTTGGCTTTGAGTCTACATTACTGCAGCAGCATCCCACAATAGGCCTATCTGAAATACTGGTTCAGGAGATGCCGCTGTTCAAGTTTCTTCAACCCACTAAGCCACAGTTAAATGGTCCCAGTTTACTACTACTCTTTGCCTTTACGCATAATTTCACTGTCGGTAGATCCAATGTGCAAATACGTGCAGACTGTGACTGCCATGTAGTAAAGGAAACTGAGAATGTTATACACAGTGCTAAAGTGCAGTTTACACACACAGAGTGGGATAAGCTAAGTCGATCAGTGCCATACACCATTGCTCATATGATGACGGAGTATTACCAATCTTACTCTCCCCCAGATATTGGCTTCTCTGGTGTGAAGCTATCCATCATATGAATGAACAGGGATGCAGCACTCAAGGTAACACCTGGTTACTCTTCCATTTATTGACATCGTTCAAGACTTACTAACTCACTGGCCTATGCGGTGCATTACTGATTGTGTTTCACAGACTGAACTAGTGGCAACCATATGACAAAGCTGCATTCAGTGAGCCTGTGTGTTATCTATACATAATGTACATGTAGATGACTTAACAGTGTATAAACTCATGTGTCCATGCAGTGCAAAACTGATTGCTATCATGCCCACATGTATTAAATCCATAAACCGAATTTACAGATGGCATATAAGTTTTTTATTGGACCCGTCTGTCTGAACACTGTAGAGACTGAATTCAGGATGAGTAAGGAACAATTTGGAGCCAAATTCAGTATGAAAAAGGAACAATTTGGAAACTACAGCACAGCTGTTGATGTAGTGGGGTAAAAGTGTTTTAAGAAAAAAAAGAAAAGGAAAAAAAAAGGATGATGATTTGCTGCACACAATGTAACACAATGAATAATATTATCATCTTACAAAACTGTTTCCCAACCCGATCCTGTAACTTAATGTGATTTAAGCATTTATAAACACGTGCAGTCACTTTAGTTCCACAAGTAAGGTGTTCGTTCCTTCAACACAAGTTCATACAGAAAGAGTGTCATTACCATCCTTCCACCAACTTGCTAAGCTGTAACAACTGGACTTTTTTGCATTTTAATACCAAAAACAAAGCTCACATATAACTAAACACTTTTTTGTGTTTTAAAGTTGCATATGCTGCTGCTAATGTTACATATTTACAGCAGTTGATAAACAGTTCACCTGTTTGTGTAACAACTCACAAAGGATGAAAATGTCTCAATGGGTAATATTACTCCTTGCTTCAAGATGACCACCAAGTAAGTATTAGTGGCAATAATTAGTCAGAATGTTGTCAGTTAAGACAAAGTCATCACAGCCACCTCACATGAAAATTATGCTGTTTAATTGTAATTATAGTTAAGTAATAGCAGGAAAATGGATCAGTGTGGGAATGAAGATGAATCACGAGTTCTACTCTTGCAAAAACCTGAGTACTGTGATAGGAGATTCATATTATCATACCAACTGAACCACCACAATTATCATGTTCATTTTCATGTTCCTGAATGCATGATGAGTCTGCACCTCTCACCATATGAGGGTATATCCATAACCACCACTCAACCGAACATGTTCTGATATGAGAAGAGCACCTGATCCCACTCTTCATCGGTCCAGTCCCTATGTGACTACTGAAGGGGATGGACATGCTGCAAATGCACTCCTGAGTCTCTGAGCTGTGACTGAATGATGCATGTGCAGATGTGTGTGGCACCCAATGGCCAATACGAACTACTACTAGGTATAGAACATGTATCTTCTGTGGGCTCAAAATATCATCATTTGCGTGTTTAGTTCACATTTTCCGTACTTAGCAAGAAAGCAGTAGAGCATCAATTATCAAAAAATTGGCAACTGAACAATCACTTACCCAAAATGTTATTTGCTCATGTGAAGACATTCTTGAAAAAATTAAGGAATGGGTGGGAGTCAATGGTACATATGCATGACACTAAATCATTCAAGACAGTGAAATTGTAAACCTCGTCACTGAAAGTTGACACTTCCAGCATCCCATCAATTAGTGACCTGGAAAATGAAGATGAGAAATATGCTGTTTTCTTCTGAAACATTTGCATGTTTAGATTCTGCCTTCGAAAGTTTCAAGCTCAAAATGAAGGTGAGCAATATCATATACCTGTCCTGCTTGTAAGCAGCTAAGCTTGTGTAGAGAGATCACAATTAAAGATTTTTGTGTTAATCTATACATATGTACTGCACATGTAAAATGGACACGCATTACATATTTTTTGTTTACTAGGCTGTAGAACATACATTCCTACTGCAACTGCCTATGCAATAATAATAATAATAATAATAATAATAATAGACATTCATTTCATTAAGAATGTAAGTAGTTTTTATTGTTAAATTTGTAAATAAAAGTATACAGTTCAATCAACCAAATAAATCGGTTTTCTGAACACATACAGACAGGTGTGTGGCACCCTGTGGCCACTATATGCTGCACCCAAGTAGAATATGCAATTCCTACATATGCTACAACTTTTTCCCTGTTCTTCTTGCAGGTTATTTGTGCTTTCCTAAGAATTTGCATGGAATACACATTGAAATAGTATGTGTATTCGTTCTAGAGACTGCAACCATCATTGGTGCACAGTCTTAAGTGGCATTTTCCCTGAATAATCACATCTACTAACCGTTAAGTGTGCACTACAAACAAAACTGTTGGACAAGTGTGTTTGAATTTCTTTGCACCATATTTTAGCAAAGAAGTGACCGAACAAAAATTAGACCAACATGGGGTTTTAAAATAAGTGTATTTAGACTGTAATTAACATCTCAGTGTCATTGCTGATAACATTTGCACTATACAGAGGCCCCAGCACAGTCAAACAGCAGAGACACTGACTGTAAGTGCCTTTCCAAGTGTCACAACAGTGGACTGATGCACCGGACCACCATGCCACAAGGGGTGATAGCTGAGTCAGTGGCACTTGCTGAGACAGCAATGTCAAGTCAGCAACACTTGCCCATTCAGTGACAGTTGGGTGAGTTGTGTTTGCCCAGAAAGTGACAGTTGAGCAAGCAGGGCTTGCTCAGAAAGTGACAATCGAGTCTGTGCTTCCTCAGACAGTGACAGTCAAATGAGTGGTGCTTGCCGAGTCAGCAACAACTGGTGAGGTGACAAGATTGCTGTCTGAAACACAGACACTGTAATTGCCACGAAATGCTAGATGGTGTGGTCTAGTGTCCAAAGAACACCAATGTCAGTGGCTCTGTAAAGGTGGCACGGGTTAAGTCACAAATGCACATTTTAAACACTACTGCAAAGGTACTAATGGAGGATGACTATGTCCCCAAGCCAGAAAAACTCAACAACAGACTCCATTCCGAAACTGGCTCAGAATTTAAGGCAGAACATGTCTTACCTATGCTGCTGACTACTTGAAGTGTGAACTGTATCCCTTTGCCTTCCAACTCATAACTCTTGATGCCAAGGTAGGACTCCTTCAGATGAGAACAGATGACTGCAACAGGAACTCCAAAGGGTGTCAGACCCACCTGATTGAGGTACTTAAAGAAAATACACAAAATGAGACAGAAAAGTAGGAATTAATTGTGATGAACCATGAATCAGAGATTGAGACAAATGAACTCTTAGATAAAATAGACAAACAGGTGCAAGCCCCCGTGACACCTGCAGTCACCTTTACAAGTGAACCAAAAACTAAAGAGCTACAAGTATAGAGCAGACAAAAGGTAAACAAGCAACAACCATATTCCTCAAATCAACAACTAACCAGGAGATGAAAGCAATTAGACAATGATAAAAAATGTCCTAGAAAGAAAAATTATATACCAGCTCGATTAGAGCAACCACAATAGCACTCACAGTAGTAACCGCTATATAGAACAACTGCCACAAATTTATTGAAAAAGTCAAAGACACAGAAAATGAAAACCACTTGTAGCCGTCTACTACATACTACTGGTGGAGAACTCTTAGAAAGCCTCTTTGAACAATGAAATTTCCAGAATAACACCACATGTGAGGAGTTTGACAGGGTCATGAATATTAGATTCCAGGCAGGATTAAAGGCATGTGGCTACAACCATCAGGTATACAGATTAAAGAATAAATTGATGTTAATCAGTGGTTTAACTGCCGCGACCTTTGCCACAGCACTAACGAAGTGAGAGGTAACATGCACAAAATATGGACAATCAATTCACAAATTGCAGTAAAGGATACCTCAACCACCAAGAGAAGCTACTGGAGAGCAATATCCTGACAGAGGCAAAAAGGCCTCCTAACATATAACTTCATAAATAATGAACAGTTTCCTGCTCACACAAGTATGCTAACACTATAGGGCAGTTACATCAATACACCAGAATATACATATGAAATGACTATTGGAGGATATGTTCTCCACAAGGTAGCCAAGAAAATCAAAAAACAAATGTATCACTGCATGGATTTTCAGGCATCACTCATACAACATATAGAGGAGCTCGAGAACAAACTGATGAATACCTCACAAAAGAAAGCACAGAAAGCAGACTGTATAACAAAACAAACCAACCAGACAACTGGAGGACAACAAACAAACCATCACACTGATTACACCAAACCATGAATAAGCATATGGAACTTGTAAAAGTGAATATTACATTAAGCCAGTGAAATTCTGTTTCTGGAGGCATTCTTAACCCAGGCAATGAGATAAAAAAATGCTCACCTGCATTATAGGAAGCAAACACCTCAAATGAGACTGATCAAAAAGTTTCATTTGCAGGGCAGAAAACAGACACCTCAAACACCACAATGCCTACCACAAGGAGGCAAACTAAATGAGTAAAAATACAAAAGCAACACATGTGATACATGCAGAAATACTAGTAATTATGAAATATCTAACCCCCCAACTATATCAAGACACACCACCACTCACTCATATAAACATGGATGACATAACCAAGGGAAATGGTGTGATGAAAAGAGACACAAGAGATGCGTGTAACCGAAACAAGTGTAACGGTGTGCACCTCAAAGAAGATGCTTAAAACAATCACCATAATGGCACAACATCACCCACAGCTTGCCATTCAATTATAACACTCGCTTGCTGTGTGACAAACCAATGTTACCCTCTCGGAGGATTTTTAATTTTGACTGTATGTACACCTAATGGATGAAGGTATCAGACAGCAATTTAAGTATATTGTAATTAATAAAAAAAACTAAACAGGCTCTTACTTTGGGGATAATGAAAGTAGTAAAGTTCATATGAATGAAACAATAAATGGTCACCAGCCCAATTAGGCACATTAAATTGAAATATTGTGTTCAAGAAAATTGAATATTAGTTGTTGTAGTGACTTTCATTAAGACTCCCTTTGAGTAGAACACTGGATACACATGAATAGAGGGCAATATAAGTTGTGGGTAGCAGTAATTACCATTAATGCTCAAACCAGTAACCCTAGAAAGCAAGATTGTACCCCACTCATAATAATAACTGTTACAATCACTATCATTACATGACTCAGTACTGAGATGTTACTGCAGGAAGCACTGAATTAATGTGGGACATGGAAAGGTTTCTGACTTAGCTTACATATAAAAACCACAAATAAAATTAAATAATACTATAGTTACACTGTTTATACTTCCATTTATAGAAATGTATCAGATTTCTTTAGTAGCAATAATATTCTAATTATCTTTATAATATGAGAATAATATGGTGGGGACCCATAAACTGATACTGTATCACTCTATGATCATTTCAGTTGCAAGATTCAATACAACTAAATTTAATTCTGAGCCCCACTTGAAATAGTTTATGTTTTCATCCTTCAAATTAAATTACTCAACACTCAGCTCTACTAACCTCAAAAAAATCATTCATGATAGTAATCAAGACTAAATTATGTTTCAAATAAATTTAACTTGTGTGCCTTTTTCATCACCTGTGAAGCAGGTATTTTAGACAGCAATGTACACACAGACTGGCAATGAATTATTGCACATTTAATACACAGGAATAAATTACTAGTTCATATGAAATGGGATACTTGGTTTTCTGAACACTTCGGAGGGGATCCTGCATAGGTTCATAATTAGGATAAATGTTATGGTCCTAAACACAGGTTTATAACACTTGGATTATTACTGAAAGCACTCACACAACTTAACTGGTCCATGCTCTGATACATATCTGTATGCATGAAGTTGATGGAGCAGTGGCAAAGTAGTGGTGGCAAGCAATGTGATGGCTAACTGTACTCACGGCTCTTGATGTTTGAATACTCTTTACAATTTCTTCATGGCGATGGATTTTTACCACATTAGAGCCATTCCCTGTTGCTGAGAGTACCATGCAACAGCCAAATCCACATCCGAGGCAACATTCCTTGCAAAACAGCTTCCAAATGCCTCCCTTGGCACCCTCAATGTTTACCATGCAACAGCTAGGAACTGACTGTGTACCGTTTCCACCAAGGAGCCACCCAGTTCGACTGCCAAAAACACCTTTTACATCGTGCCAAGCCACTTCTGTTGTGGAGGGACTTCCCTAGATCTTTTACATTATACAATACAAGTGTTCTAAGCATGAACCAGCTTCCTATATACAATGTTTTCTTTATAAACATACATATATTATAAAATTTCATTATTTTAAACATTATTAATTTTTTCCATACATACATTACAAACTTAAAATTTCCTGTCACAAATCAATGATCTTAAGTAACAAAGAACAAACACTTTATAATCACAGATACACAGTTACATAGTATAAACCTACTTCTAATTGATATAGCTGTTACACAATGATAATACCCATTTGAAGGCATCAAAGCCAGATTAAAATAATTTAGAATTAAACCTTAAACTAACTAGAAGAGAAAAGAAAAGACAGACATTCTCCAAACAGTAAAGAGAATGCTAATTAGATTATTACACTCAAAGGGTGATTCTGTGTTTTTACCAGCTGGACTCATGGACCAAATCATCCTGAGGACTGTAAATATCCCAACCTCTGCAGAACCATTGCTTGATCTGATGCTTCAGGTCTGCCTGCACCGATCTGAGCCTTTTGATCTTGAGAAACTCCATAAGAATCAGGGTAGAGTGCACGGGGGTACATATTTTGATTATATTTAAACACACAGTAAATATTATAGCCATATTAAAACATCCATAATGAGAATCCTTTAGATTAATGCAATGAGGAGTACACTTGTATGCACTGAGCTCCCCAAATGGCTCAAGAACAGCACATGGGAAATCTGTGCCTACACGAATCCTATGCAAGCAATGGCCAACTTACAAGTCTTCATACCAACACTGTAATAACAACTGGTGGCATAGACCATAAATCAGTGATAGTTGTAACCTGTATGAGCACAAACACTATTATGATAACTCAGCTTTGCAATGAACATCTTATCACAATAAAATTGAGACATGGTAGAGATACACGGGTGATTGCCTCACCATGAGCACATTGTACTCACAGAGTAAAGATTTATGGGAATAAATTAAAATTGTAGCCACCTACATAACAGGTAGGAAATTTTTTGTAAGTGCAGACATCAACTGCAGGTCTGCCCTATGGAATTTTGATAGAGTTGAAGAGATGGGTTGCATCGTCAATGAAACAATACAATAAGCACACTTTCACATAATATATGTAGAAGGACAAACCACCAACCCAATCAGGACATGACTGAACACAAAGCAACATTGACTACACTCACAAACAATGTGGCTATCACGCAGACAACAGGCTTGAGAGCAAAGACAACAATGCAATACCATTCATTCTAACACATGGCCAAACACGGCAGACACAACACAAACCAGATACTTACTATTTCACAAAGCAAACTGCTACAAATTATCAGAAGCAGTACAAGAACATAAGCTGACCAACAGAGAGATAAGGCTACAAGGCTCACATTCTAACAGAAACAATAAAAAAGGCACAAAACACATCCATACCAGCAGTATCCAGTACAAAACGCACACACACACACACACACACACACACACACACACACACACACACACACACACACACACACACACACACACACACACACACCATGGACAGATAAACTAACAAGACTTAAACAAGAGTCTTTACGTAAACAGAAACTATATCAGAAAGTTATAAAAGATAAAAGACAAACAACCAGACCATACAAACAAGATTAAATGCATTTAGGTAAGCAAAAGAACTTTATAAACACATGTTACTCAAGACAAGCATACAACATTGTGGCCAATTCATAACAACAGGAACATATAAAATGAAAGATCAGGGGATGGAGAAAACTGCATAATTTCTGATGTATAAACTCCACACTGATGACACCATTGACACACACACACACACACACACACACACACACACACACACACACACACACACACACAAAAAAACGGACAACCTATACAAAACTGCCACAGATACCTGATCCTTCTGAGAAAGAAAAATTTGTGCTAGCAATGTCAGAACTTAATAGAAAAGTGTCTGAACCAGATGGTATCCATTCAGGGGTGCTCAAACGACTAATAACATGGATCACCTCATGTCTGACAATGTTACTGAATGACGCACTATGGCTGAGTCTGGTACCTGAAGTTTGGAAAACTTCAAAAGTAGCTACACTCACAAAATAACAGACAGAGAGCCTTCTCATCCTAATCATAATGAGCAACACATCTAATAAACATTCTAGCAAAGGTTCAGGAGATGCTACTTTGTCAGCATCTACAGGCCCCTAGAGCTCTCCTGGGCGTGAGTCCACACCAATGCAGTTTCAGACCCAGGATAATCTATAGGTGACAACATCATCAAAGCATTGCAAATTTCAAGAAAACAACAAATAAATATGCTGTGGCCACATAGAGACGCTGCAGGCCATTTCACATCTTCTGGTGGCCTGCAGCATTTGCCAGGTTAGGACAAGTGGAGGTACTACAGTCTCTGTACAGTAGTGTTTCAGGCTGCTGCAGAGACAGAGCAGCAGGATCAAAAAAAAAAAAAAATTTACCAAGGGTTTTCCACATGTGCTGATTTGTAGCCCCATCTCCAGTACTTACTAGATGGGGAGAATAGGACAGTTGGAGCTGTCACAAAAATGCACTATAGATCAACAGATAGATATAGAATAAAATTGTCAACAGATAATTAGGATGATGATGATGATGATGATGATGATGATAATGATAATAATAATAATAGAATAAAATTGTCAACAGATAATTAGGATGATGATGATGATGATGACGATAATAATAATAATAATAATAATAATAATAATAATAATAATGGACTAAACCAATACACTGCTCGAGTATCAACCATATAGCCAATGCCTTTTCTACTCTTAACTATTAATGTTAAGAATTGTGACTGGCAGTCATCTCCTCAAAGCAACAGTTCCAAGGTATTCATCCCCAGTCATCTATAATGTGTCCTATCTTCTATTTTCATCTTAAATATCAAAACATTATTTACACTTCTCCAAATTTAATGTTCTATTAACTGGTTTTAAAAAATGCTGCAGAAAATAAAAATTAAAATGAAAAAAAGGAAAAAATAATAATACAATAAAAGTTGCTCAAAATGGAATCACATGGGACTAAAATAATTTTCCAAATTGGACAAGTTTCCAGATCACACAAAACACACTAGACTATGTAAAATTTGTAAAGTACCATACACAAACACATAAATTTGTAACTAAGCACCTATTTAGATACCTTTACTCTGACACAGTTGATGTGGCTTAGAACACCAGACCATTACAATACTGCTATGTGATACAGCATATCTGTACTTTTATAGTAACCTTCAATCTGCATACACGTCGTATTCCCTTATTTATTTGCTAAACATTTTCCTGTTCAAAATTGTTTTTCAAGCAATATTTTAAACCAAAGAATCGTTCCAACAGCTTGAGAGAATTTATATGTGCTGCAAATTGTGTAACATTGTTTATACTCGCAACAGCTTCTTCAGGTGTACTAATTTTTCTAGGGACATTACTTTGCTCCTATTCTTCTTCTTTCTTCCCTTCTCATTGTCTTCTATGTTTTGGATTTCTATTACACCTATTGCCAAAGTAGAAGTGGAACGTGTTGACAGAAAGTCATCACTTCAAATGTAGGCATCGAGACTACATATCATGTTTTGCATTTGATTTAATTCAGCACTTGCTGCAGAAATTTCTTGAGCTTTGAAGAGTACAGAAGCATCTTGTTCATCACTTCCATGCCCCATTTTGTTGAAGCACTTGATGACAGTTTTGGACTTTATTTCCCTTAGTGCCAAACCAATCCAATTTACTGCATTCAGTACAGAAACTGACTGTACTAGAGGATATGGACTTTTGGCTTCTTTATCACTAAGAATAAGAGACTACATCAATAATCATCTGTACTGGGACTTGAATGTGTACTTAACCCTCTAGTCCATTGGTTGTGTGAGTCTGGTTGAACCGGGCAGCAACCCAGTCAATTTCACATTTGATAACTTGACTTTCCGTTTGCAGGATGCATTGTCTAGGAAAAGGAGAACTTGGTGATTTCCTTTTTAAATTTTGGCACTGAAAAAGCTCAACCACTGTTCCATATGACACAAACACCATCTATGCCTTTTCATTGTTTAGCCATTTGACTGGAAACTTATTGATGTCTGTGTTTTTGAAACAAGGGAGTTTTGCCACCGTCTCAATCATCATTGGCTTCTCCATTTCACCCAACATGTTCCCATGCAGCAGTATAGCGAGTCATTCCTCAGACATTTTCCACTGATCTACTTTTCTTGAATCACTTCAAATGTTGTAGGCAGTACATGATAAAGTAAACCCTTTTCACAAGCACCGGACAAATCTTTTGGATCATAATTTACCATTAGGTTGTGCAGTATTGTACTCCATTCTGTTTTACTGCACATCCTTTGCTTCCCTATACAATGCTATATCTAGCTTTGAAATTGTCCAGGTATGTCATGGATGCCTTAAACTCTGTATTCCCATGCTCTTTACAGACTTTCAGAGCCACTCTTTGCAACATGGGTCCAGCCAAAGGTAAGTTTTTTGCCCACATACTTATGAAAATTTCCACACAATCTCTTTAATTTCTTCATTTCTGTCTCAACTTTTCTTTTCACTTTCCCATTCCCTTTGACTCACGTGCAGTTCCAGAGCTGTCCCATTAGCTCAGTGAGATGAGCAAAGCTGTGGAGAACAGATATGCACCAAAGCTGAAGTTGCGTTCATGACAAATTTTTTTTTCTTTTCCAGTTAAAGCATCAATCTGTATCAAATTAACACCTCCACAATGTGGTATCTTCTTTCTGTTACTATTACCTTTATTTAAACATTAAGACATAAGATGAACTTCCTACAGACATGAATGACCACTGTGTTCCGTCCACAACGCAAGTAAAGCTGACAGAAATTAATAGATGATACATTAACAGTGGCTGTATCCAATGAGGTGCAAAAACACAATAGACAGGCTGCACTAGATTGCACATTGTGCTATGCACAATAATTCTATTCTGTATGTTTGACATCAGTCAGCCAGTACATACACATACGAGCTACATTCACTTTAGAAAAGATGATCAAACCGATCACCTCGCTTTTATTAACACTTTGCCACTTCCTGGATCATACTTTGCTCAACCCTATGCAGGACACTGGCATCCACTATTGCCAAAGCAGCATCCACGTGAGCTATTACATCCTGTACATCCATAGGTGGAGTGTTATAAACTTGCTCCTTTAAGTATCCTCACAAATAAAAATCTAGTGGATTAAGGAGTGGGGAACAATGAGGCAAGAACACTTGACCTCCATGGCCAATCCACTACCCTACAAATGCTTCATTTACACAGTTACACACATTCATTCCAAAGTGTGGTAGTGCACCATCATGCTAAAGCCATAGCTGTTGCTGAACACCATGTGGAACGTTTTCTAATCCATTAGGCAAAGTATTGCAAAGAAACATATGATACAGCAGCATATTAAACTTATTTGGCAATAGGTAAGAGCCCAAAAACACTCTTCCCACACTTCCAACCCATGGGTTTATGTCAAAACATGCCAAAGCCACGTTCAGGGAAGACATATGGTGGTGTTCTGACTAATAATGGCTGTTGTGGAGGTTCAACATACATTCATGAGTGCAGCTACATTCGTCTGTACATACCATGTTATTCATAAAATGTTCGTAATCTTTCATGTGGTGCAAAAGCCATTCACAAAAGTGTATTTTTCGAATATTGTTTTATGCTGGTGTTGAGTTAATGTGTAATTACACGGATGCCGTTCTTCATCATGCAACTTCAACAACCAGTCTTTGAGATATCTGGAACTGCCTTGAATTATTACGAGTAATTTTCCGAGGTGACGGTTTCAAGAATCACGACCTCTGTGGAGTACGTCTGGTCCTCGGATGACTTGTGTCCATTACTTGTGGAAGAAGATTACCACGGTGATGCTCCAAGTGACAAAAAACATTTTTATGAGGATGGTGCCTTTGATAGCGTACATATGAGTAGCAGTAGCAGCAACAACATCTCTCAGTTAGCAGATCCATCAGCACCAAAAGCATATTGACATATTCATCATTTGTGTACTCCACTGGGAAGCTGCCTGACATGAACTTGACAAGACATTATGGTTGGGCACTGAGTGATTAGTAGACACGTGTAGCATGAACTGTAGTGGATCCCACTGTCATGTGATGTCCAAGATTATAAAAGGGTCTTATGTGACTCACCCTGTATGTATTATGATGATCCCAACAAAATAACACAATGGAAATGACTGTTCACAATATCAACCGCTGCAGGGGATACAGCTCACATGAATTAAATCATATCAGTCATTTCAGATCCTCGAGAAAGGTGTGTTGTTGAACAATTATTATGGAGACAACAGTAACTCCACAAACCAGCATGTGAAACATTCGCGTGTGGACGTGCTGATATATGGCAGGCAGATCTCATAGATATTAGGGCTTGCTGATTTATGGCAGGTGGATCTCATAGATATTATGGCTGTTTATAAAATATCAGCAATATCGTTTTCACCAATATATTGATATCAAAATGGCAATAATATCAAGTGCCGATATTTTTATTTTATATTACATTTTTTTGTATTTTTGGTAAATATTTGAAACTGTTCTTTTGAAATTGTAGTAAAACATAATTTTACTTTCACTGTGTGAAGGAGTCTTACTTCTTTTTAAGATTTCAACATGTCCAGTCTTTCTCTTTAACTGTGTGAAGCAATTTGGTGGCACAAAGAAGTAGTCCAGTTCCACTCAGGGGTGACAGTGTGAATGGAATGACAAGAATACCAATGCGAAACAACAGCACACCAGTTGGGTTAAAAAACACTTTATAATGCAACTTGTGTGCTATTTCTACACAGCAGCATTATTTTAAAAAAAAATGTAGGTGTAGGCATCCGCAGCCATTATCATTGTCAATGAAACAGCTCAGGGGCTGTTAAAATAAAACAGGAGTCAGTGTTGTTAAAATAAAACAGGAGTTAGCGCAGCGCAAGCCCTGAGGAAGACCACTTACAACAGTGGTCTAAACTTTGGACAATTTTACACATCTACAATGCTGTAAATAACCCTAAAGAATTTTATTGACAGTTGCTGAAAATGATGAACAAAAATCTAAACGACGAGATTGGTCTATGTGGTAGGGCGAGAGGTGTGAGAGGGAATGCTGCTGTAATCGGCTAACAACAGTAACTGCAATGTTTAACTTCACCACACAATTTTGACATTACTACTGCTAGGTCGCTGACATTTGCAGAAATGAAAAAAAACAGGGTGCAGAAATAAAATTAAAAAAAACATGGAAGTCGACATGAAGTTGTTTGGACAGATCTGATATGTGATGAAACCGAATGATGTACCCATTGAACACCTCTCATTTACATGCCACTTACACGCAGTTACCATTGTTAGCAAAGTGATTATCGCCAAGCACGAATGTGCATAACTTTCCTCTCAATTCTTGCTTTAAGAGAGATAAACAGGCTGCTAGCATGCAATGTTTTCTTCATCGATATATCAATAATTTTTTTGATAACAAGAGTCTTCTAAATAACGATATATCAGATTCACAACATTTTTATAAATATTGACAGTCCTAATAGATGTCACAGGATATGCATGAGCAAATAACGGATTTACATATATTTTGATGGTTATAGATACATATTCCAAATATCCCTGGGCTCTCCCTGAGAAAGCAAAGAGTGGAACAGATGTTGCATGGGTGTTTGAACAATTGCTGTGGAGAGGGACCAATTGTTGCCCAGGCAATCTTCAAATCAACCATGCAGGTTGTGATGTACCTTTCCCATTTCTTGTTTTCATGTTTTCGATTTCTTCAAAGGCAAAGAGAAGCGGTGAAGTGTTAGCCCAGCATAGAGCCTGTGCCTACCATAATGTATTTTTGATTGTCAAGTGTTAAAAATCAAAAGATGTTTTTCCTGTTTCTTAGTAAAAGGAACGACTCTGTCTCTGTTAATGAATGAAGGTAGACGCATATTATTTTAGAGTGTAATCTGCCATTTTGGTTGTGAGAATAAGTAAAAAGTCTGTATTTTTTATGTGCATCAAAGGACAAATACAATATTATTTTACTAACTGAAACATTATATGAGTTAAATGATTAATGGGAAATCTCATATAAAGGTGTGAAACAAATACTAACAAAGAGACAGAGGGGCTGGCCAGTACTTACCTCAGCTCAGTACAGCCGATAGATACCGTTTTGTGTATCTATCGGCTGTACTGAGCTGAGGTAAGTACTGGCCAGCCCCTGTATCTCTTTGTTAGTATTTGTTTCAAAAAACAAAGATGATGTGACTTACCAAACGAAAGTGCTGGCAGGTCGATAGACACACAAACAAACACAAACATACACACAAAATTCGAGCTTTTGCAACCAACGGTTGCTTCGTCAGGAAAGAGGGAAGGAGAGGGAAAGACGAAAGGATGTGGGTTTTAAGGGAGAGGGTAAGTAGTCATTCCAATCCCGGGAGTGGAAAGACTTACCTTAGGGGGAAAAAAGGACAGGTATACACTCGCGCGCACACACACACACACACACACACACACACACACACACACACACACACACACACACACACACACACACATATCCATCCGCACATACACAAACCAAAGCAGACATTTTCACATTATATGAGTTATTATTCCAAGTGGTACTGTAATATATAAAAATCCAAGAAGCCCACCTGGGTACTTTGGAGTTACAATGAAGATCCAATTACAATGTCGTAGACACGGTCAAGATTTCTTAGGTGGATATGGTGATGACACGTAGTATTATTAATTGGTAAGCATAAATCTACAACAATAAGAAGAGTACTTCGTCAATGCAGAACTAATATTGTGCTTGTCTAAGTGCCGAAGAATTAATCTCATTATTTTGATACATATAAACATTTATATTATTGTATCATATATTTTTTATTATATTATAAGGTGAATCTTACAGTATGTATTTCAAGGAATGGCGTACACTACTACTCAACATTCTCCCATCTGAAACTGAGTACCATGGAACATTTGTACAAAACGATAAAAACCACAAATTTGTGTGTTTTAATCTTTGTGGTTCTAGATATTCTCCCACAAATAATTTGGCAGTATAAGCATACTAAATATCACTGATAAAAATAAAATTATCGATGTTTAGGATAATGGGCTTCTAAATCTATATTACTCTACGAAGACAAGTCATCGTTTAATATCGTTATCAAAAATCTTGGAAAGTTTTAGACCAATTTCTACATGATAGTATAAAGTTTGAATGGACATAATACATACTCTAATAAAAATTATGACTGACATATGCTACATGTATATATAAAGCAAAAACGCTGTTAACAAAAATTTCAAAAAGTTCTTGAATGATTTACTTTGAACATCTACACGATACTCTACTAAATGTTCAGACAGATCTATGATAGCAAAGTATTTAAACCATTACACAAACTTTTTCTCTCTTATATATGTATTCTTTTCCTCTATATATAACTTTAAACAAAAACTGTATACACAGTAATGTGCTTTTTTTTCTTTCTTTCCTTGCAGTTGGTCTGTGCAGAATACAGGTAAGTTGTATTTATGGCTTATCAGCTTATGATTAGAATACTACCACGCAACTGCATTGTCTGAAACTTTGTAATTCACAGATTAAAATCATATGAATTACTGTCACTGAAGCTACTATCTTCACAGATCAAGCAGCTGGAGATGTCTCTCTCATACCCTGCATACCAACAAACCCAACTGATTTACCCATTCATTTTAAGTGACTTCAGTTTCCAATCAAGGTTTCATTTACAATAACAATAAACAAGGCTCAAGGTCTAGGTCAAGTAAGAGTAGACGGGCAGAGGAAGGGGATTGTTGTAGACAGAGCCAAGAGGGAGATGGACAGAGAGAAGGGAGGAGGGTATGGAGTGAGAGAGGGGAGGACATGATGGATAGAGAGAGAAGAAGGGGGTGATGGACAGAGAGGAAGAGGATGAGGAGGAGATGGGCAAAGAGAGGGGGGAGGAGGAGATCATGATGTAATCCAATTCTCATACATATTTAACAACTGTGAAGCACTGATGGGTTCCCTAGTATGGTACACAAATATGTTAAAATGGTGGATCAATGCAAGCAAAAATTTAATGCCCCTGATTCGGAACATATTTCAAAATATAAGATGGTGTTTGAGAAATCTTAACTGAACTGGTCAACAGAGATATTTACAGTTTCCATAGTGCAACGAACAAACACAAGAACTTACATCTTAAAGGACACTGAAGGTGAAGATATTTCTGTTAGGTTTTTACACAGAAGAATTACAGAGAAGCTCAAACCAGATGTAGTTCTCATAGAGCATGTCACAGGACAACAGGGGAACAGGGCTTCAGTTAAATGTGTTGGCTTCTAAAATTCATTAAAAAATTTCATAGGGTGTTCATGCAGAATATGATACCAAGGGCAAAGTGGAATTCTAAAGAATGCTGGACTATAAACCTACATGTTGCAGTGGCATTTCATATTCAATGTGCTGCATACATAAAAAACGGAAGAAAATCTACTAGTCTGACTCTTTCAGTGATTTAAATCCATAACAAGAATTGTGCCACAATTTCACCAACAACCATATGTTCTACAGTGTTTGATGCCATCAAGACTGACACATATCTCATTTGATATTCCTGCCTATGGCCCTCTTGATAACCTTACACGTGTCAGTTGATGTTTAGATGTGATGTCATACCTTCTGACCTTAAGAGAATGGTCATAAGTATTAAGCACAAATTTTATTAGCAAATTTTATTACATCATCTGTGTGCTTTAATAGTATTGTTCCTTGAGTTTCTGCACATGAATTTAATATCTAATAGCCTCTGTTCTCGTATTTTCATTTGCGTCAGAAAGTAAACCAATTTTGTGACATATTACAAGTTCCTAATTGGGGCGAATTATTTAGTTTCACCTGAGTGCTTCGGTAGTTAGGTTTTCGAATATCTGTGTATTATTAGACACAGTTCCTGCGTTTTCATCAGGGTCTACAGCAGAGTTGGGCAGCACGTGCCATAGTCCGTTTATCTGATAGTTTACTTTTCCATGGTCTTTTGTATGGACAGGGACTGCAATTGTTGTGCACGGATGCGAGCTGAGTTGGTGACACTTCGCTCTCAGCTTCAGGCTGTGATGGATTCGGTTACACAGCTTGAGGCTGCAGTGGCTGGGCACCACTTGTTATGGGATGGCCGTGGGGATCCGACGGGCCTACAGCGCATCCGAGTCCTCCGATCGGTCCTCATCGGTGGCCAACCCAGTTACTGCTCACACTGAGGCTGACCCCTCACCTGTGGTAGAGTGGGAGGTTGCCCTGGGGTGAAGCAGGCAGCGAAAGACTTCTGAGGTGGCCGCACATAAGGCCTCTCCGGTTTGTCTGACAAAAAGGTTCCAGGTGCTGTCTGTGGCTGACACTGTCACTGAGCCAGATACTGTCGCCTGTCCTGTTTCAGGGGAAACCACTCAGCCTGCAAGATTCGGGCAATCACAGAGGGTGGGATTATTGGTAGTTGGGAGCTCCAGCATTAGGTGCATTATGAGGCCCCTTTAGTGACTTGGCTGACAAGAAGTGTAAGAAAACCAATTTGCATTCCATGTGCATACCGGGTGGAGTCATTCCAGATGTGGAAATGGTCCTTCCAGATGCCATCAAGAGCACAGGGTGCCGCCAACTGCAGGTGGTTGCTCATGTTGGTACCAATGATGTATGTCACTTTGGATCAGAAGAGATGCTCCCTGGTTTCAAGCAGCTAACAGAAGTGGTAAAGGTTGCCAGTCTTGCTGAAAGCAGAGCTGACCATTTGCAGTATAGTCGACAGGACCGATTGCGGACCTCTGGTACAGAGCCAAATGAAGAGTCTGAATCAGAGGCTAAGACGGTTCTGTGACCATGTAGGCTGCAGATTCCTTGACTTGCGCCAAAGGGTGGTTGGGTTTCGGGTTCCGCTGAACAGGTTAGGTGTCCACCATATGCAGGACGTGGCTACATGGGTAGCAAGGGCTTTGTGGCATGCAGTGGGTGGTTTTTTAGGTTAGAGGGTCTCAGGAAAACACAAGGAGGTCTTCAGTCAGAAAGCATGCAGGCCACACACAGGAAGAATGTAGATACAGGAACCACTGGTATAACAGTTGTAAATTGTCGTAGCTGTGTTGGGAAAGTACCACAGCTCCAAGCGCTAATAGAAAGCACTGATGCTTAAATCATTATAGGCACTGAAAGCTGGCTAAAGCCGGTTATTAGCTCAGCTGAAATTTTTGCAAAGAACCTAATGGTGTTCCGAAAGGATAAGCTAAACACGACTGGCGGTGGTGTGTTTGTTGCTGTTAGAAGTAGTTTAACTTGTCGCGAAATTTAAGTAGATACTGCTTGTGAGTTAGTATGGGCAAAGGTCATTGTTCGAAACCAGAATAAAATAATAATTGGATCCTTCTACTGACCACCCAATTCAGATGATACAGTTGAAGAAAGGTTCAAAGAGAACAAGAGTCTGATTTCAAAGACGTATCCAACTCATACAATAATAGTTGGTGCGGACTTTAATTTATCCTCGATATGTTGGTGAAAGTACATGTTTAATTCTGGAGATACACATAAAATATCATCCAAAATTGTGCTAAGTGCATTCTCTGAAAATTATTTCGAGCAATTAGTTCATGAGCCCACGCGAATAGTAAACGGTTGTGAAAACGCACTTGACCTCTTAGCAACAAATAATCCTGAGTAAATAATCAGCATCAAAACCAATTCAGAGATTAGTGAACACAGGATTGCCATAGCGAGATTGAATATTGTAATCCCCAAATGCTCGAAAAATAAGTGAAAAATATACCTACTCAAAAAAACAGATAAAAATTTAGTTGACACCTCCCTGAGACACAATCTCCACTCATTCCAATTAATAATAAAAGTGTAGACCAGATGTGGCTTAAATTCAAAGAAATAGTATTTGCAGCAATTTAGATATTTATAACAAATAAATTAACAATGGAGCTGATCCTCCTTGGTACACAAAATGTGTTAGAACACTGTTGCAGAAACAGACATGCCAAAATTAAACAGATGCAAAATCCCCAAGATTGGAGATATTTTATAGAAGATCATATTTTAGTGCAGACTTCAATGCAAGATGCTTATAACAGTTTCCACAATGAAACTTTGTCTCAAAACCTGGCAGAAAATCCAAAGAGATTAGAGATTTTGGTCGTATGTGAAGTATGCTAGTGGCAAGAAACAATCAATGCCTTCCCTGTGCAATAGCAATGGAGATACTATCAAGGACAGTGCTGCCAAAGCAGAGTTACTAAACACAGCCTTCCGAAATGCCTTCAGAAAAGAAGATGAAGTAAATATCCCAGAATTCTAATCAAGAAAAGCTGCCAACATGAGTAACGTAGAAGTAAATATCCTCGGAGTAATGAAGCAACTCAAATCACTTCCGTGCGGCTTTTCGCGGATGATGCTGTAGTATACAGAGAAGTTGCTGCATTAGAAAATTGTAGCGAAATACAGGAAGATCTGCAGCGGATAGGCACTTGGTGCAGGGAGTGGCAACTGACCCTTAACATAGACAAATGTAATGTATTGCGAATACATAGAAAGAAGGATCCTTTATTGTATGATTATATGATAGCGGAACAAACACTGGTAGCAGTTACTTCCGTAAAATATCTGGGAGTATGCGTACGGAACGATTTGAAGTGGAATGATCATATAAAACTAATTGTTGGTAAGGCGGGTACCAGGTTGAGATTCATTGGGAGAGTGCTTAGAAAATGTAGTCCATCAACAAAGGAGGTGGCTTACAAAACACTCGTTCGACCTATACTTGAGTATTGCTCATCAGTGTGGGATCCGTACCAGGTCGGGTTGACGGAGGAGATAGAGAAGATCCAAAGAAGAGCGGCGCGTTTCGTCACTGGGTTATTTGGTAACCGTGATAGCGTTACGGAGATGTTTAATAAACTCAAGTGGCAGACTCTGCAAGAGAGGCGCTCTGCATCGCGGTGTAGCTTGCTCGCCAGGTTTCGAGGGGGTGCGTTTCTGGATGAGGTATCGAATATATTGCTTCCCCCTACTTATACTTCCCGAGGAGATCATGAATGTAAAATTAGAGAGATTAGAGCGCGCACGGAGGCTTTCAGACAGTCGTTCTTCCCGCGAAACATACGCGACTGGAACAGGAAAGGGAGGTAATGACAGTGGCACGTAAAGTGCCCTCCGCCACACACCGTTGGGTGGCTTGCGGAGTATCAATGTAGATGTAGATGTAGAATAAAAGCAAGTCTTCTGGTCCAGACTGTATACCAATTACGTTCTTTTCAGAGTATGTTGATGCATTAGCTCCATAGTTAACAGTCATGTATAACCATTTGCTCAACGGAAGATCCGTACCCAAGGACTGGAAAGTCGCACAGGTCACATCAACATTCAAGAAAGGTAGTAGGAGTAATCAACTAAATTACAGGCCCATATTGTTAGCATTGATATGCAGCAGGATTTTGGAACATATATTGTGTTTGAACATCATGAATTACCTCGAATAAAATGGGCTATTGACACACAGTCAACATGGGTTTAGAAAACATTGTTCCTGTGAAACACAACTAGCTCTTTATTCGCATGAAGTATTGAATGTTATTGACAAGGGATTTCAGATCGATTCTGTATTTCTGGATTTCTGGAAGGCTTTTGACACTGTACCACACAAGTGGCTCATAGTGAAATTGCGTGCTTATGGATTATTGTCTCAAAATGTGACTGGATGAGTGATTTTCTGTCAGAGAGGTCACAGTTCATAGTAACTGACGGAAAAACATTGAGTAAAACAGAAGTGATTTCTGGCAGTCCTCAAGGTAGTGTTATAGGTCCTTTGCTGTTCCTTATCTATATAAAGAATTTGGGAGACAATCTGAGTAGCCGTCTTCGGTTGTTTGCAGATGATGCTGACGTTTATCAACTAATAAAGTCATCAGAAGATCAAATCCAACTACAAAACGATTTAGAAAAGATATCTGAATGGTGCGAAAAGTGGCAGTTGACCCTAAATAACAAAATGTGTGAGGTCATCCACATGAATGCTAAAAGGAACTCATTAAATTTCGGTTACACGATAAATCAGTCTAATGTAACAGCCACAAATTCAACTCAATACCCAGGTATTAGAATTATGAACAACTTAAATTGTTGTGGGGAAGGTTATTCAAAGGCTGCATTTTATTGGAAGGACACTTAGAAAATGTAACAGACCTACTAAGGAGACTGCCTACACTACACTTGTCCATACTCTTTTAGAATACTGCTGCATGATGTGGAATCCTTACCATATAGGACTGATGGAGTACATCGAAAAAGTTCAAAGAAAGGCAGTACGTTTCGTATTATCATGAAATATGGGAGAGAGTGTCACTGAAATGATACAGGATTTGGGCTGGACATCATTAAAAGAAAGGCATTTTTCATTTCGATAGAATCTTCTCATGAAATTCCAATCACCAACTTTCTCCTCCAAATGTGAAAATATTTTGTTAACACTGACCTACATGGGGAGGAATGATCACCACAATAAAATAAGGGAAATCAGAGCTTGTATGGAAAGATATAGGTGTTCATTCTTTCCACGCGCTATACAAGATTGGAATAATAGAGAATTGTGAAGGTGGTTTGATAAACCCTCTGCAGGCACTTAGATGTGATTTGCAGAGTACCTATGTAGATGTAGATGCTGAAATTACTTTCCACCAACAGATCTAGGCAAGGGTCCAGGAGTATTGCACTGATCGATCTTGAGAGATACAACCGATTTCCTACTATCTACAAGGCAAACAATAAACTACATTTAGGAGTTGTTAAAGTTGTGGAAATATGCCCAGCTCATATGACATTGATGATTTAAATGGATTTATAAAAAAAATCATCTGTAAAAGAGTGCAAGTTACATGCAAATGTTAATATGTGTAAAATGGCAATAAAAATGGCAAAACAGACAACAGACTTTAGCCACGAGGGTTCCATAAGGCCACCATAAGCCTTCTCAAGGATTCACATTTCGGAGAAGAATTCAGATAAATTTTAAGGATCAGAACAACCTGTGGATGTACAAGCAGTTAGCATGATTAGTGTCGAGCATACCATTGCAATGAATCTGTATCTTCACTACAAAGGCCCAGGATACAAAATTGTCGAGATGTGCCAAGCAAACTGATACACCTCTCAGTGACTTGGCAGGCACCATACCATCTCAATTTGAATACTGTTGACCGGGACAAGAGTACAGTTGATTTTTTACAAGAGACAACTGCGATACTACTTCACTTTAAACAGCATGGAAGTAAGGTACAAAAGGGATACACACAACCTTCAGTACATCACACCATTTCAGAAGCTCAATGTTGTAACATGGGAGAATTACAGGTTCCTTAAATTTATAGGATTGAAACCACATTGTGATGTCACTCAATATAATGGCCCCAGTTTGTGAATCATTTGCTAGGAATATTTCTCTCATAAGCCTTTTGTTTCAGCAACATTTAATAATAATGATGGGATAAGAATTCTCATTCTACACACATGATGGTTTAACAATTGCAAGCAACAGTTTCCTATACTTGGAAGGGAAATTTGAGAAGAAAGATGGAGGCCCTATACCAGCTTCCAGCATACATGTAATATTTTTGCCTTTATCTGTCAAGAAATAAGATACTAACTGGATGGCATTGAGGTCGACCATCAAAACATATGTTTCTGTGTCAACTTTGGACTTGAGCAGGGTGGTACAAACACAGATGAATAAGTCTCTGCTTTAGAATATGTATCCCACCAAAAATGTTAATGGAGCGTGTTTAGAATACAAGACACATTATGAACACTAAGCAAGAACTAATTCTGGTTTGAAATATGACAGATAACTCAATATAAGAGCCTAAGCCTAAAGAGAATAAAAGCTCATCAGAGAAATTGGTATGGGAAATGCCTCATATTCCTGTGACAGGGGAAATGCCTCATATTCCTGTGACAGATAAAGAACACTTGAATTTTTTATGGGCATTGAAATCAGAAGTTTAATTACCAAGAAGTTTATGTTCATAGGAACTGTTTGAATATTCAGTTCTACAGCAGTTAAACTAGAACTGTGTCGATTCATTATCCTGGCTCTCCAGATGGGATGGGACATCTGAAACAGTATTCGAGTGTGTTCAACAATTGTAAACTAACCAAAGCCAAAGTGTACTTAATTCTGAATTCTACCTATATGATAATTTACAATTTGACTGGGCTACTAACACTCGTCGCCTACTCCCTGACATGTGTACAAGGTTTCACTCCAATTAGATACATTGTTCAAAGCAAAATGAAAGTGAAATCAGGACTTAGAGACATATGTGTTGAATCTGAATCATCAGATAACTTCCCCAGGTACTGCAGATCCACAGCATTTCACAATGACACCTTCAAGTGTGAACATCATTGCTGACACAAAGGGTTTCTACAAGGAATGAGGAAAATTTGTATTTAAAGATATCATCTTTACTGTATCCACAAATGTTGGACATGTAATAATGACATTCTCTGCAAGTGTGACACCATCCAATTGTTCAGAAAAGTAATGCGTGCCAAGACAAAAAATCACATCGTGGTCAGCACATTGTCACCACAGGAAATACTGGAACATCACAGGAATTGCTTAGAACGATATACTGACATCCGTACAAATCTTTGTACACAAAGACAATGTCGTTTACATCAAAGTTAATGAAAAGGTGTTGTGGATATGTAATTATAAGAATGCTTCAGTTAGCAACTGGGAATAGCATCCATCTGTCAAACAGGTGTATGAATTTGAGTGACCAACAAACGATATTTTCTTTTTCAAATAAGCTTCATATTTAATCAGTTCAATATCATTCTAAATCCTCCTCCACCAATGGGTTTCAACATGTGTGTAGACAGGGAATTATTCACAGTAAGTATTTATTTTCATCCAGAAACATTTAGGTTTCCCATCCAAAATAGTAGAGTTTTAGATGTGGCTTCTACATGTCTTTGGAGTCAGCCACAGTCTCCTGCTGCCTCTTTCCGACACACTATCCAACCCATTCTGAATGCAAAATTCCATGTATTTATTGCACAAACTGAGGTGCACACCTCATACTTAAAGTTCACTTTTACCTTCATCACTGCACTCGTGCTGGATAAAAACCACCCAACATTTATGTCTCAGCCCTTTAGATAATAATGTAACACTGGACAGTGCATACAGACACAGCTGTGTCCTATGCACTCGAAGGAAGAACTCTAATAATGAATTCAAGATATCCAGACACTGTCGCCTCCAGTACAATATTGATACCTCTCAACTTCTAACCCAGCATACAAAGTGCATTTTGAACCTGAAGACAGCATACTGAAATGCTAACACTGGAACTCAAAATAAAATAAAATAACTTCTCACATATGTACGGCTATTTGGCAATCTTCCTCAATAAAAGTTTTTGGATAGGTCTATGGCAGCAGCACGTCACAGCATTGCTACAATCCATTACTTGACTAAAGTAACATCAAGTACATAGGAATGCACAGATATTTAAAATGCCATCTTGATTTTTGGTGGTTTAAGATATCTTCTTTAAAAACAATAGTGACACAGTGTATGTGTGTGTGTGTGTGTGTGTGTGTGTGTGTGTGTGTGTGTGTGTGTGTGTGTGTGTGTGTGTGTGTGTGTGTGTGTGTGTGTGTGTGTGCGTGCGTGTGTTGGAGGGGGGAGGGGTGGGGGGGAGTGCAAGCTGGTTATCTACTGGGGGATGAAGCTCACTTTATCCCCTCCATTCCACTCACTGACTCGAAACTAGAAGGACTGTAGGAAAAACATTGCCATCAATTAGGTCTCAAAAACAAAGAAAGCAGGCAAGGCCTGTTGATGCTAAAGGAGCTGGATTGGCTAAAAGGCTGTAAGGAATTACTCAATATATCAACACAGAGTGCAAAGCAGATGGCAGTCCTCCAGGGCTCTTACTACAGTGGGAGTCTTTCCCTCCACATTTGCGATAAACATTAACATAAAGCTTAACAGAACTTCAAACTGGGTAAAATCCACTTTCTCTAATGAATCTTAGAATTCATCCAATACTCGCTTCACCGTGTCAGTATTTCATCAATATGTGGGCCAATGTGAGGAGGGGTACCCAGATGGATCCTCTTGCCATAAGAGATAATCATTACCAAGCCTTGTATGTGTGATCAACAGACTGCATAAAGTGGCAAAATTCTTTCCTCAAACTTCAGTAGCGGTTTCTTTCATCATTCTGATTTTACTTGGGGTAGTAAAATTTTACCAATCAAACTCACTTGCTGTTATGATTAGATGAATTTCTTGGTGTATTAGGTCAGTACCAAGTATCCTAATGCCTAGTAATTCACTCACAGTTGCTTCCTCAGAAAGACGAGCTGTCAGCTGCTTACGAGCATAAGGGTGTGCCTCGGTGAGCACATGAAAGTGATGGCAGCACCCAATGGAGGAGGTCAATAGTAGATCCTGAACACTGACAGGCATTGCCTTGCATAGTGATGGATAACAGATTGAAGACAGCTCTATCAGTCACAGACCAACAGGGACATTTTGGCTACAATGTGTTATAGGGCTTTGGTGACAATTGCTTGTTCCACAGTGAATGCACTTGGCAGAGACCAGAGTTTGTTATTACTACTGTACACAAACACACACTCAACTCTACAATAGTTCTATAGCCATCAGTGTACATGGTTCCTCAATTAATATACCCATGAAGGATTAAAAGAAACAGTCACCTATAGACATTAAGGAGTGTGTTCCCTTCAGGTCCACAGAGCAGGTCGAGGTGTATGTTTGAGCTAACTATGCACTATGGAGTAGTTCGAGGAAAGGATCTCTGCATACAGTTGATTGGAGGTATCTAAAGACAATTCCTCAACACTTCCCAGTTGTTCTACTACCCCAGAGACATTTCACTTAAAGTCTAGACTTCTGATTGCCAGAGGCAGACGGCATGGATCACCAGGTGCCTACACAATCATTATTACATATTTAACTAGGAGTTCCTGATGCTTAACTTGCAATAGCAGTAGCATGCTTCTGCCAGAAGACCTCCAATGGGACCTGTGCAAAAGGCTCATTGCCAGCCTCATACCACTACTGTGGACAGAATCTAGTCAAATACCAATGGTGTTGCAAATCCGTATGTTATACATCCTTAACCTAAATGGGATAAGATTAAGGATTTCTAGAATTTTGACAGAACGGTAATGATACAGTCACCTTACCACAAGGTCCCGTTACGGAATATTAGAGCTATCTTAGAGAGTTGAATTTTTATAGATAGTAATTTTATTTGGCACCCATGTGATAACCATTTTAGTTTCTCATCAAAAACCCTCAGGTGTGAAACAGCTCCACCTCTTCTTCTACCTGATTATTTAAGATACGTTTAGGATGTGGATACCTAATTCAGATACTATAGAGCTGTATCTACATCTACATAGACCCTCTGGAAGCCATCATATGGTGCATGGCAAAAGATACCCCATACCACTACTAGTCTTTTCCCTTCGTGTTCCACTCACAATATATGTCTCCGTACAAGTCCTGTTTCTTGTATCATATCTTCACGGTCCTTACATGCAACGTATGTTGGCAACAGTAGAATTGTTCAGTAGTCAGCTTCACATGCAAGTTCTCTAAATTTTCTCACTAGTGTTTTTCAGACAGAATGTTGCATTCCCTTCAGAGATTCCGATTTCAGTTCTCGAATATCTCTGTAACACTTATGTATTGCTTGAACCTACCAGTAACACATCTAACAGCCTCTCCTGTGAACTGCTTCAATGTCTTCCTTCCATACAACACGGTGTCTGAGCCTGGTAGCCGAGTGGTCAGCATGACGGAATGTCATACCTAACAGCCCCATTGACATACAAGTCGCCGAAGTGGTGTCAACTCGAAAGACTTGCACCAGGCGAACAGTCTACCTGACAGGAGGCCCTAGCCACATGGCATTTACATTTTATCTGACATGGTATGGATCCCCAACACTCTAGTAGTACTCAATAATAGGTCGCACCTGTGTCCTATATGCAGTCACCTTTACAGGTGAACCACTCTTTCCTAAAATTCTTCCAATAAGCCAAAGTCGACCATTCGCCTTCTCTACCACAATTCTTGCATGTTCATTTCATTTCATATCACTTTGCAATGTTAGGCCTAGATATTTAAATGACTTGGCTGTAGCAAGTAGGACACTAGTAATACTGTGACTCAACATTTCAGGTTTGTTCTTTCCATTCATCTGCAATTGACCGCCATTCATTACACCAACCAGAAATTTTGTCTAAGTCATCTAGTATCTTCCTACAGTCACTCAACTTTGCGGAAAACATACTTTGTTCTTTCACTTACGAAATCTTTGAGCCACACACACATCTGTGAACTTGTTCCATGTGCTCATACCTATGGCAACAGCTTGCAATGCAGCAATGTACCAACTCTAGAAATATGGAATCTGTCTGTTGCCCTCCATCTACAGATTGCAGCACATCATGTGACAAAAGGACAAGCTGAGTTTCTCACAAGCAATCATTTCTAAACCCTTGCTGATTCTTGGACATAAGCTTCTCAGACTCAAGAAAGTTTAATACGCTCAAACTTAGAATATGTTCATGGATTCAGCAACAAAACGAAGTTAGGGATATTAGTCGCTAATTTTTTGGGTCTGTTCTTTTACTCTTCTTATTTACTAGCATCACCTGTGCTCTTCTCCAGCCACTTGGGACTTTGTGATGAGCAAGAGATTCACAGTAAATGCAGGCTAGGTAGAGGCCCAGCACCATAGAATACTCTTTGTAAAACCAGATTGGGATTCCATCCAGACCTGGTGATTTATCTTCTTTCAAACCTCCCAGCTGTTTCTCTACGCCAGAGACACTTATTACTTTGTCATCTTATGAGAGTCAGTCTGATGCTCAAATGACTGTATCTTTGCATGATTCCCCTGTGTGAATGATTTCTTGAACACAAAATTTAAAACGTTGGCTTTCGTTTTGCTATCTTCAACTGCCATGCTGGACTGGTCAACAATGCCCTGAATGAAAGACTTACATATGACTAGAATTTTCTCAGGTACTCTGCCAGAACTTTTGCTGAGGTGTTACTGCGATAGTCGTTGTGTGCTTCATACATAGATCTTTTCACAGATGCATTAATCTCTACTAACCTTCACTTGCCATCATTTGGGCATTTTATTTTGAAGTGAGAGTGCAACAGCCTCTGTTTCCTCAGCATCTGTCAAATTTCGTTTTTAAACCATGGAGGTTCCTTTCCATCCTTCATCCACTTTCTATGCAGTTAACTTTCCAGACCATGATTTACAATATGCTTAAACTTTGCCCATAATTCCTCTATATCCACCTTCCTAGAACTAAGTATTGTCAATTCACTCTCTAAGTGAGATGCTAACAACTGCTTTTCTGCTCTATCTAGCAGAAATTCTCTCCTAGCCTTCTTTCCTGATTTACTAACTTTAAAAACCATAGTTGCTATTATGATATCAAGATTGCTAATCCCTGTCTGTATACTGACATTGTCGATAACATCCATCCTATTTATAGCTACAAGGTCTAAAATATTTCCAGTGTGTGTGGGCTGCTGAGTTAGCTGCTCAAGATAGATTTCAGAAATCATGCTCAAAAGTATTTCACATGACTGGCAGTCTATACCACCCCAATGAATCCATAGGAATCCCAATCTATACTCAGTACGTTAAAGTCGCCTCCAACTAGTCTTGCACAAAGTCAGTATTTATGCGCTACTGACGAGATTTTCTTTGAATGACTATAGAACTGTCACACCGGAATCAGATGGCTGGTAGGAACATCCAACAATTAACATGGTTTCACCTACAACTATTATATCGAAACAGATAACATCACTGTCACACTCAGCTTCAACCTCAATAGAGGCAATATTTTTGTCAACTGCAACGAACAATCCCCCACCTAAGGGCTCCAATCTGCCTTTGCGATATACGTTCCATGACTCGCTAAATACCTCACCTTGGGTTTCAGCCAGCTCTCGATCCATGAATAATTTGAGCATAAGAACTTTCCCGGAGGGCAGTAAATATGAGAACTGTATTCAAACACTTCGACAGTTTGCTGATATTGTGACAGTTGAAGTGTCTTTATTCTGAAGGCCATCTGGCTTCCTTTGCTGCATATCGTCTGCGAGTGGTCATAAGAGCACCTCAAAGTAACATCTAGCCTAAAAAACCTTCATGTGCACTCCACAAGTACTCTGCTACGTGAGTAGCTGCTTATTTTGTATAGTGCACCCCTGACCCATCAAGGGGAGTTCTACAAATCCTGACAAGATAATGCAGGTCTATAAATCTGCAGCCAAGACCATCACAGAGTCAACCAAGACTTGGTTGAGACCTAACACTTGGCTGCAAACCAAAGGATCCTGATCAACTATGGGAACAATACTGCAAAGTGCGACCCTTGCTTGTACCCCACACACGAGGCCAGCAGTCTTCACTACCTCTGCCAGTCACTGGAATGAGCTGAGGATAGCTTCAGGACCCAAGTGAAAGGCTTTGTTGGTGCCAATATGAGGCACAACTTGCAGATGACTGCACCCTGCATGCTCGATAGCCACTGTCAAGGCCGCCTCAACATCTCGGATGAGGCCTCCCGACAGATGTATTGGGTGCACATTGGCTTTCCTTCCAGCCCTGAATGCTGTGCTCCTAAGGGGCCCCATAACGCACCTAGTGTTGGAGCTCCTGATAACTAGTAATCCCCCCAACCCCGTGTGCCTGCTTGGGCCCTACTGAAGAAGCAGAGGAGTGGCCACCCGTCCACTCACAGGATGAATGGACGAAGCGAGGTGACCAGTCTCCACATTGGTGATGTGGGTTTTTGTAGAGAACTGGGTGTCACTGTTCAGTATCCAGTCCTTTGAACACCTCCCTGGAGCTGACATTTTGTTATACCAGTGATGTGAAGCTGCAATGTAAGGAAAAGTCATCAACATACAGCAGTCCACAAACCACACAGCTCACCGTGGATATGATGCCACTGACACCAATTACAAATTATTAAATACTGGTGATGCATGAATGCTTTTTAACTGGATATATCAAGAGTATAAGATGGTAAAAAACTGCATTGATACTGGAGTAAATATTGCCTGAATTGGAGAATTTGGCAGTTCATCGTCCTTTTGAAGAGTTTACGCATTCCATTCAACAGAGAGATCATGCTGTAGTTGTTCAAAAAATGAGTAACCTTTGCTGACCTCAAGGCTGCAATAATGCAACTCTTTAGCCATTAGGAGGAAAATACCCTATCTCACCATACCAAATTAGAAGACTTTGAGAAAATGCAGTTAATTCCCATGGCTGAGATGTTTTCATTTCTACTGACGTGTTGGAAAATAATGTAATGCACAATGCAGCTTCCATGGACTGTAGCACCACAACCCCTTTGGAATCCTGTATCCTATTCCAGACTCATCTCCACTCTCCCATGAGGGTATATATGTAATATTAGTAAATATATCTAAAAACAAAGATGATGTGACTTACCAAACAAAAGCGCTGGCAGGTCGATAGACACACAAACAATCACAAACATACACACAAAATTCAAGCTTTTGCAACCGACGGTTGCTTCATCAGGAAAGAGGGAAGGAGAGGGAAAGACGAAAGGATGTGGGTTTTAAGGGAGAGGGTAAAGAGTCATTCCAATCCCGGGAGCGGAAAGACTTACCTTAGGGGGAAAAAGGACAGGTATACACTCGCACACACACACATATCCACCCGCACATACACAGACACAAGCAGACATTTATAAAGGCAAAGAGTTTGGGCAGAGATGTCAGTTGAGGCGGAAGTACAGAGGCAAAGAAGTTGTTGAAAGCCAGGTGAGGTATGAGCGGCGGCAACTTGAAATTAGTGGAGGTTGAGGCCTGTCGGATGCCTTCGCCCTAGCCAGATTACGCTCCCATATTTTATTTTCTCAGGCTTGTCTGACATTTGGTATTACCTCCAAAGGCCTCACACTTAAAGTTCCCATCTCTGGCTGCAACCCTTCTTTCCATCAGTCCCAACACCAGCTCCAAACTGAACGATCCATTGCCCTCACCCACCTAATCCTTCACCTACACATCAACTCAGCCAATGAACACACCCATCAACTCCTATCCTTAATAAAAGTCCTCAATCTTCCCTCTCCCACATCGACACCAACTGTTCAGAGCATCCTCCTGCAGGCCAACCGCAAATTAGAACAGCATGCCACCCTCCACCTCAAAAAAACTATCCAATCTCCTGGTTTCCCACCTCCAGAAAGGCAACTCACTCACCCTTCACAACCTTTCCAGCAAACCTCAACTTCCCCTCATTGCACACAAACCCAGTCTCTCCCATCTACTCAATCTCCCACTTCCAGCTCCTCTCCCTCCAAAACCTCAAAATTCCAATCAACACAATCTGGTACCACAACACCCTAATTCAGTAGTTAACCTTTACTCCCAACCTTTCTCCCAATCCGAAACCTCTGTCCTATCCAAAGGCCTCACCTTCAGCCCCACTCCTAGATTCAACCAAACAGCCCTTGTCAAAGATTTACTGTCCTACACTCACACTCTCTGCTGGAAATATCATTTTGCCACGAAGAGAAATGATCCTAATCCTACTCCTAATGATCCAACTCCCCAAGACACTATCCAAATTGAACCCTGCCTGGAATAGTTCCGTCCTCTGTCACAGTGGGACCCACCACCTCTTCCGCAAAATCACCCTCTCCAAAAATTCCAGGAATTTCTCACTTCCAGCCTTGCCTCTCAATCCTTCTTAAAATACCTTAATCCTACTCCCAACATCACCACTGCTGAAGCCCAAGCTATCTGTGATCTGAAGGCTGACCGATCCATCGTCATTCTTCTGGCGGACAAGGGTTCCACGACCATGGTACTTGATCGTCGGGAGTATGTGGCTGAGGGACTGCGTCAGCTTTCAGACAACACCACATACAAAGTTTGCCAAGGTAATCCCATTCCTGATGTCTAGGTGGAGCTTCAAGGAATCCTCAGAACCTTAGGCCCCCTACAAAACCTTTCACCTGACTCCATCAACCTCCTGACCCCACCGACACCCCGCACCCCTACCTTCTACCTTCTTCCTAAAATTCACAAACCCAATCATCCCGGCCGCCCCATTGTAGCTGGTTACCAAGCCCCCACAGAACGATCTCTGCCTATGTAGATCAACACCTTCAACTCATTACATGCAGTCGCCCATCCTTCATCAAGGACGCCAACCACTTTCTCGAATGCCTGGAATCCTTACTCAATCTGTTACCCCCGGAATCCATCCTTGTTACCATTGATGCCACTTCCTTATACACAAATATTCCACATGTCCAGGGCCTCACTGCGATGGAGCACTTCCTTTCACGCCGATCACCTGCCACCCTACCTAAAACCTCTTTCCTCATTACCTTAGCCAGCTTCATCCTGACCCACAACTTCTTCACCTTTGAAGGCCAGACATACCACCAATTAAAGGGAACAGCCATGGGTACCAGGATGGCCCCCTCATACACCAACCTATTGATGGGTCGCTTAGAGGAAGCCTTCTTGGTTACCCAGGCCTGCCAACCCAAAGTTTGGTACAGATTTATTGATGACATCTTCATGATCTTGACTCACAGTGAAGAAGAACTCCAGAATTTCCCCTCCAACCTCAAATCCTTTGGTTCCATCAGATTCACCTGGTCCTACTCCAAAACCCATGCCACTTTCCTTGACATTGACCTCCAACTGTCCAACGGCCAGCTTCACACGTCCATCCACATCAAACCCACCAACAAGCAACAGTGCCTCCATTATGACAGCTGCCACCCATTCCACATCAAACGGTCCCTTCCCTACGGCCTAGGTCTTGGTGGCAAACGAATCTGCTCGTCTGGAATCCCTGAACAATTACACCAACAACCTGAAAACAGCTTGAAAACAGCTTTCACATCCCGCAACTACTCTCCCAACCTGGTACAGTAGCAAATAACCAGAGCCACTTCCTCATCTTCTCAAACCCAGAACCTCCCACAGAAGAACCACAAAAGTTCCCCACTTGTGACAGGATACTTTCCGGGACTGGATCAGACTCTGAATGTGGCTCTCCAGCAGGGATACAACTTCCTCAAATCCAGCCCTGAAATGAGATCCATCCTTCATGAAATCCTCCCCACTCCACCAAGAGTGTCTTTCCGCCGTCCACCTAACCTTCGTAACCTCTTAGTTCATCCCTATGAAGTCCCCAAACCACCTTCCCTACCCTCTGGCTCCTACCCTTGTAACTGCCCCCGGTGTAAAACCTGTCCCATGCACCCTCCCACCACTACCTACACCAGTTCTGTAAACCGGAAGGTGTACACGATCAAAGGCAGAACCACGTGTGAAAGCACCCGTGTGATTTGCCAACTGACCTGCCTACACTGTGAAGCTTTCTATGTGGGAATGACCAGCAAAAAACTGTCCATTCGCATGAATGGACATAGGCTGACAGTGTTTGTTGGTAATGAGGATCACCCTGTCGCTAAATATGCCTTGGTGCACGGCCAGCACATCTTGGCACAGTGTTACACCGTCCAAGTTATCTGGATACTTCCCACTAACACCAACCTGTCAGAACTCCGGAGATGGGAACTTGCCCTTCAGTATATCCTCTCTTCTCGTTATCCACCAGGCCTCAATCTCCACTAATTTCAAGTTGCCGCCACTCATACCTCACCTGTCTTTCAACAACTTCTTTGCCTCTGTACTTCCGCCTCGACTGACATCTCTACCCAAACTCTTTGCGTTTACAAATATCTGCTTGTGTCTGTGTATGTGCGGATGGATATATGTGTGTGTGCGAGTGTATACCTGTCCTTTTTTCCCACTAAGGTAAGTCTTTCCGCTCCCGGGATTGGAATGACTCCTTACCCTCTCCCTTAAAACTCACACCCTTTCGTCTTTCCCTCTCCTTCCCTCTTTCCTGATGAAGCAACCGCTTGTTGCGAAAGCTTGAATTTTGTGTGTATGTTTATGTTTGTTTGTGTGTCTATCAACCTGCCAGCACTTTTGTTTGGTAAGTCACATCATCTTTGTTTTTAGATATATTTTTTCCCACGTGGAATTTTTCCCTCTATTATATTCATATCATTAATTTGAACCCAACAATTACGTTTGTAATATTAGTAATTTACACCAATTTAAAATGTTGCTTTGACTTTGACTACATTGTGTCTCACCAATACATAGAATGAAGGTAACATATTTCTGGTTATCTGTATTTGAATTCACCAAAGCAACTTTGAAATTTACACTAATTCAAACTATTGTGGTGACATTGTTTATGCTGGGCCTCACCAGTATATCGAATGAAGGAAACATGTTGGATTAAAAACTAGGGTACCATCATAATTTGCACACAATACAAACTACAGGCACATGGAAGGAATAAATTTATTATTGTAGTTATGGAGTAATTTGCAATGAAAGTTATGATATTTCAAGTCATCAAGAGACAGCTATTTTTATGTTTTTTAAGTCAGAAATTGTTCATTCTCCAAACAGAAACATGACACATTGTTTTTTCAGACAGAATCAAACATGTTCATGTTTTAATTGGTGTTAGTTAATATAACTGTAATAACGACTATATAGAAATGTAAAATTTTACTCGTACAAAATATAATTCCTTCCTGTCTTTGTATAAAATTATTCACTGTTATTCTATGTAATTTTCTATGTGATTTGGGAAGATGTATGTAAAAATTTTAATTGTTAAATATGCAAAATTCAAAGTGTAACAATAACAGTAATTGTTTAAAATCATATAAATAGAGGCAATTTGTACGCCGTCAGAGGTTAGTCCTACATCAGTCTTAAGTCTGCCTTGGACAGAATTTTTGTATTAACAGCATGTAGTCAGACTTTGTATGTTTGCTGTCCAACATCTAGCATACAAAATAAAATTCTTTGTGTACAAGAAGTACTGAACTTACTTACTTCATTACACGATTCCCATTTGGAAATGCAGTAACATCAAGTTGAACCTAGAGCAGCATCAAGAAAAAGCACTCTGGATTACACAAGATATGTATTTTATTTTTCATTTTTTTTTTTTTTTTTTTCAAGTTGAACCTAGGGCAGCATTGAAATGCACTCTGGATTACACAAGATATGAATTTTTTTTTTTTTTTTTTTTTTTTTGTGGAGGATATCCTTAATAAGATGTGGCATATTGACCATTGTTTTTCTTGTGTTAAGCAATGATACACATTCCAAACTTCAGCACAAAAACATTTTTGCCACATTTACAACTGAATGAAACCCATTGTAAGACAAGAGCCCCAGGGTGCTTCTGAAAAATTCTTCTACTGTTGATAGATAATCAATGGAAAGTCTTGTCTCTCCTAGGATAAAATTTAATGAATAGAGTTGATGGACATGTATTTATGCACTGAAGTTTTAACTCTGTGAGAATCCATTATACTTCCAAGTCTCATCTTTCAGAAAACTGCTTGTACTTCTGAGATATCCATGACAACTGGTAGTGACCGTACATATTGGATGCTGAATCGCCAATCTGGCTTGTTCTAGTTTGAACAGACGCTTTCTATGCAGACCATATGTCACTGGTTTTGAGGAACTTCACATTCATTCTTGTCTTGTGTCATAATTAAGCACCATCTATGAGTGAGACAGAACTATATCAAATAATTTTGTGGAATACCTATTCAGGAATAAATCTTCAAAAAGGTAACAACTTGCTCAGTAAGACAAAATCTTAATATGCTCTAATGTCAAAATGGTGATGTACAAAGGCGAAACAATACACCACAGTAATACACACAGCATATGATTTATTATCTTAAAACAAAATTACCTTGGAAACTATGTTGACATCATCTTTAGTAAAATTGCAGCAGCCAAAGCATAAAATTCCCTAAAATAAGTCATGATCAGCTTAACTGGTGAGGAGTGGCAGAAAGAGTGTGTGTGTGTGTGTGTGTGTGTGTGTGTGTGTGTGTGTGTGGTGTGTGTGTGTGTGTGTGTGTGTGTGTGTGTGTGTGTGTGTGTGTGTGTTGGGGAGGGGGGGGTTTGTGTTTGTAGTTCCGTCAAACATTACACAGCCCCATCATAAGTTTGCAGGATTCAGACACAATGGCAAGGAATCAAGGTATTCATCTCTGACACAAGAGCCAGTGATAATTTTATCATTGGTAAGAAAACCCAAAACTATTTTACAGAGCTGAATACTGTTAATGTGGCAAAGTTCAGCGAATACTAGTGAAGATGAAGTGTGAACTCTCGCTAAGCTGTTCCTAACATTTCTTTTTTCCTTTCCTATTAAAAATCAATCCCACACTTAGTAAGGTTTTCTGTGGAAGAATGACATTTGAACCATTGAAGTGCCTGTCTCCATGCTTTGATGACTGCAGCAATCAGTTCTAGCCACCATGCCACAAGTTTCTGATGACACTTCCCAAAGAAGCGGAAGACTGTCACTTGTAGTGTGTGAGATTTATTCTCACTTTTTCTTACACAATATCGTCAGTTCCCTTCAACTGATTAAATTCAAACACTATTTTGGTGCCAAAAATTGACCAATCAGCTTTTCTGAGAGACAGCCACTGACACAGTGATAATTGTGACTGTGTTAAATAAGGGAGTGATGGTTGGGATAAAATTTGTGACCGCTAGGGTATCTTTGCTGAAATGAATTTTAACTCTTAGTATTGGGTGGGCAATGATCAAGTTGAGTAATTAATTTTTCTATTGTTTGACCTCTTTAGACTTATTTGTATCATCCCATTTCTTTGTGGTATATTAGTTCAATTTATCTATACCACAAGAATTGCTCAAATGAAATATGTCAACCTAAACCAACTTTATTGTTGGTTTATCATTATTTCTTTACCTTTAGCTTTAGCTCGTTTTGCCTCTTGTTTAGCTGAAACTAGTCCTCATTGTCAATTACAAGGAATGACTGTTTCTGTCAGTTTTATCAAACTGAGGCTCTATGAGTACTTCCATCACCTTTTTGCACTTTGATATCCTTTCCCAATGGTGAGTTGTGAAATTATGCACAAACGCTAGCAATGTAGTCCGCCATTCAGTTGATAAATATGTGGAACCATTAGAAATCACAGTAATTCATTCTTCATTTGAGATTTATTTGCAGGAGACAAACAATTTACTCTTTTACCACCCACTGAATTGTCAACCTTCTTGCATTTGATGGCAAGGCCAGGTACTGTGTGCCACATCTTCACTGAGACGTGATGAACCATTGAAATCAATATCAAGGGCATAGTTCTCATTGCTCCTACTTTTGCAATTATTACTGATTAATTGCTGCCTAGTTTTACACATAACCTGAAGTAAAATATTTGTATTCTGCTTTGGACTTTCTGCTAAGAAACTTACATTAAGGGCAGTTTCTCCCATGTACACAATTATTTGAGGAGATGGAAGTATCCTTGGCTCTGCCCATCAGTATTTAATGAAGGATGAGGCAACATGAGTGTAGTGAATGAAATGATCTTCATTAGAACTGGAGCAGATTCGTTTCAAACTTTCACTGAGGTATCTGTTCTTACTTTCAATAAATTGAATTTTTATAGTCAAATAAGCTACATTTACTTACAAAATACTTTACTTTATGATTACCCTCAGCTTAAGTGGGACAGAAAAGCACCCAGTATATTACAATAACTAGTAAGCTCTTAGGGAGTAATACGCACTTCGAAAAAAAGGTGTCACGAAATTTTAACCTAAAAGAACTAATGTTGTGTAGGTCAACAGTGCACCATTTATAAACTATGGATACTTGCTGCCATGCACTTTGATTGACTGCGGGATTGCCCTGTTGCCAGTGGTCTGGAGAATGCATAACTGTGAATGCGTTTCCTGCCAGAGATCACAACATATCCAAGGCATCCCACACACTCGATGGTACTGTGCCAGCTTTCCACTCTGGGGGCCTCGGGGCAAATCCACCAAGGTCCTGACACATCCATTGCAGTTTCATGATAAGACGTTCTGGGAACAAACCCATCAACAGCTGTTAGTTCATGTACACAAAGCCTTTTACAAATTGTGTCGGCATGGAAAAGAGCCTTTTTTGTAGCTAGGACACTGTTTACCAAAGCAGGTGCTCAATATGGCAACCCTCTGAAGTGACACAAGCTTGGTAACATCGAATGGTGCTTTACCGAACTCTTTCAAAGATTCCTGGCATTGCCCTGATGTGATTGGTGGCATGATGAATGTGATACATTAATTCCTCTTCATTTGTAGGTGGTTCACGTCCAGGTGGGTGAACTAGAACTTGAAGAATCCCCACAGGAAAAAGTCTGGTGGCATGAGATCTGGTCATCAGGGCCATGTCCTACAAGCACCTCTGCCATTGAACTGGCCGTCGAAGAGTTCATTTAAACATATGCACACAGCATGACTGTTATGTGCGGATGCCCCATCATGCTGCAACCACATGCGTAGTCAGATGTCCAGGGGAATGTCTTCCAGCAGGCTGGGTAGAGTTTCTTACTAAAAATCAATGCAATTGGCCCCAGTAAGTTGAGGAGGTAGACGGACCGGTCAAATCAGATGGTCGCCCACAATGACTACCTAAATGTTAAATGAAAATTGTTCCTGGTTTCCCTGGGCGCATGTGACATGAGGATTTCCCCTTGCCCAGTAATGAATGTTTTGAGTGTTGTAAAGGCCATCTTGACAGAAGGTGCACTCGTTGGTAAACAACACAATGGAGGGGAAGTCAGGACCTCATGCAACACTTCACAGAAACCACCAGAAAAACCCTAGCCTATGGTCATAGTCCGCCACAGGATTTAGGTCTTTGACAGGGTGGAAACTAAATGGATGCTGCCCGTAGTTACTCAGAACCTCCCAGACTAACTGATGAGTGACCCCCAAGTTGTGTCCAACCACTCGAGGACTTGTCGTAGGTGCTTCCTTGAAGTGCTTGAGAACAGTCTCTTGAAATGCAGCATCCTTTCATGTTCGAGGTCTTCCAGCATCATCACGATATCCCACTAATGAGTATGTTTCACGAAGTTGCTGGTTAATTGCTGTAAATGTCGGGGGTGTGGGTGGTGTCTTGCTGCATACCGTTCCTCACACAACTGTCGAGCTTCATGCGCATTACCACTGGCTAGTCCATAGACAAAACTCATATCTCGTTGTTCCTCAAATCAATACTGTGCTGCCATGCTTACCGCATGACTAAATCACAGGTGATGTTTGGGTGCTCTGAAGTGAAGCTTATGTGTGAATGCCTCTGATGTGAGGTGGAGACAAACAACAAGACCAATTCAACGTGTGTGTATCACATGGTGGCAGTGACGGGGCAAGGGATGTTTGTATGTGTGAACCAACAACCATAGCACTGCCCGTCAACCGATGAACAGCAACAGGGCAATCCCACAGCCAATTGGAGAATGTGGTGCCAAGTTTCCATAGTTTAAAAAGGATGCGTTGTCGACCTACACAACATTAGTAATTTTGATTCCTATTGGCATCAGCTATCTAGTGTTAAAATTTTGTGACACAATTTTTCTCCACTCTGCTGAAATTATCAAGAAACTGCTTACTAGACAATGGACTTATTTTGCCTGAGTCATGATCATGGCAAAGAAGTCAAAACAAGATCTGAGGGATCATCATATGGACAATCTTCTGGGAGAGTATGCCACACAGTGAGAATAGCTGCATAGTTACTTTTACATGGCACTGTGAAATATATGCTGAAGAAAACAAAAGTTTTTTAGTGAACTACTAAATGACGTACATTAAACTCAAGATATCCCAGAGATGAGAAGACTAACCTGAAATGTGTGTGCAGAATCATTTTGAAAACCATGTTAATATTTTAAGAAGATTATATGCTAAAAAATCAAATTTTTCAGATGTAATATCAATATCAATGCTCCTCCCCCTCCTCCTCCTCCTCCTCCTCCTCCTCCTCCTTCTCCTCCTCCATCACTGCCGATTAAACTTACCACCAATGTCTGAGGCGTATTAGTTCTTCTCATGACAACTGATTGCTTCTTATTTCCATACTGATTATCATTGATTTTTGCCTTTTGTCAATTTGTGTCCAAGTCAACAATGTCATTATCTTCATCACTTGAGTCTTCACTATCACTAATAACATCAAAACTTCTTTCAGCTGCCAGAAAATGATTCTTTGTAGTTGTAGCTGTGTTGCTACATTCTGGTTTATTTCTTTTGGGGATTACACAATTAGTTCTTTCTTCTTCTAAACATGGCTGATTTCCAGTACTCTTAGTATCACATTTTTCATTTATAGCATTATTAGAACCAAGTCCATGAACTGTATCTGTGAACTTATTGTTGGCAGGTAAGGGTGAAAATGCAGAATTCCTCTTTTGAGTTTTGTTTCTGAATTCCTCACAACTACTTTCTTGTGATGATTGTCCAGGGGCTTTTGGGAAGAGGAACAGCTGTCTAAAATAGCTGCATTGTCATTTTGCTTCCACTGAAAATCTTGTGGTTCTCCTGATTATCAGACAGAAAACAAGAAAAAAGATTAAAACTGAAGTGATTATAATGAATTAGTCAACTTAAGGCATGAATGTAAAACAATCAAAAAGAAATAAAATAATTAATTATTGGAATTATCATATCATTTACAATGTGATATAAATATTTATGTACAAGAATTAAATGATAAACAAGCAAATCTGTGAAACTAAAACTCTTAACTGGTAACTAAGTCAGTTAAATGAGTTTAAAATGAACTAACACAAAATCTGGCAGAAAAAGAAAGCAAGCTTTCTCGTAATCTACATAAAGATAACCACTAACCAAATAGGTAAGGTACTGAATAGACAAAATGCACATACAACAAGACTGGAAATGTTGTTGTGCTTTTGGACAATGTTCTTCTTAGCTTTCAATATTCTCCTTCTAAGCTGATGAAAAACACAGACCCATTGACTCAAACATGCACAGCTACGTTGACCCAATTGATTACATAGCCCTAAGGCAGCAGCCCAATGGTGTGAGGAGTTCTGTTGGATGGAGAGGGTGGGAGGAGTAGTGAGGGTGACAGGCAGTGGGAGGAAAAGGCAACAATGGAAAGAGATAGGTATGCAGAAACAGAAGACCCACCCATGAGCAGACGCCACAGGTTGTGCAATAACCAAGAAGTCAAGCCTGTTGTGCTCAGCAACATGTTCTGCTACTGGATAGTCAATTTTGCTGTTGTTATAGTTGATCGGTTATTATTCAAGTGTCATGTTTACATAAAAATCTGTACCAAAGTCACAGCTGAGTTGGTATACAATACGACTGCTTTCACAGATGACCCTGTCTTTGAAAGGGTAGCATATGACTGTTGGGGTGGGATATTCTACAGCTACACTCTGCGGACCACTGTGAAGAGCACTGTACTATATAAGCTTTTTCCTATCCCATTCCCACATGGAGCACAGGAAGAATGATTGTTCACAAGCCTCTGTGTGTGCTGCAATAAATTTAATCTTGTCATGACAATACCTATGGGAGCAATCTGTAGGAGTTTGTAGTACATTTGAAAGAGTCAAAATTGATAGCAATTCTGGAAACTTTGTTAGACTTTCTCAGGACTCTAAGGCTGCCAGTTCAGTTCTTTCAAAATCCATGACTCTCTTCTATGGATCAAACAAACCTGTGACCATTCATACTGCCCTTCTCTGTATGCATTCAGTATCCCCTACTAGTCCTAATTGGTAAGGGTCCCACACAAGCAATATTCTAAGATGGGTCACACGATTGATTTTTAATCTATCTCCTTTGTAAACTAATTGCATTTTCCTACTATTCTACCACAAAACTGAAGTTGGCTACCTGCTTTACCTACGACCGACCTTATGTCATTTTCCCTTTCATGTCCTACCAAGTGTTACACTCGGGTATTTGTGTGAGTTTACCAATTTCAACTATGATTCACTGATATTATGTTCATCTTATACTATGTTACTTTTTTATTCTTTATTTTGTGAAGTGCACAATTTTACATTTCCGAACATTTGAAGAAAGTTGTCAATCATTGCACCACTCTGAAATCTTATCATGGTCTCAGTGAATATTTTTGCAGTTTCCTTCAAACTGTATTTCATTGTAGATAACTGCATCATTGAAAAAAGTTGAGTTTCTATTAATATTGTCTGCAAGGTCATAAATATGCAACATGGACAGCAAGGGACCCAACACACTTCCCTGGGGTACATCCAAAGTTACTTCAGTTCTATATTTGTCAATAGTTCTCTATCCAAGATAACATGCTGCATCCTTCTTACTAAGAAATCTTCAATCCAGTCACAAATTTTGGCCGGTACACCACACGATAGCACTTTTGTCGAGAAATGTAGGAGTGATATTGAATCAAATGCTTTTTGGAAATCAAGAAATACTGTACGTTTGATGGCTTTTAGAACGTTGCATGAGAAAAGCATGTGCTGATTTTCACATGATTATGTTTTCTAAATTCATTCTAATTAGCATGGAGGAGGTTGTTCTGTTCAACAGCTCTTATACGTGGGTTCAGAATATGTTGTAAGTTTCTGCTACAAATCAATGTTCAGGACACTGGACAGTAATTTTGTGGATCACTTCTGCTAACTTTCTTATAGACAAGTGTAACCTATGCTTTCTTCTATCTACTGGGTATGGTTTTTTGTCTGAGAGAACTACTATAGGTTGTAGTAACAGAGGCACTAACTCAGATGAAAATTGTGCAGAATTTGAAAGGTTATTAACAGAGCCCTGGAGCTTTGTTCGAATTTAATGATTTCAGCTGTTTCTCAATGTCACTGAAACTAATACCATTTCACTCATCTCTTCAGTGGTATAAAGATTTAACTGGTGCAATACTCCTGTGTTTGCTTTTGTAAATGAGCATTTGAAAACAGAGTTAAGAATTTTTGCTTTTGCATTACTACTCTCAGTTTCAGTTCTCGTCTAGTCTGCAAGTGACTGGATGCTAACTTTTGTGCTACTGAAAGCCCTTACCTACGAGTATATTCCATATTTCATTTAGCATTTCTATCTGCAGCCCTATGGTTTCTTTTAGACATATTATCCAGTAGTCTATTTCTTTAAAAGATTCTTTACAGTGACTGTATACCATAGAGGATCTCTTACATCATGAACTGTTATACTGGGTATATAACTTTCCAATGTACAGTCAACTATGCTTTTAAACTTGAGCCATAATTCCTCTACATGTTGCTGTACTGTGCTGAAAGGTTCCAGTTCCTCACTGAGATATGATACTACTGCCTCTCTGTCTACTGAACATATAGGAAAAGATAGATTGCTATGTATCATAAAAATGACATGTTAAGTTGCAGACAGGCACAATTAAACGTTATGTAAATTAAAGGGGTATCACTGCTGTCAGTTGCAGTGAAACATTAAGCAGAATCAGTGGTGATATTCATCATTTCAGAGCACTATTAAACGAAGGCAGATGCTGAGCTAAAAATGTGGTTAAGTTGTTTTAGTCTAGAGTAACAATGGGAGCATTCCACAGCAACTGGTTCAGTGGAGTGGTTCAAGGATTAGGGCCATATGTGGATATTCAACAGGAGATATACTTGTAGACTAGGTTTGCAATGGAGTGACTGTGAAGGTTCTTCCAGCATACCATAGGAGCAAATTGCCTGTCACTCCAGGTATGATATCAACATGTGGTCATGTTCTATGGCAGGGGATGGCTGCTAACAGAATAAAGTACTGTTGATGGTTTGTAGTCTCAATGACAAAGGTTCTCATAGAGCCATTGGAGAGATGGAGATTGTTGTCCAGTAGAGTGGCACGCCAAGTTAAAGAGGATTGTGTGAACGGAAGAGGAGAGAAAGTCTGGATGCTGTGGAAGAATGAGGATATAGTGTCTTGCCCAGATCAGATCAGATCAGATCATAATGATTTCATCAACAAAGACAGACATGACAAGGGCATAGGATTTTTGGGTGGCTCGTAAGGCTTCCTTTAATGACCCATAAACAAACTGGTATGTTTTAGACTGGTAGCATTTTAACTTTTCTGTGGTTTCCTTAAATTACACTGACTGACCGCATTAAGGGTGTTGTCAAAGAGTGGTACATGCTTCAGTGGCAGCATCTCAACTACCAAAAGTACTGCATGTCAAAGCATGTCAACGATGATCTGAGCATTTTATAAGTAACACAGTATCGAGTGTTACCGAGTGGCAGATTTTGATTTCACAGGTATGTGCTTTTGAACAAAGGGCTTTACACTGAAGTGACAAAAGTAATGGGATAGCAATATGCACAAATACAGATGGCAGTAGTGTTGTGTACAAAAGGTATAAATGGACAGTGCACTGGTGAAGCTGCCACTTGAACTAAGATGATTTATGTCAAAAGGTGTCCAATGAGATCAGGGCTACAGGAGATGAATTAACAGACTTTAGATGTGGAGTGGTAGTTGGAGCTAGACACATGGGATACTCCATTTTGAAAATAATTACATAATTCAATTATCTGAAATCCACAGTGTAGAGACTGTGCAGAGAATACAGAATTTCAGGCATTACCTCTCAATGAGCACAATGCACTGGCCAACTGCCTTCACTTAACAATTGAGAGCAGTGATGTTTGAACAGAGCTGTCAGTGCCAACAGACAAGTGACACTGCAAGAAATTACCACAGAAATGAATGTGGGATGTACGATAAACATACGCGTTAGGACGGTATAGCAAAATTTGGCAATAATGGACTCTCACAGCAGATGACCAACACGAGTGCCTTTGCTAACGTCACAAAATGTGGCTTGTGAAGACACTGGTTAGACCCTAAATGACTGGAAAACTGTGGCATCATCAGGCGAGGCCCAATTTCAGTTGGTAGAAACTGGTGGCAGGATTCGTGTGTGGTGCAGACCCCATGAAGTTGTGGACCTGAGTCATCAACGAGGCACTGTGCAAGCTGGTAGTGGGTCCATAATGGTGTGGGCTGTGTTTACATGGAATAGACTGGGCCCTCTGGCCCAACTGAATTGATCATTGGCTGGAAACACTTATGTTCGGCTACTTGGAGAACATTTGCAGCCATTAATGGACTTCATGTTCTCAAAACAAGAATGGAATTTTTATGGATGACAATTCACCATGTCAATGGGCCACAATCATTCTGTACAATTCGAGTAAACAATCTGGCCGCACAGATCACCCAACACGAATCCCATTGAACATTTATGGGACATAATGGAGAGGTCAGTTCATGCACAAAATCCTGCACCGGCAAAATGTTCACAATTATGGATGGCTATAGCAGCAGCATACTTCAATATTTCTGCAGAGGATTTCCAATGACTTCTTGAGTCTGTGCCACATTGAGCTACTGCATTACACCAGGCAAAAGGAGGTCTGACACAATATTAGAAGGTGTCCTAAGTCTTTTGTCACCTCAGTGTATTTTGGTTATTGTGCTGTTTCTGTTCACCCTAATATTCCATCCTACAACTCTTTATTTACACAATCCCTTCAATAACAAGTTTAATAAACAAGGCATAAAGTAATAAGTACCCAACCATTTTCTCTTTTCTAGATATAAAGTTCTTCACTAGTTATATTTCTTGCTAACTCACTGCTGGACTTAGTTCCTTATTCAATCAGTCTCCTGATTTTCAATAAACTCCCTTGGAACACCAAAATTTAAAGGCTGTAATAATTTTTTTCTGGTTTTCCATCATACATGCTATGCTCTAAACAGACTTTCATTAATCTTTTTGTCTGATCTCTGCATATGGGGAAGCATTTAAATGGTGTTCCATTTTTATCTTATGGCACCAAATTGCTTAGGTCGTCGGTCCCTATGATGTTCCATAATTCTACATAATTTGATCAGCAATATATATTCACAATTTGGTATGCCTGTCTAACAATCATCCTGAAACATTAAGCAAGAAGAGCTGAAAAAATTACCATCCTTTCTCATAATTGATCTTTGGACAGCTGAGTAAAGGACTCTGAAGTGACTGTGGGACAATGAATGAGACAACACTTTTAGCCATGCTTTAATTATGTCAATCTTTCAATCTGATTCAAACAGAATACTTTCCATCATATATATCACATGCAAACATCTTCAAAGATTTTTTGATATCTGTTGGGCACACTGTGAGAAAAATGAGAAATGTTTTGTCATACCAATATGCAAAAATACTAAGACAATGAAGAGTCAAGGTAAAACTACATCCTTAGGTAACAAACAAAATATCTAGAGATACAGGTCCAATTGCAGTCTGGACACTTGTTAAATATCTTGAAAGAACACTTGCTGAGTAGTTTGTAACTTGAGTCATATGACTGAAAGGTGCAAAACTTTTCTAGAAATATTCATTTTCCTATCGCTGCCCTTACAATATTCATAGACTTAAAAATATTTATAAGTAAAATCGTAGTATTAACAGACAACCTGTTTCATTAATATAATCAGTATATAATATAAAAAGAAATGTGAGTTGTAACACAGTTTTATACAAAGAACAGTCAAGGGCAAGATGCAGAATTTCACTCAATCAACCAATTGTTTAATGTTCAATTAATGAGGGTATTTGAGATACAGGACAGAGTGGACTGGGGGAAAACCAGCCAATCTCCAGAAAAAACAAAACAGAAAAATCTGGGTGGCTTGACAGTGATTTGCACCACATCATTCAGCAATTCCAGTGCACAAAATACTGTGAAATGGTGAGTAATGCTATCAAACAAGCTAAAACCATGCATCACATGAGAGAACAGCAAACTCACTGAATAAAATTACAACTTTAATATATGTCAAGAAATAACTATTACAACAGAAATAGAGCATTCAGGGTATTACTATATGGAAAATGAAAATTTACGCAATCCAGAAAACATTTCATAACCACTATTTTTCATTACTTTGCAAGTAAAATCAAGCTTTTACTGACAAACATGTAGAACTTTTGAAATATTGTTTTCTGAGTCAGTGAGCAACAACAACTAAAGAAACAAACAGAGGAAATTGAATCAATTATTGAAACAAGTAAAGACTCATACATACAACAAAATATCATGTAAAACTATGTTGTTGCTGTGGTCTTCAGTCCTGAGACTGGTTTGATGCAGCTCTCCAAGCTACCCTATCCTGTGCAATTTTCTTCATCTGCCAGAACCTACTGCAACCTACATCCTTCTGAATCTGCTTAGTGTATTCATCTCTTGGTCTCCCTTTATGATTTTTACCCTCCACTGCTAAATTTGTGATCCCTTGGTGCCTCAGAACATGTCCTACCAACCGGTCCCTTCTTCTAGTCAAGTTGTGCCACAAACTCCTCTTCTCCGCAATTCTATTCTATACCTCCTCATTAGTTATGTGATCTAACCATCTAATCTTCAGCATTCTTCTGTAGCACCACATTTTGAAAGTTTCTATTCTCTTCCTGTCCAAACTATTTATCGTCCATGTTTCACTTCCATACATGGCTACACTCCATACCAATACTTCCAGATACGACTTCCTGACACTTAAATCTATACTCAATGTTAACAAATTTCTCTTCTTCAGAAATGCTTTGCTTGCCATTGCCAGTCTACATTTTATATTTTCTCTACTTCTACCATCATCATTTATTTTGTTCCCCAAATAGCAAAACTCCTTTACTACTTTAAGTGTCTCATTTCCTAATCTAATTCCCTCAGCATCACCTGACTTAATTCGACTACATTCCATTATCCTCGTTTTGCTTTTGTTGATATTCATCTTGTATCCTCCTTTCAAGACACTGTCCATTATGTTCAACTGCTCTTCCAAGTCCTTTGCTGTCTCTGATAGAATTACAATGTCATTGGCGAACCTCAAAGTTTTTATTTCTTCTCCATGGATTTTAATACCTACTCCAGGTTTTTTCCTTTGTTTCCTTTACTGCTTGCTGAATATACAGATTGAATAACATTGGGGAGAGGCTATAAACCTGTCTCACTCCCTTCCCAAACACTGCTTCCCTTTCATGCCCCTCGACTCTTATAACTGCCATCTGGTTTCTGTACAAATTGTAAATAGCCTTTCGCTCCCTGTATTTTACCCCTGCCACCTTTAGAATTTGAAAGAGAGTATTCTAGTCAACATTGTCAAAAGCTTTCTCTATGTCTAAAAATGCTAGAAACATAGGTTTGCCTTTCCTTACTCTTTCTTCTCAGATTCGTCGTAAGGTCAGTATTGCCTCACGTGTTCCAATATTTCTACGGAATCTATACTGATCTTCCCCGATGTCGGCTTCTACCAGTTTTTCCATTCATCTGTAAAGAATTCGTGTTAGTATTTTGCAGCTGTGACTTATTAAACTGATAGTTTGGTAATTTTCACATCTGTCAACAACTGCTTTCTTTGGGATTGGAATTATTATATTCTTCTTGAAGTTTGAGGGTAATTTGCCTGTCTCATACATCTTCCTCACAAGATGGTAGAGATTTGTCAGGACTGGCTCTCCCAAGACCGTCAGTAGTTCTAATGGAATGTTGTCTACTCCCGGGGCCTTGTTTCGGCTCAGGTCTTTCAGTGCTCTGTCAAACTCTTCACGCAGTATTGTATCTCCCATTTCATCTTCATCTACATTCTCTTCCATTTCTATAATATTGTCCTCAAGTACATCACCCTTGTATAGACCCTCTATATACTCCTTCCATCTTTCTGCTTCCCCTTCTTTTGTTAGAACTGGGTTTGCATCTGAGCTCTTGATATTCATACAAGTGGTTCTCTTTTCTCCAAAGGTCTCTCTATTTTGCTGTAGGCAGTATCTATCTTACCCCTAGTGAGATAAGCCTCTACATCCTTACATTTATCCTCTGGTCACCCCTGCTTAGACATTTTGCACTTCCTGTCGATCTCATTTTTGAGACGTTTGTATTCCTTTTTGCGTGCTTCATTTACTGCATTTTTATATTTTCTCCTTTCATCAATTAAATTCAATATTTCTTTTGTTACCCAAGGATTTCTACTAGCCCTCGTCTTTTTACCTATTTGATCCTCTGCTGCCTTCACTATTTCATCCCTCAGAGCTACCTATTCTTCTTCTACTGTATTTCTTCCCCCCATTCCTGTCAATTGTTCTCTTATGCTCTCCCTGAAACTCTGTACAACCTCTGGTTCTTTCAGTTTATCCAGGTACCATCTCCTTAAATTCCCACATTTTAGCAGTTTCTTCTGTTTTAATCTACAGTTCATAACCAATAGATTGTGGTCAGAGTCCACATCTGCCCCTGGAAATGTCTTACAATTTAAAACCTGGTTCCTATATCTCTGTCTTACCATTATACAGTCTATCTGATACCTTTTAGTATCTCTGGGATTCTTCCATGTATACAACCTCCTTTTATGATTCTTGAACCAATTGTTAGCTATGATTAAGTTATGCTCTGTGCAAAATTCTACCTGACGGCTTCCTCTTTCATTTCTTCCCCCCCAATCCATATTCACCTACTATGTTTCCTTCTCTCCCTTTTCATACTCTCGAATTCCAGTCACCCATGACTATTAAATTTTCGTCTCCCTTCACTATTTGAATAATTTCTTTTATTTCATCATACATTTCTTCAATTTCTTCGTCATCTGCAGAGCTAGTTGGCATATAAACTTGTACTACTGTAGTAGGTGTGGGCTTCGTATCTATCTTGGCCACAATAATGCGTTCACTATGCTGTTTGTAGTAGCTTACCCGCACGCCTATTTTTTTATTCATTATTAAACCTACTCCTGCATTACCTCTATTCGATTTTGTATTTATAACCCTGTATTAACCTGACCAAAAGTTTTGTTCCTCCTGGCAGCGAACTTCACTAATTCCTACTATATCTAACTTTAACCTATCCATTTCCCTTTTTAAAATTTCTAACCTACCTGATTGGTTAAGGGATCTGACATTCCACGCTCCGATCCGTAGAACACCAGTATTCTTTCTCCTGATAACAACATCCTCTTGAGTAGTCCCCACCTGGTGATTCGAATTGGGGCCTATTTTACCTCCGGAATATTTTACCCAAAAGGACGCCATCGTCATTTAAACATACAGTAAAGCAGCATGCCCTCGAGAAAAATTATGGCTGTAGTTTCCCCTTGCTTTCAGCCATTCGCAGTACCAGCACAGCAAGGCCGTTTTGGTTATTGTTACAAGGCCAGATCAGTCAATCATCCAGACTGTTGCCCCTGCAACTACTGAAAAGGCTGCTCCCCCTCTTCAGGAACCGCACGTTTGTCTGTCCTCTCAACAGATACCCCTCCGTTGTGGTTGCACCTACGGTACGGCCATCTGTATCAATGAGGCACGCAAGCCTTCCCACCAACGGCAAGGTCCATGGTTCGTGGGGGGAGGATGTAAAACTATAATAATGAAAATAATCATTTTTTGGAAATGTATTGTAGTCTTTCCTTCTCATCCCAGCCAGTAAGTCTTCCCTGACCTGGGGTTCTGGCTGATTTTTATGAACTCTATCTCTTTTCCTAAACCTCACCAGGTCTTTTTCCTTCAGCCCTCTGCCTAAAGCTTGCCTACATAATACCTTTCTTGCGTGTGTTCCCCTGCTGCCGTCAGTAACAAGATTTTTTATCTATCCATTTATATTATGTATAATTATAAGTATCAGTACATAACACAACAATACTGTAATGCCTTCAGTAAATTTTGTGCATCACTGAATTAAAAGCAGCTCCACTATAGCCGTACGCAAGGCAAGCGGTCAAGCACAGAGGGGGTGACATGTAATTTCAGAAGTGAGCCTGTCTGTACACTGTGGTGAAAGGCCACACAACAACAAACCAGCCTGTATAGTATTTCCACAGCACTGAGACACTGAGATGTCGATATGTATGTGCCTGGGAACAAGGTAACGGCACAATGAGAGTGTTATTAATTACCATAAATACTCTCTCTTTCTAACACAATTATGCACAGTCTGGCAGCACCTTCAACGACATCAGTTCGGTGCAATTATCCATCATATTACAGGCCAGCCACCAGCCGATACCAATCTGGGCAGCCACCTCCACCAGACCAACTCACAGTTTTATGTCTGCACCTGTAGACTCAGAATGACACAACAGATGAGCCACCCCTAGGCTCTGAGCTCCAAAGCATCACCAGACTTCTGCCTTGGAGGGCAGCAGTTCACAACCACGGAGGTATAGCAGCGATCATTACACATTAGGGTGAGTTTCTAAACCAGTAGCAGTGGCTGCCTATGAGAATTCAGTGGTTTATGCAACACTGGCACTGCTCACTAAGGGTCACATAATGCTAACTTAGCCATGCACTGCCAAGTGAGGGAAACAGTGTCAGCAACATGAGACAAGGATATCAAACAGCCATCTTGCCCCCACAATCCTCCGACATCAATGGCAATGCCAAGAGACCACACACCTGAAGAGGGTAACTCTGGGAGCATCACAGCACTTTGACATTGCAGCTCATGGTTAAATAAAATATGTCGTATCTTGCAGCAGAGTTTTCCTAGTCGATCCTGGCCAGCACTATCATCTCCAGGTCCTATGTGCAATATGATTCAGGTGTTATCATTTATTGGACATTAGAATGTTTGTTGGGGGGGGGGGGGGAGAGAAGAATGATTTCATAAATGTTTGAAGGGATAATGCAATATCATTAAAAATGGAGTAACACATCTCAGTGCACGTAATTGATCACTTGGCTTCATGAATTGTGTGTGTGTGTGTGTGTGTGTGTGTGTGTGTGACTGATTAAGTAGTAAGTTGAGGGCATTAAGTATTTATTTTCTTTCAACAACCATTTGTTAATGTGAACAACACTACATGCTCACATCACACAGAATATTACAGATTTATGTGGCAAACTGATCAGTTGTTTCTTTTGTATCTAACACAAAGATAATAAAACCAATTCCAGCAAAGAGGTAAAAGAAAATGTGGGACACTATAGGATTATTATCTGTATGGTCATCATAAATAGTTCTGGGGCTAACACTTGGATAAAATTCAATAAGTTAAAATACAGCCATCATCCCTGTTCCTCAAACTCATGAACATTGACATTGACTGTTGACATTGTAGCACAGACACATTCCCTTTGACTGTTCAGAGATGTCACTAAACCCACCCAAAGATGTAAACAACCATGCATGAGCAGTGCCTATTAGATGGAGGAGGCCCGGCAGCCGATCAGTTCCAGACATTCCACCAGGAAGGAGGTACATGGCTCGTGCTGTCTGTAGTTCAACCATGCCTAGACAGTCAATACCACAGTTTGATCATGTCTGTATTGTTACTTTGTGCCAGGAATGGCTCTCAACAAGGGAAGTGTCCAGGGGTCTTGGAGTGAACCAAAGTGATGTTGTTCGGACGTGGAGGAGATACAGAGAGACAGGAACTGTGGATGACAGTTCTCGTTCAGGCTGCCCAAGGGCTATTACTGCAGTGGATGACTGCTACCAAATGATTATGGCTCTGAGGAACCTTACAGCAATGCCACCATGTTGAATAATGCTTTTCAGGCAGCCACAGGACGTCATGTTACGACTCAAACTCTGTGCAATAGGCTGCATGATGTGCAGCATTCACTCCCAACATCTATGGTGAAGTCCATCATTGCAGCCATGACATCATGCAGAACAGTACAGATGGGCCCAACAACATGCTGAAAGGACCGCTCAGGATTGGCATCACCTTCTCTTCACCGACGAGTGTTGCATATGCCTTTAACCAGTCAATCACCAGAGACGTGTGTTTGGAGGCAGCCCAGTCAGTCTGAACACCTTAGACTCACTGTCCAGCAAGTGCAGCAAGGTGGAGGTTCCCTGCTGAGTTTGGGTGGCATTATGTGGGGCTGATGAACGCTGCTAGTGGTCATGAAAGGTGCCGTAATGACTGTACGATACATGAATGGCATCCTCTGACTGATAGTGCAACCATATTGGCAGCATATTGGTAAGGCATTCATCTTCCAGGACAACAAATTGCTGTGTGGTGGTATAACATGCAATGTGTAGTTTTCATAAGCAATAAAAAGGGCAGAAATGATGTTTATCTTGATTTCTATTCCAATTCTCTGTACAGGTTCTAGGACTCAAGGAACTGAAGTGATGCAAAACATTTTTTGATGTGTGTAATTCCTCAATTAAATTATAAAAAATAAAACTGAACGAATTCCTAAATAAATATATCCAATGTTCTGTTCTCTCTCTCTGTTCATGCTTGTATGACATTGCACTTCATAACATCATTACATCGCAAGTCAAAGCCAACACCTGATACAGTATATTCAAGCAACCCAAAGCAACACGTATACAGGCACAGCTACACTGTCCTGGGCAGCTCCATATTCCTACCTCAGCAGTGTAGTTTCTTTTGTCCTTCCATTATTCCACTACTTTCCAGTATTGGAGAGTGTTAGAAATCATTTTAGTGATTTATGTGCCAAACACTGTGCTGAGAGGTGACAAAGTAGTGAGAAGTGGCACAGACCCAATGTGTTTCACTATTGATGTTTGGTCGATTGTCATGAAACCACTAGATTTAAACAAATACCGAAGCCTTGTTGACAATAAAAGTTGAAGACAACCAAAACAAGAGTAAAGAGAGAAAATGAATTCAAAAATAAAATTCCAAATATCAATTTGGTGAAAAATCCTAAGATATTTATGACTTAACACACCACCATTTCAGCCATATGCTTCCATGGTGTTGCAAGTCTTTTAATGTTACCTATCCATTATCTACAAGTTCAGCATCTCGGTTTTTAGTCTAGCAGAGTCCGGCAAGTAGCTTGCTCACTCCATCTGCAATCAAATTGTGTGGCTACAAGTCCTGTCAAACTCAATTACATTTTTGTTAGCATTATCAAATTAATCTTCCACTGAAGTCTGTTCCCTGAGCCATTGGTATGTTTCTTCTTATCTTATAGTAATTCCCAATGTGTATCTCCTTATTGCTCGATGGACAACCCTCGAGTGTTTGAAAGGTTTTTAATTTAATGGCCATGTGCCACTGCTTTATGACAAAATTGGTAACAAACACTGATTGTAAACTTTAATTTCACACATGTCACAATTTTTAATGTATTTAGGAGCAAAACACAAAACAGGGACTCAGTCCTTTGTGTTTGTCTTCAGCTCTCCATCCAGCTGTAGTCAAGAAGTTATCTAAATAGGAAAACTAAACTGTTCTACGGCCCAGCTGTCAACTTGCACCATTTTCTATTACATGTTTTGTAGGTCTACTTCTAAACTTACTGTATTAAGTTTTTTCATCAGTGATTGAACTCTTCCTGCACTACACATTAACAGTGATTCTGTACTATCTTGTGTATATTTTTTTAGTTACAAACTAGTCTGCAATGCTTCAATGGATGTGGTACTACAATCCTGCAGACAAAGAGGACATTGCAGTGGAAAACAGACAACTTGAAAAGCGGAGAGATTGGTTGGTTTGGGGGATTAAAGGGACCAGACTGCCATGGTCATCGGTCCCTTTTTCCAAAGACATAGAACACCCACAGAGAACAAAAACGAGGAACAGAAGAGATCACAGATGATACAGAACAGGAGAGACTGAGACAAAGACAAGACAAAACGAAACGAACGAAAACCACATAGAGATAAACGGTGGTGGGCCGACCATACAAATAAAAAAGGAAAAGCCAACCACTTAGAAACACATTAAAAAATCAGTGTAAAATCATAGGCCAAAGGCCAGAGTCGACACAAAACAAAAATAAAACAGAAACACTCAGATTAAATGATAAAATCCCCCTGCCCGAATAAAACGTAAAACTAAGTCAGCCATAGTGGAGTCGTCTGTTAAAAGGGCAGGGAGCGTATCAGGCAGCGCAAATGTCTGCCTGACCACAGCTAAAAGGGGGCAGGCCAACAGAATGTGGGCCACTGTCAAAGCCGCCCCGCAGCGACATACAGGAGGGTCCTCCCGGCGCAGTAAATAACTGTGTGTCAGCCGGGAGTGGCCAATGCGGAGCCGGCAAAGAACTACCGATTCCCTGCGAGTGGCTCGCAGGGATGACCGCCACACAGCCGTCGTCTCCTTGACAGCACGGAGTTTATTGGACAATGGCAGTTCGCGCCATTCCTCGTCCCATAGCGCCAAGATTTTGCGGCGGAAGACTGCCCGCAAATCAGTCTCTGGGAGGCCAAGGTCCAGAGATGGCTTGCTGGTGGCCTCTTTCGCCAGGCGGTCAACATGTTCGTTACCCGGGATACCGACATGACCGGGGGTCCACACAAAGACCACAGAGCGGCCGCAACAGGCAAGAGTATGCAGAGACTCGTGGATAGCCATCACCAGACGAGAACGAGGGAAACACTGGTCGAGAGCTCGTAAACCGCTCAGGGAATCGCTACAGATAACGAAGGACTCACCTGAGCAGGAGCGGATGTACTCTAGGGCACGAAAGATGGCGACCAATTCAGCAGTGTAAACGCTGCAGCCATCCTGCAAGGAACGTTGTTCGGAACGGTCCCCTAGAGTGAGCGCATACCCGACACGACCAGCAACCATCGAACCGTCAGTGTAGACAATACCAGAGCCCTGATACGTGGCCAGGAGAGAATAAAAGCGGCGGCGGAAGGCCTCTGGAGGGACTGAGTCCTTCGGGCCCTGTGCCAGGTCCAGCCGAAGGCAAGGGCGACGAACACACCATGGGGGTGTATGCAAAGTAGCCCGGAAAGTAGGTGGAACAGTGAAAACCTGAAGCCCAGAGAGAAGCTCTTTGACGCGGACCGCTACTGTACAACCAGACCGGGGCCGATGATCTGGCAGATGGACGACCGATCGCGGGAACAGGAGACGATAATTTGGATGCCCGGGCGAGCTGAGAACATGGGCAGCATAAGCGGCCAGCAAACGTTGGCGTCGGAACCGCAGGGGAGGGACACCTGCCTCCACGAGTAAGCTGTCCACAGGGCTGGTGCGGAAAGCACCAGTGGCAAGGCGGATCCCGCTGTGGAGAATTGGGTCCAGCACCCGCAACGCAGACGGGGATGCTGAACCATATGCCAGGCACCCATAATCCAGACGGGACTGGATTAACGCCTGGTAGAGCCGTAGCAGGGTAGAGCGGTCGGCTCCCCAGCGGGTGTGGCTCAAACACCGGAGTGCATTGAGATGCCGCCAACACGTCTGTTTGAGCTGCCGGATATGAGGCAGCCAAGTCAACCGGGCATCCAAAACCACCCCCAAAAACCTGTGGGTCTCCACCACAGCAAGGAGTTCGTCGGCAAGATAAAGCCGCGGCTCAGGATGGACTGTTCGGCGCCGGCAGAAATGCATAACGCGGGTCTTGGCTGCCGAAAACTGAAACCCATGGGCTACAGCCCAAGACTGCGCCCTACGGATAGCGCCCTGTAGCTGACGTTCAACAGCTGCAATGCCAGTAGAGCTGTAGTAAAGGCAGAAGTCGTCAGCATACAGGGAAGCAGAGACAGAATTACCCACGGCCGCAGCAAGCCCGTTAATGGCTATTAAAAACAGACAGACACTTAAAACAGAGCCCTGTGGCACACCGTTCTCCTGGACGTGGGAGGAACTATACGAGGCCGCGACTTGCACGCGGAAGGTACGACAAGACAGAAAATTGCGGATAAAAATCGGCAGAGGACCCCAAAGACCCCATCCACGAAGCGTAGAAAGAATGTGATGACGCCACGTCGTATCGTACGCCTTCCGCATGTCGAAAAAGACAGCGACCAGGTGCTGACGGCGGGAAAAGGCAGTACGGATGGCCGACTCCAGGCTCACCAGATTGTCGGCGGCGGAGCGGCCTTTACGGAACCCACCCTGAGATGGAGCCAGAAGGCCCCGAGACTCCAGTACCCAATTCAAGCGCCGGCTCACCATCCGTTCAAGCAACTTGCAAAGAACGTTGGTGAGGCTAATGGGACGGTAGCTGTCCACCTCCAGAGGGTTCTTTCCAGGCTTCAAAACGGGGATGACAATGCCTTCCCGCCATTGCGACGGAAACTCCCCCTCGACCCAAAGACGGTTGTAAAGATCGAGAAGGCGCCGCTGGCAGTCCACTGAAAGGTGTTTCAGCATCTGACAGTGGATGCCATCTGGCCCAGGAGCGGTATCAGGGCAAGCAGCGAGGGCACTGCGAAATTCCCACTCACTAAATGGAGCATTGTAAGATTCTGGGTGGGTGGTGCGAAACGAAAGGCTCCGACGTTCCATCCGCTCTTTAATGGAGCGGAAGGCCTGGGGGTAATTCGCAGAAGCGGAACTCATAGCAAAATGCTCCGCTAAGCGATTTGCAATGACGTCGGAGTCAGTACAAACTGCTCCATTCAGTGAGAGCGCAGGGACGCTGGCAGGTGGCCGATAGCCGTAGACGCGTCGAATCTTGGCCCACACCTGCGATGGAGTGACATGGAGGCCAATTGTGGACACATACCGCTCCCAGCACTCCTTCTTGCCTTGGCGGATAAGGAGGCGGGCCCGCGCACGCAGCCGTTTGAAGGCAATAAGGTGGTCGAGGGAGGGATGTCGCTTGTGACGCTGAAGCGCCCGCCGGCGATCTTTAATCGCTGCAGCGATCTCAGGCGACCACCAAGGCACAGCCTTCCGCCGAGGGGACCCACAGGAATGGGGAATGGCAGATTCGGCGGCAGTAACGATGCCGGTGGTGACCGATTGAACCACCGCATCAATGTCATCGGTAGAGAGAGGCTCAAAAGCGGCAGTGGAGGAGAACAAGTCCCAGTCAGCCTTATTCAGAGCCCATCTGCTAGGGCGCCCAGAAGAGTGGCGCTGTGGTAGTGACAAAAAGATCGGAAAATGGTCACTACCACACAGGTCGACATGCACACTCCATTGGACAGACGGTAAGAGGCTATGGCTACAGATGGAAAGGTCAATGGCGGAGTAGGTGCCATGCGCCACACTGAAGTGTGTGAAGGCACCATCATTTAACAGCGAGAGATCGAGCTGCGACAATAAATGCTCAACGATGGTGCCTCGACCTGTTGCCACTGACCCACCCCACAGAGGGTTATGGGCGTTGAAGTCGCCCAATAGCAAGAAAGGTGGCGGCAATTGGGCGACCAGTGCAGCCAGGACATGCTGCGAGACATCACCATCCGGTGGAATGTAAAGACTGCAGATGGTAACAGCCTGTGGCGTCCACACGCGTACAGCGACAGCCTCTAAAGGCGTCTGGAGAGGAACAGACTCGCTGTGCAGAGTGTGAAGGACATATATGCAGACGCCACCAGACACCCTTTCATAAGCTGCTCGGTTCTTAAAATAACCCCGATAGCCACGGAGGGCGGGGGTTCGCATTGCTGGAAACCAAGTTTCCTGGAGAGCAATGCAGAAGAAAGGGTGAAGGCTGATAAGTTGACGGAGCTCGGCGAGATGTTGGAAGAAACCGCTGCAGTTCCACTGGAGGATGGTGTTGTCCATGGCTGGGAAAGGCGTGAGGAGACTGGGAAGGCAGATTACGCCACTGGGTCACTTGCTGCCTCCGATGGAGCATCCGTACAAATGCCATCCATTGCGTCCGAGGGACCGGCAAGAGCGAGGTCCTCAGCGGACGCCAGAATCTCCACCTCGTCCTCAGAGGCAGAGCTTGTAGGAAGCGGTGGGATCGGTGCCACCGCAATACCGTTGGGCTTGGGGACTTTCTTCTTTGTCTGCTTGTCACGCTGCGCCTTCGGCGGTTCAGGCGGCATGGGCTTCACCGGGTCAGTCTCAGGGACAGACGACGACCTCGAGGCCCGACGACCAGGGACTGGCGGTTGTTTCAACCACTTGCGGGCGTCCGCTTTTCCACTGGTCGGAACTGGTGAAGGGAGAGCCCCAAGGGATCCCTTCCTGGCGAGAGCAGCCGAAGAAGTCTTACGCTTCTCCGGCTGGGAAGGGGGAGCTGATGTCCCCGATGGTTGGGAGGGCGTTGCTCCTGGAGAGGATGGAGCAGGAGCAACAGGGTGTGAAGTGCCCCCCACAAGCAAGGGGGCCGGTGGATGCTGACCGATCTTAGAGCCGATTCGTGACGACGGGAGAACCGTCGTTGCAGCAGCGGCGTAAGTTGACGGCATTGCCACAGGATGGAGCCTCTCATATTTCCGTCTAGCCTCGGGGTAGGTCAGCCGGTCCAAGGTCTTATATTCCATTATCTTCCGTTCTTTCTGCAATATCCTGCAGTCCGGCGAGCAGGGGGAATGGTGTTCTCCGCAGTTAACACAGATAGGAGGCGGGGCACATGGAGTATCGGGATGCGAAGGACGCCCGCAATCCCGACACGTCATGCTGGAAGTACAGCGAGATGACATGTGCCCGAACTTCCAGCATTTAAAACACCGCATCGGAGGAGGGATATATGGTTTCACATCACAACGGTAAACCATCACCTTAACCCTTTCGGGTAAGACATCACCCTCAAAGGCCAAGATGAAGGCACCGGTGGCGACCTGATTATCCCTCGGACCCCGATGGACGCGCCGGACGAAGTGAACACCTCGTCGTTCGAGGTTGGCGCGTAATTCATTGTCGGACTGCAGAAGAAGATCTCGGTGGAATATAATACCCTGGACCATGTTCAGACTCTTATGCGGCGTGATGCTAACGGAAACATCCCCCAACTTGTCACAATTGAGCAACCTCCGTGACTGGGCAGAGGATGCCGTTTTTATCAACACCGATCCAGACCGCATCTTGGACAAGCCCTCCACCTCACCGAACTTGTCCTCTAAATGCTCTACAAAGAACTGAGGCTTCACGGATAGAAAAGATTCCCCATCAGCTCTGGTACAGACAAGATATCTGGGCGAATACGTCTCAGTGTCACGCAATGCCTGTCGTTCCTCCCATGGTGTGGCGAGGGAGGGGAACGATTTGGGGTCATAAACGGTACCTTTAAAATGGGCTCTCGAACGCTTAGAGACTGCTGACGGCTGGCCGCCAGCGACAGATGATGTACCACGCTTCATTGCGGGTCATCCGCCCTGATGCCACCTACTCCGACCAAGGGCCCTCCCCACGGGCGCCACCCAGCCACAGCAAAGGCCACCTGGCAGGATGGCCATTGCCGGGAGTCCTGATGCCCCAGGGAGATGGGCATCTACTCCTTGGCATACGTGGGGAGTGAACGGCGCAGGCATCAGTAGAGCGATCCCTGTGTTGTCAGGGGGCTACAACCAAGAGGGTACATGGCGACCCCACCACAACGGACTGGCTACCGTGCTGGATCTTAGGTGCAAAAATGGCCAAGGTCGTCGTCACAGTTAAAAGAAACACTGCAGAGTGCAGCGTGGTAATCGCCCAAGAGATCGAAAACGAGCGGGACACCATTGCAACGACGAGAAAGACGGCTATAGGTCTAATTGCACGAAGGATACAGTGCACCATGTAAGGTGCCCTTCCCCAATTGGCTCGCTCTTCGGAATAAGTTAGATAGATGGAGGTCAAACCCGAGAGGGGACCATCACATAAGGCCGAAACGTTTGAGACTCCTTTTATTCGCCTCTTACGACAGGTAGGAATACCGCGGGCCTATTCTTACCCCCGAACCCGCAGGGGGAAAAAGCGGAGAGAAGATGAAGTGAAACTATTATGGTGAAATGTATACTATAACAAATACTGCATTCCAGAAATGATCACTGGTCTTGAAAAAGTGCTTGTGTTAACTCTGATACAGATCATTTTTAAAAGGTTTGTTCTGTATCTTTGCTAACTTACCCTAACTGCAGTAGACCGTTCTCATACATGAAATGTGAATGTTGATTGTGAAAGAACTTTTCAGCAATAATATTTGGCATACAAGGTGAGGAGAAATGACTGAACAGTTCTTGATCAACAGAGGGGAAACTAGTGTCTGTATTCAATCTTGCAAAGGAGAAGGTGCAGGATAGTGTTCACTGATTTGGCTCAAATTTTTTGAGTAGTAGCATGTGGATGTCCCTTACAGGTGCCTAAAATATCAAAGGATATTCCTCTCATACTGTCATGCCCTTGACCAATATGAAGAAAGTCAATGATTTTGCTGATGCTCGTCCAAAATGGAAATTCCTGTTATTAAAAATAACATAGTTGCATTCAACAGCTATGAAACATACGAAGGGTTTCAGGGTGCAATGGGCTGCTGTGAACAGCTGATGAAGAGAACATTACAACAATGAGCAACAGCAATGCAAGGAGAGGGAATAAATTTAACAGTGGGAATCAAACCAGAGAGAAAGAGAGAGAGAGAGAGAGAGAGAGAGAGAGAGAGAGAGAGAGAGAGAGTGACCGCATACCTCTTCATAATGATCTTGTTTGTTAGGTTCAGTGTATAATGTCATATCTCCATTATATACTATGAAATTATCATTCATAATTTCAATAACCTGCTCTGCAATTGCTTGACCCCTAGCTATTTCTATAGGACTCACATAGGCAGAAAGATTGTTGGTAATCACACCTTTTTCTTCATAAATTGAGAAAATGTCATGAAAAGTTGTAGTTTTGATGTTTCCACCCATAACATCACTGGTAGAAGATTCTTGTTGGGTTTCCATTTTCCATTAAAATAATAACTTTTTATGAAAATCACTGCAAACACAACGCAAGACAGCATTCATAACTGTAGAGACCATTACAAAAATGTCAGGCAACAGATACAGCAACGACAAACTATACGGGATTTGAAACAGCTGCCAGAGCCATGTGCTCTGACACATAGAAGAGAAATAAACAGGAAGGGTAAAGTGAGGACATGACAACAGAATATTGCTACTGAAGGACAGTTGAAATCACAAACCATCAGAAATTTATCATTTAAAATAATTATTCTTTAAATATATTAATTAATTAAAGTAATCATAACTAAATTTAATATATCAAACAAGAAAACTTCAGGTCAGGATATCAACAATGTAGGAAAAGATAGATTGCTACTTATTGTAAAGATGAAACATTGTGTTGCAGACAGGTACAATTAAAAGACACTTACACATAAGCTTTCAGACACCATCTTCATCAGAAAAAGATGAAGGGTATGGGTGAAAGTATAGTAGAGGAGGAGGAGGATATTAGTGTTTAACATCCCGTCGACAACAAGGTCATTAGAGACGGAGCGCAAGCTCGGGTGAGGGAAGGATGGGGAAGGAAATCGGCCGTGCCCTTTCAAAGGAACCATCCCGGCATTTGCCTGAAGCGATTTAGGGAAATCACGGAAAACCTAAATCAGGATGGCCGGAGACGGGATTGAACCGTCGTGCTCCCGAATGCGAGTCCAGTGTGCTAACCACTGCGCCACCTCGCTCGGTGAAAGTATAGTGCAAGTATACTGTTACATTTAAAGCATTAATTTTTAACAATGAAAACTCCAGGCTGGAATATCAACAATATAACGAAAGGACAGAATGCTATTTACTGTAAAGATGACGCGCTAAGTTGCAAACAGGCATAACTACATGACATTTACACATTAGCTTTCAACAACAGTCTTTGTCTGAAAAGTACACACACACACACACACACACACACACAAAAGTAGGCACACCTGATCCACATCTTGACTGCCATCCATGGCAGCTCCAGCCAGAATGCTACTGTCACGTAGAAGAGAGAAGCAGCAGTCTGGAGGGGGCAGGGAAAGGGAAGTGAAAGAGATAGCAGTGTACATGTGGGAGGAGAGAAGCCTGTCTGGCAGGCCATGCAGGAGACTAGGCTGGTGACAAGTGTTGCTTTTGGAGGGTGTGTGGCAGGGAGTTGGGTGGAAACATGGAGCAAAAAGGGAGAGAAGCGAGGAATGGGAAAGATGGGTGGGTGTGTTAGCAGAGGGTGCCAAACAAAGAGGTTGGGAGACAAGAATAGGGATGAGGTGACAGAATAGAGGAGATGAAAACTGTTAGATGGAGGGTGTGGGAACAGTATGTTGCCACAGGGTTAGATCGGAATAACTTCAGGTGCACAGAATGTGTTGTAAGGATACTCCCATCTGTGCTCTTCAGAAAAGCTGGTGGTGGAGGGGAGGATCCAGATAGCTTGGGTTGTGAAGCAGCCATGAAAATCAAGCATGTTACGTTCAGCTGCGTGTTGCACCACACAGAGCTCTACTTTGCTCTCGGCCACAATTTGGCGGTGGCCATTCATCCTGGCGGACAGCTGGTTGGCAACTACAATATAAAAAGCTCTGCAACAATCACAGTAGAGCTGGTATATGACGGTGGCTGCTGTCACAGCTAGGCAGCCTTTGAAGGGACACGATAAGCCTGTGACAGAACTGGAATAGGAAGTACTGGGTGAGGGACTGGGCAGCTCTTGCACCTGAGCCTCCCACAGGGATATGATTGGGATTGAGAGTGGTACAGGAATGGACTATAATGCTGAGGAGGTTGGGTGTGTGATGGAACACTGTTTTCAATGAGGTTTGAAGTATCTTGGGTTGGATGTACATCATTAATCACTAATTTTATGTATATAAATGAACTGTTTAAACATATTTACATTTTACAATTAATAGATTAACATTGTGAGGTCCTTTGATATAGCTTATGTTGATATCCCCCTCACCCATCCACCCACCCCCAAAATACAAAATATAGTAGTCCCCTTAGTGTTATTTGAGAGGAATAGGCAATGTGCCATTACCAGATTTCACCATCTTCCTTCATTTTCAGACTCATCCATGATAATGCAAGGCATAAACACAAATAATACAGCACAACAAAGAAACAAAAAGAATCCTAGACTAATGCCGGATAAAATTTCAGTTTGAATAAGTGACTATATTAGTTACAAGATACAACTAGTTTTCAAAGAAAAAAGAAGATAAAACTACAAAGTCTTCTCCTCCACCCCCCACCCCCCCCCAACCCCCTCCCATCCTCCTCCCACTGTCAGAGCCTTTTAATCGTACATTGTATTTGTAAAATATGGTAGAAACAGATGAAGCATGTTTCATTGCTATGATAAGTCTGTACATGTTATCTGTCTTTACTGGAGATAGCACCTCTCTTTTCTTCATCAAATAAGTACAAAAAGAGATCATGTTTCTCTCAAGCACAGGTTAGTACTTGATTCACAAAGAGGCTTAACATTCCTGCTTTTAAAAACATGATCCACTTTCTTCTTAACAGTTCCCAGTCTTTAGGGAATCCACAACCAAATCTGTTTTTAATGATGTGTGGTAAATCTGGAACAGAAACCAAAATGGAAATGTCAATGAATGTTTTTCAGAAATTTTTATATAAAAAACCTGATTAATGTACTAATGGCAAAAATTCTGACAATTTCTTTAACTTAAATCAAACATATTGGATTATTACAAATTAAAAACAGTATAAGTTGTGGGAATACAACACTTCTGCATGAAAAGCTTAAAGCAAACAGAAAAAAGGCAAATAAGAATATCACAAAAAGAGCTTACCAGTTAGACTAGTTTAGTTCAGAGCTAGGTACCATCAGTTTGATTAAAAGTTGCTAACAAGGGGCTCTTGAGGCTTGGGGCAGTCAGGGCAGGAATACTCACATTAGTTGGTTGGTTGGATTTCATCACAATTTCAAGGGTTACATGGTGCTTTTGTGCCTGGAGATTTCTCTCATAGATTTTACAGAAGTGAGGCAGCGGAGGGAGTGGGGCAGGGAGGGGGGGGGGGGGTGAGGGGGAGTCAGGAGCTTCCAGGATTTTTAACTGGCTTTCCTTGTTTTAAGATTGCTATTACCCTTGTCTGCTTCCAGATATTAATGTGTTGCTTGAAGATGAAGCAATTTACAATGAGTTCCAGCACCCATTGTTATATTTTACCTCCAAAACACTTAATTTGTTCTACTAGAATATCGTATAAATCTTTCAACCTTCTTCACTTTGCTCCTGTTAAGTGCCCTGTTTGGCTCTTCTGTACTGAAGGAGTTCCAAGTATTAGTATTTCTTCTTCTTCTTCTTCTTCATTGTTCCTATGTATTTTGAAGTATAATTTGGAGGAATTCAGCCTAGGTGTGCTGTTTTCCAGGAGAGCCTGGCTATGTGGCTGGCAGTGGTAGGAACTTCCTCCTGTAGAGTATGAAGTGTTGCAGTTGAGACATCTCAAAGATTCAATTGCTCTTCCCATTTACAGTTCTTCCATTGCCTTTCTAATACAACTTGCTGTTTTGGCAATCTGTACTGAGTTGATTAACAGTTAGCTAGTACTACCTGTATGTACAAACGGGTTAGCTTTAAATAGTTATACATATCTTTATAGCTGGTGTTTCATTTCTCATGATAAACCCTTGAGCTAATTGCCTCTTGGAATGGACTGTGTGTGTGTGTATATATATATATATATATATATATATATATATATATATATATATATACACACAAACATACACACAAAATTCAAGCTTTCACAACAAACTGTTGCCTCATCAGGAAAGAGGGAAGGAGAGTGAAAGACGAAAGGAGGTGGGTTTTAAGGGAGAAGGTAAGGAGTCATTCCAATCCCGGGAGCGGAAAGACTTACCTTAGGGGGAAAAAAGAACGGGTATACACTCGCACACACACACACACACACACACACACACACACACACACACACACACACACACACACACACATATCCATCCACACATACAGACACAAGCAGACATGTTTGAAAAACAATATATATATATATATATATATATATATATATATATATATATATATTGTTTTTCAAACATGTCTGCTTGTGTCTGTATGTGTGGATGGATATGTGTGTGTGTGTGTGTGTGTGTGTGTGTGTGTGTGTGTGTGTGCGAGTGTATAGCCGTTCTTTTTTCCCCCTAAGGTAAGTCTTTCCGCTCCCGGGATTGGAATGACTCCTTACCCTCTCCCTTAAAACCCACTTCCTTTCGTCTTCCCCTCTCCTTCCCTCTTTCCTGATGAGGCAACAGTTTGTTGCGAAAGCTTGAATCTTGTGTGTATGTTTGTGTTTGTTTGTGTGTCTATCGACCTGCCAGCGCTTTCGTTCGGTAAGTCACCTCATCTTTGTTTTATATATATATATATATATATATATATATATATATATGGGTTACATGGTGCTTTAAATATGTCTGCTTGTGTCTGTATATGTGTGGATGGATGTGTGTGTGTGTGTGTGTGTGTGTGTGTGTGTGTGTGTGTGTGTGTGTGTGCGCGAGTGTATACCCGTCCTTTTTTCCCCCAAGGTAAGTCTTTCCGCTCCCGGGATTGGAATGACTCCTTACCTTCTCCCTTAAAACCCACCTCCTTTCGTCTTTCACTCTCCTTCCCTCTTTCCTGATGAGGCAACAGTTTGTTGTGAAAGCTTGAATTTTGTGTGTATGTTTGTGTGTGTATCGACCTGCCAGCGCTTTCGTTCGGTAAGTCACATCATCTTTGTTTTTAAATATATATTTTTCCCACATGGAATGTTTCCCTATATATATATATATTTATATATATATTAATGGGCCACTTAGAGGAAGCCTTCTTCGTTACCCAGGCCAGCCAACCCAGAGTTTGGTACAGATTTATTGATGACATCTTCATGATCTGGACTCACAGTGAAGAAGAACTCCAGAATTTCCTCTCCAACCTCAACTCCTTTGGTTCCATCAGATTCACCTGGTCCTACTCCAAATCCCATGCCACTTTCCTTGATGTTGACCTCCACCTGTCCAATGGCCAGCTTCACACATCCGTCCACATCAAACCCACCAACAAGCAACAGTACCTCCATTATGACAGCTGCCACCTATTCCACATCAAACGGTCCCTTCCCTACAGCCTAGGTCTTCGTGGCAAACGAATCTGCTCCAGTCCAGAATCCCTGAACCATTACACCAACAACCTGACAACAGCTTTTGCATCCCGCAAGTACCCTCCCAACCTGGTACAGAAGCAAATAACCAGAGTCACTTCCTCATCCTCTCAAACCCAGATCCTCCCACAGAAGAACCACAAAAGTGCCCCACTTGTGACAGGATACTTTCCGGGACTGGATCAGACTCTGAATGTGGCTCTCCAGCAGGGATACGACTTCCTCAAATCCTGCCCTGAAATGAGATCCATCCTTTATGAAATCCTTCCCACTCCACCAAGAGTGTCTTTCCGCCGTCCACCTAACCTTCGTAACCTCTTAGTTCATCCCTATGAAATCCCCAAACCACCTTCTCTACCCTCTGGCTCCTACCCTTCTAACCGCCCCCGGGGTAAAACCTGTCCCATGCACCCTCCCACCACCACCTACTCCAGTCCTGTAACCCGGAAGGTGTACACGATCAAAGGCAGAGCCACATGTGAAAGCACCCACGTGATCTACCAACTGACCTGCCTACACTGTGACGCATTCTATGTGGGAATGACCAGCAACAAACTGTCCATTCGCATGAATGGACACAGGCAGACAGTGTTTGTTGGTAATGAGGATCACCCTGTGGCTAAACATGCCTTGGTGCACGGCCAGCACATCTTGGCACAGTGTTACACCATCCAGGTTATCTGGATACTTCCCACTAACACCAACCTATCCGAACTCCGGAGATGGGAACTTGCTCTTCAATATATCCTCTCTTCCCGTTATCCACCAGGCCTCAATCTCCGCTAATTTCAAGTTGCCGCCACTCATACCTCACCTGTCATTCAACAACATCTTTGCCTCTTTTGCACTTCCGCCTCGACTGACATCTCTGCCCAAACTCTTTGCCTCTGTATATGTCTGCTTGTGTCTGTATATGTGTGGATTGATATGTGTGTGTGTGTGCGCGAGTGTATACCCGTCCTTTTTTCCCCCTAAGGTAAGTCTTTCCGCTCCCGGGATTGGAATGACTCCTTACCCTCTCCATGAAACCCAAATCCTTTCGTCTTTCCCTCTCCTTCACTCTTTCCTGATGAGGCAACCGTTGGTTGCGAAAGATAGAATTTTGTGTGTATGTATGTGTTTGTTTGTGTGTCTATCGACGTGCCAGCGCTTTTGTTTGGTAAGTCACATCATCTTTGTTTTTAGATATATTTTTTCCCAAGTGGAATGTTTCCTTCTATTATATTCATATCATTAATTTGAACCCAACAATTACGTTTGTTATTGTCACTGTTGCATTTCGAAATCTTTTCTGTCGTCTTATTTTCTCTTTTTGTTTTTGGCAGTAGTTTCACTTTGTATTCACTTTCCCCTTTTTACCATAAGCTACTATACAATTTTGTCCCGCCTATATATACTCCACAATAAGTCACCCACTTCCAAACCATAACCAAAAATTTTTTTTCCGCTTTCAACACTACCGTTCCTAAAAAACCCACCGTTTATAGTCCACAAACAGTTCCTTTCACCTATTAAACAACCATTTCGTCTATTTCTGATAACTTTCGCTTTATTTACATTTCCGTTTTTCGCAGATCACTGATAATTTTTAGCCGCTTCCCACGGGTTTTAACGTCATTATTTCTAAGCCAGACAAGCGTTAGCCTCATTTTCATAATCTGCCACCACAAAACCATTCCTTTTAATACATTTACACGCAGTTTTTTCGAAATTTTCCCGAATTTCTCCATCCTTTAGCGTGTTTTGGCGGCAACACAACCAACTAACCTTTGTACACATCGTTGTCTACCAACCCAAGTTCACCACAGGATCAACATAGCCCAGCTTTAACCAACACTTTTTCGCCTTTTTTCACAACAGATCTCCAGTTACTTTCTGCAGTTATTTTAATTTTCATTTCAACCTCATGTTACACTTTCCACCTTCTAATACCATGTCACCCTCACAACACCCCCACAACGACCCCATTAAGTTTTATTTACATTACCTCCGCAAACATGCCTTCACCCTATCCAGATTACGCTCGCATATTTTATTTTCTCAGGCTTTCTGACATTTGGCATTACCCCCAAAGGCCTCACACTTAAAATTTCCCATCTCTGGCTGCAACCCTTCTGTCCATCAGTCCCTATACCAGTTCCAAACTGAACAATCCATAGCCCTCACCCACCTAATCCTTCACCTACACATCAACTCAGATAATTAACACACCCGTCAACTCCTATCCTTAATAAAAGTCCTCAATCTTTCCTCTCCCACATCCACACTGGCTGTTCAGAGCATCCTCCTGCAGGCCAACCGCAAATTAGAACAGCATGCCACCCTTCACCTCAAAAAGCTATCGAATCTTGTGGTTTCCCACCTCCGGAAAGCCAACTCACTCACCCTTCAAAACCTTCCCAGCAAACCTCAACCTCCTCTCATTGCACACAAACCCAGTCTCTCCCATCTACTCAATCTCCCACTTCCAGCTCCACTCCCTCCAAAACCTCAAAATTCCAATCAACACAATTTGGTACCACAACACCCTAATTCAGTAGTTAACCTTTCCTCCAAACCTCTCTCCCAATCCGAAACCTCTGTACTATCCAAAGGCCTCACCTTCAGCCCCACTCCCAGATTCAACCAAACAGCCCTCGTCAAAGATTTACTGTCCTACACTCGTATTCTCTGCTGGAAGTATCACTTTGCCACGAAGAAAAATCGTCCTAATCCTACCCCTAATGATCCAACTCCCCAAGACACTATCCAAATTGAACCCTGCCTGGAACACTTCCGTCCTCCGTCACAGCGGGACCCACCTCCTCTTCCTCAATATCACCCTCTCCAAACCTTCCAGGAATTTCTGACTTCCAGCCTTGCCTCTCAATCCTTCTTAAAAAACCTTAATCCTACTCCCAACATCACCACTGCTGAAGCCCAGGCTATCCATGATCTGAAGGCTGACCGGTCCATCGTCATTCTTCCGGCGAACAAGGGTTCCACGATCATGGTACTTGATCGTCGGGCGTGTGTGGTTGAGGGACTGCGTCAGCTTTCAGACAACACCACATACAAAGTTTGCCAAGGTAATCCCATTCCTGATGTCCAGATGGAGCTTCGAGGAATCCTCAGAACCTTAGGCCCCCTACAATACCTTTCACCTGATTCCATCAACCTCGTAACCCCACCGACACCCCACACCCCTACCTTCTACCTTCTTCCTAAAATTCACAAACCCAATCATCCCGGCCGCCCCATTGTAGCTGGTTACCAAGCCCCCACAGAACGTATCTCCGCCTACATAGATCAACACCTTCAACCCATTACATGCAGTCTCCCATCCTTCACCAAGACACCAACCACTTTCTCGAATGCCTGGAATCCTTACCCAATCCGTTACCCCCAGAAACCATCCTTGTAACCATTGATGCCACTTCCTTATACACAAATATTCCACATGTCCAGGGCCTCACTGCGATGGAGCACTTCCTTTCACGCCGATCACCTGCCACCCTACCTAAAACCTCTTTCCTCATTACCTTAGCCAGATTCATCCTGACCCACAACTTCTTCACTTTTGAAGGCCAGACATACCAACAATTAAAGGGAACAGCCATGGGTACCAGGATGGCCCCCTCATACGCCAACCTATTCATGGGTCCCTTCCCTACAGCCTAGGTCTTCGTGGCAAACGAATCTGCTCCAGTCCGGAATCACTGAACCATTACACCAACAACCTGACAACAGCTTTGGTATCCCGCAACTACCCTCCCGACCTGGTACAGAAGCAAATAACCAGAGCCACTTCCTCATCTTCTCAAACCCAGAACCTCCAACAGAAGAACCACAAAAGTGCCCCACTTGTGACAGGATACTTTCCGGGACTGGATCAGACTCTGAATGTGGCTCTCCAGCAGGGATACGACTTCCTCAAATCCTGCCCTGAAATGAGATCCATCCTTTATGAAATCCTTCCCACTCCACCAAGAGTGTCTTTCCGCCGTCCACCTAACCTTCGTAACCTCTTAGTTCATCCCTATGAAATCCCCAATCCACCTTCCCTAGCCTCTGGCTCCTACCCTTCTAACCGTCCCCGGTATAAAACCTGTCCCATGCACCCTCCCACCACCACCTACTCCAGTCCTGTAACCCGGAAGGTGTACACGATCAAAGGCAGAGCCACGTGTGAAAGCACCCACGTGATTTACCAACTGACCTGCCTACACTGTGAAGCTTTCTATGTGGGAATGACCAGCTACAAACTGTCCATTCGCATGAATGGACACAGGCAGACAGTGTTTGTTGGTAATGAGGATCACCCTGTGGCTAAACATGCCTTGGTGCATGGTCAGCACATCTTGGCACAGTGTTACACCGTCCAGGTTATCTGGATAGTTCCCACTAACACCAACCTATCCGAACTCCGGAGATGGGAACTTGCCCTTCATAATATCCTCTCTTTCCGTTACCCACCAGGCCTCAATCTCCACTAATTTCAAGTTGCCGCCACTCATACCTCACCTGTCAATCAACAACATCTTTGCCTCTGCACTTCCACCTCGACTGACATCTCTGCCCAAACTCTTTGCCTCTGTATATCTCTGCTTGTGTCTGTATATGTGTGGATGGATATGTGTGTGTGTGTGTGTGAGTGTATACCCGTCCTTTTTTCCCCCAAGGTAAGTCTTTCTGCTCCCGGGATTGGAATGACTCCTTACCCTCTCCCTTAAAACCCACATCCTTTCGTGTTTCCCCCTCCTTCCCTCTTTCCTGATGAAGCAACAGTTTGTTGCGAAAGCTTGAATTTTGTGTGTATGTTTGTGTTTGTTTGTGTGTCTATCGACCTGCCAGCGCTTTCATTCGGTAAGTCACATCATCTTTGTTTTTAGATATATATATATATAACTTTGTTGCTGGTGTTATTTTATCTATTTTATCTATTATGCTCTGGAACATCTTCTGGTTTTCTTTTTGGATTTTATACCTGCACGAGAATCTGACATTTGCAGATGAACATGTAAATTACTTGAAAAACATTTTTCCTGTTTTGTTTGTTTGATATAGATGTGCAACATATTTTATGCTCCAAGTTGTAATCTCTTCAACATCTCGGATTTTTAAATGACACAGGGAGTTTGACACTGTCATTCAGTTGTAAGTGGTTTGTTTCAATCCACTGAATAATGACCGCCCCATTGTTATAACCTTCGGAGTGGCCACTTAAGTTTCCGTAACTGCTGAAGTCAGTACTAATGGCAGACCAAATTAACTGAATGTTAAGTCGTTGATGTTGTTATCAGAGAAATACATCCCTGCTTCATTTTCAATAATATCTGAAGTAAATCTTCCAGAGATCTGCAAAAGGTATGACCCTACAAGGCATCAAGTTTCTATTCTGATAGGTTCTTGAGGACAGAGCTACCTCTATACATTCCTATTTTATAAACTCCATACAACACTGTTTAAAGTATACATGATTATTTCTAGCTATTATGAAAAGAATGTTGGGTGGGGGGGCTATGCTTAGTGCCTACATTTGCGGCTCTGGCATAAATGTTCAGCTCGAATTTTCAATGGTCATTGTATGAGAAATTCCACTTTTGTGCAGGATTAGAAAATAAAAGACAAAAGAACTTTTCTGAAACTCTTCAGCTGATACTGCACTGATAGTGGTGACTTACTACTATATACTCTATTCTAGAAAAGTACACACAGCAGACTATTTCAATTTCTTTTCCTTTGCCTACTGCTGAAACAGGAACCATCGGATTGACAAATTCTCACAAATAGATGATGTATCTACAGAGTTTGCTCAATTATCAAGATAAAATAGGAGAAGGCAAAGAAAACATGGACCACAGCATACTTATTTACTCTGTGCTACACTTTGCTCATCATACGAACAAACTTGCAAACAAATACAAAAGCGATGAATAGTCTGCAGCCATAGAACATGTACACTGGTGTTCTTACTCTCTTGGAAGCAGCTCCTACTTATGTATTAGATATCTTATTCCTAGGTTACTGTAAATGAAACTTCAAGATCTTCTATTGTATTAACAGCCATCAACATACAAGGATGGCTTGAAAAGTTCATGGAACGGAAAAGAAAAAAGTACTTATATCACCAAAACTATTTTTATTTTTCAATGTACCCTCCTTGTAGATTAATTCACTTGGTCCAACAATGTTCCAGTGCCTTGATCCCCTCTCGAAAATGAGTTTCCTCAGGCCTGCAAAATAGATGTCAACTCTGGCTATCAGTTCTTCATTTGAAGTGAAACTTCGTGCTGCAAGAAAAATTTTCACTTTTGGGAAGAGATGGAAGTCTGATGAAGCAATATCAGGTGAATAATGCAGGTGTGGCAACAATTCATACCTCAGTTCATGCGATTTTGCCCTGGGAACGGCACGTGTGCGGGCGCGCATTGTCTTGATGGAAGATGACTTTCCCTTACTAAACCTAGCCTTTTTTGCAAAACTTTTATTGCAATTTGCCCAGGAGGTTAGCATATTATTCTCCAGTAATTGTTTGCCCAGTGAGTAGATAATGTACAAACAGCATTCCCCTTCCCGGTGAAGCGATAGTCTTTGCTTTCTTTGGTGGTGGAGAATCAACATGTTTTCACTGCTTTGACTGCTGTTTTGTCTATGGGGTATAGTAGTACACCAGAGTTTCATCTGTGGTCACAAACCGGTGCAATAAATCTTTTTCATTTCTGATAAAACAGGCCAAACATTCTCCCAATATGTCCATTCTCATGCATTTTTGATCCAGCATCAAGAGTTGCGGCACCCATCTTGCAGATAATTATTTCATTTCTAATTATTCAATTAAAATGTGATACACCCTTTCAGATGACATTTGGCAAGCACGAGCAATTTCACACACTTTCAATCGGCGATCCTCGATGACCATTTTGTGCACTTTTGGAATGATTTCTGGAGTAGTGACACATCTTGGATGACCACTGCGCAGATCATCATCTAAGCTCTCCTGACAAAATTTAAATTCATTTGTCCACAGTTTAATATGAAGGAGCAGAGGCTGCCCCCACCCACCTTCCTGCCCCCCACCATGTATTCTGGAAATCAGCATGAATTATGTTTCCTTTCATACTTTTCTTTATGAAATACTTAATCACTACTTAAATCTTGATTTTTTTTTTTCTATCTTCACAAATCACTACGTGAGAACAACAACAAAGCCACATCACTGCCACAGCTCTCTTCCAAAAGCACTTATGTGGCATGTGTTTACATGCAACAGTACAATGAATATCATGTAAACAACTCGTTGGGCTAGCGGTGACCTCTCGTAATGATTCCGAGAAATTTGCACGCCACTCTCATATTTCTTAAATACAACTCAGCTGTGTAGTTTTTATTGCAAAAATTGTGTGCCACCACAGTCTCTGTACACATTAGTTGTACTCTAATTGTCATGCTGTTAATACACACATCAAAAAAAGTTTTGCATCACCTTGGTTCTGAAAGTTATGGAACTAGTACAGAAAATTGGAATATAGATCAACATGAACATCATTTCCGCCCTTTATATTGCTCATGAAAACCACATGTTGCTTGTTGTATCCTCATACAGCGAGACCTTGATAGGTGGTGGTCCTGACTGCTGTACACATTGGTACCTCTAACACCCAGTAGCACGTCCTCTTGCATTGATGCATGCCTGTATTCGTCATTGCATACTATCCACAAGTTCATCAAGGCACTGTTGGTCCAGATTGTCCCTCTCCTCAACAGCGATTCAGCATAGATCCCTCAGAGTAGTTAGTGGGTCATGTTGTCCATAAATCCCGCGTCTTGTTCAATAGGGTTCATGTCTGAAGAACATGCTGACCACTCTAGTCGAGCAGTGTCATTATCCTGAAGGAAGTCATTCACAAGATGTGCACAATAGGGGCATAAATTCTCATCCATGAAGATGAATTCCTTGCCAATAAGCTGCTAATATGGTTGCACTATGGGTCAGAGGATGGCATTCACGTATCATACAGTCATTATGGCATCTTCCATGACCACCAGCGGAGTACGTCGGCCACACATAATGCCACCCCAAAACTTCAGGAACCTCCACCTTGCTGAACTTGCTGGACAGTATGTCTAAGGCATTCAACCTGATCGGATTGCCTCAAAACAGATCGCCAACAGTTGTCTCGCTGAAAGCATAGGCAACACTCAATGGTGAAAAGAATGTAACGACAATCCTGAGTGGTCCCCTCGGCATGCTGTACCGCGATGCATGGTGTCATGGTTGCAAAAATGGACCTTGCCATGGACATTGAGACTGAAGTTGCGCATCATGCAGCCTATGGCACACAGTTTGAGTCGTAACATGACATCCTGTGGGTGCAAGAAAGGCATTATTCGACATGGTGGTGTTGCTGTCAGGGTTCCTCCAAGCCATAAACCGTAGGTAGCGGTCATCCACTGCAGGAGTAGCCCTTGGGTGGACTGAGCGAGGCATGTCATTGACAATTATCTCTGTATCTTCTCCATGTTCGATCAACATCGCTGTGGTTCATTCCAAGATGCCTGGGCACTTCCCTGGTTGAGAGCCCTTCCTGGAACACAGTAACAATTTCGATGTGATCGAACCGTGTTATTGACTGCCTAGGTATGGCTGAACTACAAACAACACGAGTCGTGTACCTCATTCCTGGTGGAATGATTGGAACTGATGGGCTGTCGGACCCCCTCCATCTAATAGGCGCTGCTCATGCACAGTTGTTTACATCTTTGAGCAGGTTTAGTGACATCTCTGAATAGTGAAGGGACTGTGTCTGTGGTACAATATCCACAGTCAACGTCTATCTTCAGGAGTTCTGGCAACCGGGGTGATGCAAAACTTTTTTTGATGTTTGTATATACAGTGAAAATTGCTCATCCAATTTCCTGCTCCATTCTAAACTAGACAAACAGAACACCTTTAAAAAGTGGCCAAAAACTGGTTGTTCTTAACACTTTTCACAAGTTCAGAGAGGAAATTGGCTTTGAAGTTTTCTGAGGAATTTTATTTACAGAAGTTAAGGCATATTTGTGAATGAACTGCATGGCTGAATCGATAGCCTTAAAGAATTGTGGCTGGATGTTGTATTGATCACTGGTTTGAAGCTTGCTCTAGTCTTTCTCTTTTCACTGACCCCCCCCCCCCCCCCAATTCAATTTCATTACATAGATTAATTAAATATAGAATTCTCCTAGATCATTTAAATATAAAATTCATCAAATGTATGCTATGTAACACTCATCTAATCATCATTTCCCTTCTTTTCTTCTTGTTTCTAGCTACACATATTCCAGTTTTCATTGCAAATATAAAACTGTAATTATCGATATTTTGCATAAAACTTGCTATTAAAGAGTTGTTTAAAATAAGAACACACTAAAAATAAATTTTTGGGACAAAAACGAAAAATCAAATTCTCTTTATTGGGACTAGATCCACCATTTTACATTACACATGTGATCTCAGCAAGCCAGAGTGATAAGCTTTGTTAGAAATATGGAAAACAATAGTTTTCATGACACTGTGCATATCATACAACTGCTGCATTTTTATAGCTGCCACCATACCACTGCAATCTAAACAGAATTGAGTTAAATGTTATTTTGTGAGAAATAACATGAAATTTAAGCTCCCAGATGTACTGGAATAAATGTACGAAGCTTTGTCATATGTCAATGCTGAATGCAGGCAGGATGCAGAAAAGCATGCACAAAAAATGGAGGAAAAAAGTGATGCTTGAATGGCTTCATGGTTTCTCTTGTTGAATGCCTTGTTATCAACATAGCTAATAACAGTTCCTAAACTGTACACTATTTTAACTATACGGTGAAATCCCTGCAATACACTTTTACATTACACATAGCTGGTGCAGAAAATTGCCCTGTGTTTAAGTTGTACATCACTATGTTAGCTACTGTCAACATTATGTTATGTTTTCCGTATTGTCTTGTAAGAAGCATACTGTCAGAGTTTTGTTGTGTATTATTTCATTCTATTCAAAAATTAAATGACATTCAAAGCCATATTTTTTGTCTGCTCATCTGTTTTTACATCATAACTGCCAATGTTCACATCACTACTGGTTACTTGGGCCAGCTAAGTGGCCAGTGCTGTCCAAGTTTAATGTGCTGGTAAAACGGTTGTCCTGTATTATCGTTGAGTCACTGTGCAAGTGATACAGCATAAAACACACCTTCGAGATATTAGAATGGCTGGTACTTAACCAAATCAGTGCCACCCTCAAAGTGAAGTCTATCTCACAACAAGCAGGCTTTCATGCTGAGAAATCATGCAGTAGTCAAATCTCGAATCTAATCCAGCACATCGAGGATGGTTTTGAGAGTTGTGAGATTACTGAAGTCACTTTTGTTGATCTAACAGCTGCATATCACACTGTGAATCATAGGAAACTGTTACAGAAAGAGTATGACCCTACTAAGGACTACCAACTAACATCCCTTATTAGCACCTTCCTCCAGAACAGAATATTCCAAGTTTCATTACAGGGTAAGAGTAGTAGATGGTGAACACAGAAGAATGGTCTCCCCCAAGGCAGTGTGCATGGTCCAGCACTGTACACTGTCTACACAAATGCTCAGCCACTACCAGCGTGTACTAGGCTCTTCATCTATGCCTATAAAACAGCAGTAGCTGTTCAGTGGATAACCTTTAAATAAGTAGAGGGAAAACTGTCGCCGGCCGAAGTGGCCGTGCGGTTAAAGGCGCTGCAGTCTGGAACCGCAAGACCGCTACGGTCGCAGGTTCGAATCCTGCCTCGGGCATGGATGTTTGTGATGTCCTTAGGTTAGTTAGGTTTAATTAGTTCTAAGTTCTAGGGGACTAATGACCTCAGCAGTTGAGTCCCATAGCGCTCAGAGCCATTTGAACCATTTGAAAACTGTCTCTAGCAATGGATGAACTCTCCAGGTACTATGATGACAACCACCTGAAGCCTAATCCCAATAAAACTCAAGTGAGCGTCTTCCACTTATGAAACAGCAAAGTGAAGCAAAAGGTGGACATCACATGGTGAGGAGCAACTGAAACATTGCCCAACACCAGTCTATCTAGCTGTCACACTGGAAAGGGCTCTAACGTACAGGCAGCAGTGTCTAAATGTGCAACAAGAAGTCTTTGCTCGCAATGGGATACTTAAGAAGCTGATTGGCATCAGCTGGTGAGCCAACCTGCCTGCACCTCCTAAGGGCTTCTGCACTTGTGCTCTGTGTATCAGCTGTCGAGTATGCTGCTCCTGTGTGTAAGGCTTCAGCTCATGCTGAGCAAGTCGATATTGCGGTCAATGATACTGCAAGGATCATCTCAGGATGCTTGAAGCCAACAACAGTGCTTAAATTGTATCCGATTGTTGGAATAGCCCCACCCAACATCTGGAGGGTCGCTGCTGCAGACAATGAGAGAACACAGCAGGAAATGACCACCGACATCCTATGTACGGTCATCAGGCAGCAAGATCATGCTTTAAATCTTGCAAGAGTTTCATTCCTAGGACTGTGCCACTGGAGGAAGCACCAGAGGCAATTCATCTTGCAACATGGAAGAGCTCACTGCCTGTAGAGGTACAATCAAAAGAAGAACTAGCTCCTGGTGCAAACCTACAATATCCTGTATGGAGGTCCCTCAACCAACTAAGAGTGGGCATCCCCTGATGCAAGACCAACCTGAAGAAATGGGGAACCCTTCCAGTGAGCGCAGACATCTCTTGCAACTGCGGTGCTGAAGAAGATCCAAGCCTCCTCCTGGGCAACCTGTGCACAGTACAAGATATTTAGGAAGGAAATGACAAAGCTATCACAGCTGTGGTTTTTTGGAAATGCTGACCAGACATGGCAATGAATGAATGAGCATAAAACATATACTTCTTATTGTACTTCACTGTACTCGAGACAGCTTGCCTTCCACTGCATGTGAAATGCAATCCCACAAGATTCTAGCACGTATTGAAGTACACTACTGGCCACCGTAAATGCAACACCCTGAAGGAAGCATCCGAATGAAGTGAAATTTACACCATGGGTTTGCAGCGATGAGATATGCAACTGATTAGAATTTCAGCGCAGACGCACACCACGCACGCCTGTGGCGCCACCTCATAGTGCCATTTAACACTTGGCGATTTCAATGAGTGTACATTCGGCACGTGTGTTTACCTTGCGGTTGTTTCACAAGATGATCAGTTATGCCTCGGAGACAACAGCGAACATCGTTCGATCAAGTATCCGAGTTCGACAGAGGAAGGATAGTGGCTTACCGAGATTGTGGATTATCATACAGAGAAATCGCTAGTCGTGTTGGATGAAACCAAACAACTGTAATGCGGATATGTGGACGTTGGATGCAGGAGGGTACGACGGTCCGACGTGGTCGATCGCATTCACCTCGGTGCACCACTGCACGTGCTGATAGGCAAATTGTGCGCATGGCAGTGACGGATCGCTCAGTGACATCCCGAACCATAGCACAGCACTTTGCGTCTGTAACGCATCATCCAGTGTCTGCGTGTACCATTCGACGCCGTTTACAGCAGAGTGGTCTGTCCGTAAGACGTCCATTGCTTCGTCTACCATTGACGCAGAACCACAGACGTCTCCGTCGCCCATGGTGTGATGACAGACGGATGTGGACGGCAGAATGGAATGACGTTGTCTTTACTGACGAGGCACGCTTCTGTCTGCAGCACCACGATGGTCGGATTCGAGTGTGGAGACACCATGGAGAGAGGATGCTGGACAGCTGCATTATGCACCGCCACACTGGACTTGCACCGGGTATTATGGTATGGGGTGGTATTGGATATTACTCTCGCACGCCTCTAGTACGCATTGCTGGTACTTTAAATAGCCGGCGCTACATATCTGAGGTGCTGGTGCCAGTTGTCCTTCCTTACCTTCAGGGCTCGGCCACAGACATATTTCATCAGGACAATGCGCGACCACACGTGGTACGCATTGTCCAAAGGTTCTTCGTCAATAACCAGATTGAATTGCTTCCCTGGCCGGCTCGCTCTCCGGATCTTTTGCCGATAGAAAACATGTGGTCCATGGTTGCTCAACGGGTGGCCCAGATTACATCCCCAGCTGCCACAGCAGATGATCTTTGGCAACGTGTGGAAGCTGCTTTGGCTGCTGTACCCCAGGAACACATCCAACGTCTCTTTGACTCAATGCTGAGACATGTGGCAGCGGTGATCTCCAACAATGGCGGCTACTCTGGCTACTGATTCTGGCAGGAACCACATGTCACAGACATCTGTAAACGTAATTTGATACTCGGTCAACATGTTATCTACAAAATAAATTTTGTTGTGCTACCTCTTGTCTTTCTTGGTGTTGCATTTACGGTGGCCAGCAGTGTATATATAATGTAATGTTTACATCAGGTTTATTCTTATGATATTCAGAGAGTCCTATCATGAAGTACTGGTTCCCACCATCAACAGAGCTATTAATTCAAATGTTATTGTTGAGTCCCAGTTTACATCTTTTGTGAGTCAGGAGGATAGAGAGGGTGGGGGGAGGAGAAACGAGAGACACACAGAGAATCTACACATTTTTAAAGTGGAATCTGTGATTTGATTTCATTAAAAGAGCTTTGTGTTGCAGTTTTATCCATAAACCTAAGAATGTGTTGCATTGGTTGGAGAAACCACAGAAAGACAATCTCCATCAGAATTACACAAAAAATTTGTGTTTGACACATAATCATATGCTAATGTCATGTGTGCATAAACTGATGTGAAGACTGGTTATTTTCAGGTGTCACATACATGTTTGTCATTGGCAAATCCCACCCAATATCTAGTACAGAGGGTCCTGACAATCATGTCATATTGCTGAAACCAGTAGCCTATAAAATAAATTGGTATTAAAATTCCAGCTGACTGGGTTTTTGATATTTTTTTACATACATATGGGCTGTTGTCGTAAAATTCAACAAAGCAGGAATACAGGCACACAAACTGCTCAAATCATGTCCAGCTGTCACCCAGAAAGTGTTAAGCAATATAATGTTAAATTTTTATCAAATTCCACATCTGAAGCTGATTAAAGCTGATCACAGTTATTAATTATAAAATGATGAAACTTTGTCAAAGCATTTGTATGTAATAATAAATTAAGAGATTTGCTGCATCAGCTGTGGAAATGTAAACAGAGTATATTACACTCTTTCGTTTTTGTAAAATGTTTCATTATGGCCCACAGTTTACTAACTGTACTAGTCATTTATAAAACACTATTACAAAACAACGTATTTCCATCACTACAATTCAAATATGGAAACAATAATATGCCCATTGCAGTAATGAAAATCCCAGAGTCATTTTCCCCATATTTTAGTTATTGCTCTTACAAGGTGTTATGTGATGATATTGCTTAAGGGCATACTATTACCAAGTGATGGCCAGTCCATCACCAGTGGAGGTATTGCACAATGCCCATGCATGTGCCCTGCAAACAGAGTAGTCTCTATGAACAGTGGTAGCCAAGTTTCGCAGTGGCAGTCAGTTTGGGTGGGACAGGTGGCTACTGTTTATGGCACTTGCTTGCAGTGATCACCTTACACACACACAAAATGCCATGAAAGACCCTACTTTTAGACCAGTCTTTGCAGGTGTAAGAACAGGTGTACACTTAAACTGGTGATACAGTAACACAGACCTGCTTGTCGGTATTATGACTTGCATCCAAATATCCAATACAAATAACACCATGCAACAGCCTTCCTCAAAGTGTAACAGACATTCCATACCCCACTGCTGCTGCTACTACTACTACTACTATTCTTGTATCATACTGGAAGATACAAACAACATCATTAACCAAAGTTCATTATCCTTCTACCTAGAAGTGAACAACAGCTTATAACATAGACACAAACATAGAAACAAGCAACATACTGATATAAGCAGCTGCTGACGGCAAGTATGAACACAATATGAAAACAAGTGCCTGCTGCAATTTGATTATAAAGAGAAAGGCTCCAGTATATGATGTGGCAGATGCCACAGCATGTGCGCAAGTCACACAGCCCACTGCAGACGGCCTCTGGTGGCCAGTCCACGCAGATGCCATTGATGGAATATTCAAAGTATAGCGTGCCAGGGGCTTGGTGCCACAGCATGTACCCAAGTACCATATCCAGAGTTCTAGCACCCTTCCTCTATGGGGAGAGAGCATTCCAATGATGTGGACATGAGGGCAACTCTCAAAATATCCACGGCCTCTGTGACAGACACCATAAACGATGAGTGTGGCATGGAAGAAGATTCAGGGCTGGAATCAGTGAGTACAGGTGCCGAAATGGTACGGCTGCAGACACATGTGGCGTCTGCTCCCCTGTGAAGTCCCACAAGAGAGGAATGGTAACACAGGTATCAGTAGCATCTCAATGTCCAGGTCTCGACACAATGGAACTGTGCCTATGGTGAAGGTGCCGGCATCTCATTTGGGGGCACCAGTGTCAAAGGGCCTGAAGGCACTGGCCCTGCTGGCACCAATGGCAGTAAAGCACTGCGGAAAGGCCCGGCAGCAGGCATCAGGGCAGCTGGACCCTGGAGAAAAAGCAGGAGGTGGCAACCTCCACATGGAGAGTGGATTCACCCCTACACCAGGGATGGTCTATGAGGCAGAGGCAGCAGGTACTGTTAAGCAGTACTGGTATTCATGCCACACTGTCGGCCTGTTACTGGTGTGCGCAATATAGTGGCAGTGGCCTCGGCAGCTGTGGACTGTGGCCAGAATCCTTTTTGGTCTGTGGCCAAACACCAAAGTCCAGTCCGTGGAGCCAGTAGTACAGCACAGAGAGAGCTGTGCCTTTGGGCTTTGGCTGAGTGGCATGAGCAGATGCAATAGGGTGCATTCCTGGCAACCACGGACCATCTCGGTTGGAATCCAATCCCTGTAGGGACTTGAGAAGCATCTCAAGGTCTTGTCTATGTAGGAGGCCACCATGAGGTACTTTTTCATTTGTACATTGAAATGTGTGGACAAGACATCCCATCTCACCATTACACCACACTGTGGACTATCACCTGTCAAGAACTTTTGAGACAGCCTGAATCATAGCTGCGGCTGATGTCTGAGGGCAGTGAATAACATATGGAAATTTATAAAAAGCATGGACAACCAAAAACCTGGAAAAATTTAGGATGGGTCTCATGAAATCAATATGGACACATTCTCACATACTCTGCAGCACAGACAACAAAGAGACTGTCACTCACAGCGCTGTCTATTGTGTAGCATCAAGATGTACAATGTCAGCATCGATTCCCCGTCAAAACACAATAACCTGGTACCCAAGAACCCTCAATGTCCCCGATGTAGGAGCTGAAGCACATTCTGCTGTAAGGCAGCCAGAATCACAACTGTAGACAACAACTCATCTGTAACTAAGACACAATCATCAAACACTGAAAGGTTGTGACATAAGGCAAAAGAGTTACGTAAAGAATCAGAAGTCATACCCAGAGGCCTGTCCGGCCAGTTGTGGTGAATGAGGTGAATAACTTGATGCAAGACCGTATCAGCAGTGCCAACAGCTGCAATCCAGGAGCCTGTAATAGGACATCCTTTCACTGTACATTGCACCTCAACATCAAAGTGAAAACAAAGAAGTTCACCCTAATAAAAAATAGGATCTAGACCCGGTGGAAGGCAAAACAGCGCATCGGTGTCAGTTTGTTGCACAGTAGGTCAAAAATGAATTTCATACTCTTAGTGACTCAGAAACGAGACCCACCACTGGAGGCAATGTGCTGCTTTGTTGGGCAACAAAGCAGAAGGGTTAAACAATGAAACCGAGGGCTTGTTGTCAGTGAAGAGGAAGAACTTAGACCCATACAACACAATATGAAACTTTTTGAGTGCATAGAGTGCAAGTGTTTCCTTCTCAACTCAGGAGTTGCACTGCTGAGATAAGTTGAATATTTATGGCAAATTAGCTATCGGACATTCGGAACCATCCTCACCTTGAAGTGTAAGAAGTCTGTAATGGAGGTGTCCATAGCCAAAATATCATCGTAGCACATATAGTGTTCTGCCACTGCACCTCAACTCCATGCCACGGTCTAGGTCACAAATGTCAGTTTGTTACCAATTATCATCACAATTCCTGTGTCAATTGTATGGTCCTTGGCACCATCATTCAGTTGGCTCTCGAAACAGAGATTCCAAATGTAATGTAGATTTCAAAAGCGTGAACACACGCTCCCAGGTCGGTGTCCACTGATAACAAAGGTTCTTGTGAAGAGAGACAAGAATTCAGAACAGAGAGAGTCTAGCTGCCAGTACGGAACATGTTCGGGAACAAGGTACACCTTATGTGAAATGGAAAAATCAAAGGTACTGAAAGCATCTAGACAAAACAAATGTGCAGTACCAGCATCCACTACCAAAAATCGAGGAACAAATCACAGACAATACATAGTGGGAGCCATAAAAAGCCCAAAAGTAGAATGTACTGCTCGTTTTAAGTTGCCAAATGTCAAGTAACTGGAGACCACACTGGAGACACAATTAACGTCCACCTTCATCTCCACACGAGGGGGCTAGGAATCATACACAGACACTAGATGCCCTTTTGTCCTTCATTTGTTACCAAGTCAGCAAGTGCTTAAGGAAAATGGCCTTACCATGTTGCACAAAAAAAGTGCGAGATAGGAGAACGAGGTGCTGCCATTGCTGTGGTGGTTGTTTGGCATGTCACTGTGCAGTGTGGCATGGAGGCTGCATTTGTACAGCTGTCACATCATCCTCCCTGAGAACTGACCAGCACCCAACAACCAGGAACAGGAGCCACCACAGCGATGTCACACTGAGTGTCAATCTGATAACTAGCAGCACAAGATACGTAGGTTGGAACTTAAACAGTGGCAACACTGCTGTGGAATCACTATGCAATGGAATCTACTATTGTCACTGATAGCACACATTGTTGACATACCTACCTTACCTTCAACCAAACGGGCTCGCCTGTACCATGTCACCGGCATGCGCACAATCAAGAGAAACAGTCACTTCTGAGTAAGCAGTCTAATGTAACGGTGCCACTATGTCTTCGAAACAGGAACAATGGAGTTGGATCAAGATTGAATGTGCCAGAGGTTGTACAGTACGACAGTGTCATCAAGGTCCTCAAGAGGCATGTGGGGAATTGGCATTGCCAAACAGAACAGTGGCACATTGGGTAAAAGCCTTCAATGCAGGTCAGCAAACTGTGGCAGACATGCATCGGGCAGATCATCCTAGCATCTCTGAAGAAGAAGTGCATACTGTTGCCATGTTAGTGGACAGTGATTGGTGCCATAAGATTCATGAGCTTGCCCGTGAAACCGGATTAGCACATACGACTGTGCTTTGCATCCTGAAGGAACGCCTTTGCATGTGAAAAATTGCAGCGTGATGTGTTCAACATGACATGATGGAAATGCTGAAATGGATGCATTAAGACACAACTCAGATGCACTTGGAGCACTATGAGTGTGAAGGAGAGGCTTTTTTACACCATATCATAACACTGGATGAGACATGGGCCACATCGTATGAGCCAAAACAAACAACAATCCAGCGAATTGTATCATTATAGGTCACAGCGAAAGTCGAAAGTGCATCAGAGCCCAGTATCGTGAAAGTTATGGTGATTCTTGTGTACAACTGTGATGGCGTTAGCATAATGCATTATGTAATTCCATGGCAGACCGTCAATGCACAGCATTACTGTTCGTTTTTGAAGCATAACCTGTGACTAGCTTTGTGAAAGAAGCGGCGACACTATCTGGGCAACCCACCCATCATTTTGCGAGACAATGTATAGGCACATAAGGCAAAAGCTGTGGCTGCTCTGTTCGGTCGATGGGACTGGGAAGTGCTGTATGATCCACCATACTTCCTGGACTTAAGTCCTTGTTGTTGTATCCATGGACCCAACCAACCAACCAACCAACTCGCGCACGCGCGTCCTGATCGTGACATCGCTGGCCACATTTCCTGTCTCAGCCTTCGGCGTCTCATGGCGTTACTGCTGGTGGAAGAGGTCACGCCATGGCTGAGCTCAGGTCCACAGCGCCCTCTGCCTTTTGCATATAAGCAGGAGCACTGGCCCTGAGACGGACAGTCTAGTGTCGATTGTCTATTGCTAGCCTTTCGTGGAGTTTATAGCGGAGCCATTGCAGTGTGATATTTGCTATTGTATTTGATTAGGCTCAGTACACGGATTACTCTTGGATATTACTTGGACTTGTATTGCTGGTGCACGTTTCATCAGAAATAAAGATATATTCTCTCTTCATTCTAGCTGGCGCCATTCTTGTCATTAATTATTTTTCAGCCAACAGACATAGCTACATCCTGGTCACTAGTCACGCTTTATACAATTTGTGGTGGCTGCCCCAAAAGTATCGCTGAGGACCTCGGGTTTGGGAGCTGACACAAAACATGTGACTTTGATTTGATTCCAAAGATGAAGGAACCACTTTGTGCCATTCACTTCAGAACTGTTCCAGAGTATGACAGGCAGTAGACCACTCCATTCACACCATCAGCAGAACACGCTCTGCTAATGGTATACTATGCCTTCCACATCCCTGGCAACGGGTTCTACACAATGCTGGTGAATGTTTGAAGGACAGTAACAGGTGCTAACGTGTAACTCTTTTGTACGGTTGTGAATAAATAGTTGCCACCATTTAAGTTCCAACCCTTGTACCTTGAAAGATTGAACAATATTTAACACTTCACTCAAAGATGGGTTTTCAGGTTGTAGTGCGCACTGACGCACCTCCTTATCATGAGGCAACCAAATGATTGTGCCATTACCCATAGAACTGGCATAGGAATCGTGATGAGAATTGGTAACAAACTGACATTTGTGAATTAGACTGTGGTGTGGAGTTCTGCCACCTCAGCCCTGTAGGACTGAGGGGCAATGTCAGAACTCTACACGCAATGAAACATGTACATTTAATGGTGATAATTTGATAACTTAAACACTTCATCAAATCAAAGTAACGCAAGTTCCTTGAGTGTGGCTAACTGTTAGGTGCATCCATTGGTGCTCTTCATTTTGAGAAATATGGGTGGTGCTCTTTCTTTGACACACATTAAAAATTCCAATTTATCCAGAATGTTTTGTATTTTAAATCTTTCAGGACTGCTTAGTATAAGAAATTCACATTTTTCACTGAAAAGAACATTGGAGGGTGTGATTTTCATTAAATTGAACAATGGCGAGTCCAGGTGAGAATATCAACAACTATGAAAAGGATACATTGCTACTCAATGTGTCATCTTTATGGTGAGTAACACTCTTACACCTTTCATTAAAATCAGTGTTTAAGTTGTAAAAGTGAATTACCATTTACTGTGGATGCTTTGTTGGCATACTACTATATACTGAGTCCAGCATGTATTGGATAATGTAGTGTTCTGTAATGTATATGATAGCCGGCAAGTTTTGTGTTGCAATCATTCTCTTACAAAACTTTTGTCGTGGATTAAATAATCTTCCTGCAAATGTTTTCTGACTTATTACATAGCCAATATATTTCTATTGTTGCCAATGTATAATACTGCTTGTAATCCTGTTAAGTCATAGTACAAGTTGATAGTGTGGCATCACTGTCCAGATGGGTGGAGGGGATAAACAAACAGTTGTAATGTTTGCATTTACAATGTTAAGAGTTGGCCTACACATGAAAGAACATGAGACGTGATAATAAACCCAAGCCATGTTTTAGCAAACACTCTAATAACTTTTGGCAGCCACTGTAATGTGAATTTTTAGTTCAGTGACTACAGTAAGAAATTTCTGATAATGGTCATCAATAGGTATTTGCTTATAAGATTAATAGAGTGTGTTTTAAATCTTGAAATAGTCACAAACATAATGCAAGAAAATTGCTAGTAGGTGGAAAAAATGTGGAAAGAAAAATGAAATATTGCTGTCACTGTTGCAATACCAGCCATTGATATTCTACGTAGGATTTCCTGAATAACAATTCATGAAATCCTACTTAACACGCACAAAAAAGGAAAGGACAAATGGCTTTCACTGCAATTATAAAGCAAAATTTTCTCTCCACATCTTTTCCACATACTAGTAAATTACTTGCATTCTGGTGGTGACCATTTCAAGATTCAAAACATGCTCCATTGATTTTGTGAGCAAATACCCATTTGTCACCATTACAAGAAATTCCTTGTTGTTGTCACTGAACTTAAAATTCACATTACATGGCTGCCAAAAGTTAAGAGAGTGACTGTAGAAATACTGCTCAGATTTATTATTACATCTAATTTCTTTCCACATATGTAGGCAAACACTAACATCGTAAATGCAAACATTACAACTATTTGTGTAAACCCCATGCCCCCATGGACTGTGATGCTACACTATCAACTTGTACTATGACTAAACAGGATTACAAGCAATATCACACTTCACCAACAACAGAAATCTACTGGTTATTTAGTTGGTCAGGGAACATCTACAGAAAGATTGTTCATTCATGACAAAAGTTTTCTAAGAAAATAAATGCAACACAAAACTTGCCACCTGTAATATCCTTTATATAACAGTGCATGGTAATGGTAATTCAGTTTTACAAATGAAACACTCAATTTAATGAAAAGGATAAGAGTGCTACTCACCATAAAGATAACACATTGAGTAGCAATCTGTCCTTCTCATAACTGCTGATATCGCAACTTGGACTCTCCTTTGTTAAGTTTAATGAAATGTACATCCTCCAATGGTTGTTCTGCCGAAAATTGTGAAACTTTGTATTAACTCCTGCATCTGTACATCATTCCTTTCCTGTTCCTTTCCCCAGTCCCAGCCTGTCTTCTCCTCCTGGTGTAGAAACAACTAAAAACACCAAAACCTAAATTTTCAACATTTCCTTTTCCATTAATGTGTGTCAGATATACACCACTCATTGTGGATTCAAAATTTGTTGAACCCTTCTTCTCCCTGAAGTGGTGTTAATATTAAATTTTGACAATATTTTGAATTAAATTATAGACTATACAACAAAAAGGGTATAATAAAAACTAGTTTGTGAAAAAACTGATTGCTTCTATGTCAAACGATTTGGTGTAACCTCATAATGACTCCACACTTCCAATTTTTACATGGAAACAAAGAATGCCCACAGGCAAGATAAAATGCTGTATATGTCGAACTATTTTCAAGGCCACCCTCACAGTTCAGAAATCCCATGAAATCACCAAATTCAGAGAAGAATAAATCCTCAGTATAAATATGGTACAACACCTCTACCACATTCCTTTCATTTTGTCACTGCACAATAATGCTGTGCTATATGATATTAACTAGCTTAGTGCCCACTGTTTCACTCATGTAGACTGTATGGCTTGCAGAGATCAAATTTTTATGTTGTTCACAAATTGCAACAGCTTTTACACTTTTCACACTAATTAAGGACTCATAAGCATGGCCTTTTCTAAGTGTACTTCTGCCCAAAAAGCAATTCTGGTAGCTAGAGTCCAAAGTTTTCATTAATCATGCCTTTGGCATTCTTGAGGAGATATTTCTATAGCAACTTTTATTCCCTGACGCGTATTTCTTTATATCTAACCAAAAAGTGAAATAGTATAGCAGATTGAGTATATATATAGGCGGGATAAAATAGTATAGCAGTATATATATATATATATATATATATATATATATATATATATATATATATATATATATATATATATATATATATACTATTTTATCCCATCTATATATATACTCAAAAACTCAAAAAGTGAAATACCAATTTTCGTAAATTTAGCTTTAATATTTTTTTAATGTAATGAAATATTTCCTTAAAAATTTTTGCCCCTATTATACTCTCCTAGACGCTGAATTTCCAGAAACACTGAAACCTATATTATTATTATTATTATTATTATTATTATTATTATTATTATTATTATTTCTTTACTTTCTCAGATGTTAAGTCTGGTTAAAAATGGAAAGTGACGTGGACCTTGATCAAGTGTCACTTCCTTTTAACTGTACGGTATATGTTATATTGCATTTAGGAACTTTCGAGTAATTGAACATGTATCAATAATTACAGATTTCTGTAATTGTATATATAAGTTTGGATGTAGCTGTATTGCATTGATGTACTGGTGGATATTGTGTGGTATGACTCCTGTAGTTGATAGTATAATTGGTATAATGTCAACTTTATCCTGATGCCACATGTCCTTGACTTCCTCAGCCAGTTGGATGTATTTTTCAATTTTTTCTCCTGTTTTCTTTTGTATATTTGTTGTATTGGGTATCGATATTTCGATTAGTTGTGTTACTTTCTTCTTTTTATTGGTGAGTATGATGTCAGGTTTGTTATGTGGTGTTGTTTTATCTGTTATAATGGTTCTGTTCTAGTATAATTTGTATTCATCATTCTCCAGTACATTTTGTGGTGCATACTTGTATGTGGGAACGTGTTGTTTTATAAGTTTATGTTGTAAGGCAAGCTATTGATGTATTATTTTTGCTACATTGTCATGTCTTCTGGGGTATTCTGTATTTGCTAGTATTGTACATCCACTTGTGATGTGATCTACTGTTTCTATTTGTTGTTTGCAAAGTCTGCATTTATCTGTTGTGGTGTTGGGATCTTTAATAATATGCTTGCTGTAATATCTGGTGTTTATTGTTTGATCCTGTATTGCAATCATGAATCCTTCCATCTCACTGTATATATTGCCTTTTCTTAGCCATGTGTTGGATGCGTCTTGATCGATGTGTGGCTGTCTTAGATGATACGGGTGCTTGCCATGTAGTGCTTTCTTTTTCCAATTTACTTTCTTCGTATCTGTTGATGTTATGTGATCTAAAGGGTTGTAGAAGTGGTTATGAAATTTCAGTGGTGTAGCCGATGTATTTATATGAGTGATTGCTTTGTGTATTTTGCTAGTTTCTGCTCGTTCTAGAAAGAATTTTCTTAAATTGTCTACCTGTCCATAATGTAGATTTTTTATGTCAATAAATCCCCTTCCTCCTTCCTTTCTGCTTAATGTGAATCTTTCTGTTGCTGAATGTATGTGATGTATTCTATATTTGTGGCATTGTGAACGTGTAAGTGTATTGAGTGCTTCTAGGTCTGTGTTACTCCATTTCACTACTCCAAATGAGTAGGTCAATATTGGTATAGCATAAGTATTTATAGCTTTTGTCTTGTTTCTTGCTGTCAATTCTGTTTTCAGTATTTTTGTTAGTCTTTGTCTATATTTTTCTTTTAGTTCTTCTTTAATATTTGTGTTATCTATTCCTATTTTTTGTCTGTATCCTAGATATTTATAGGCATCTGTTTTTTCCATCGCTTCTATGGAGTCACTCTGGTTATTCAATATGTAATCTTCTTGTTTAGTGTGTTTTCCCTTGACTATGCTATTTTTCTTACATTTGTCTGATCCAAAAGCCATATTTATATCATTGCTGAATACTTCTGTTATCTTTAGTAATTGGTTGAGTTGTTGATTGGTTGCTGCCAGTAGTTTTAGATCATCCATGTATAGCAAATGTGTGATATTATTATTATTATTACAGTTATTATTATTATTATTATTATTATTATTATTATTATTATTATTACTACTACTACTATTGTTATTATTTCTAACTGAGAAGTCAAATACCAGTTGTTATAGATAAAGCCTTAAAAATCCTTTAGCAGTTCTTTAGTAATTATTTAATTTTCAAAAACTTTTCACCCACTATTATACCCCCTTAGTTGTTGAATTTACAAAAATGCTGAAACACATATTTTTATTTCCTGAAAGAAACCAAATACCACTTTTCGCAGTTCTAGCTTCAAAATTACCTTCACAGAAACATATCTTCAAAAAGCCTTTTATCCCCGGTTTCACCCCCTTAGGAGTGGAATTTCAAACAATCCTTTCTTAAATGATGCCTACAGTGTAAAATCCACACCCTCTCCAAACTTCAAGTTTTTGTCCTTAGCAGTTTGGGTAGGCAATGATAAATTAGTGAATCTGTCTGACCTTATTTGACCCCCGTATGGGCTTAATTTCCAAAAACATGAAACACGTATTTTTAATCTCTAACCAAAAAACCAAACACCAAATTTCAAAGAATTACCTTTAAAAATGCTATTGCAATGAAATATTTTCATAAATGTCCCCCCCCCCCCCTCACCCCTGTAATTCACCGCCTTAGGGGCTGAATTTCCAAACACAGTGATTTGCATATTTTTTTATTTCTAACAGAGAAACTTAATAAAAATTTTCATACATTTAGCTTCAAAAACACTTGCACTGTGAAACATTTCCAGAAAAACTTTCATCCCCTGTTTCACCCTATAGGGGTTGAATTTCCAAATACAGCGAAACACTTTTTTTTTAATTTTCAACTAAGAAGCCAAATTTAGATATTCACAGATTTAGCTTTGAATTTCATAATAAAATATGTCCATAAAAAATTTCATCTGCTTTTTCACCCGATACAGGTTCAACTTCCAAAAACACTCAAACAAATATTTCTTTTATTTGTACCTGAGAAGTCAAAATGCCAATGTTTACAGATGTAGCTTTAAAAATACTTCAATAGTTCCTTAATAATGATACACTTTCAAAAAAACTTTCACGTACTATTTCACACCCACAGGGTCAATTTTCCAAAAATGATGAAACATATTTCTTTGTTTCTGACCATGAAACGAAATACCAATTTTTGTAGGCCTAGCTTCAAAACTGACTTATAATGACATTTCAAAAAGAAAACTCTTCGTCCACCATTTCACCCCTTTTACGGTTGGAATGCCAAAAAATCCCTTCGTAAACAATTCCTACAGTATATGATTCATACTTTTTTCAAATTTCAGATAATTGTCCTTAGCGGTTTGGGGCAATGAGGAGTCAGTCAGATAATGACGTTGCCTTTTATACATTCAGATTGAGATATATTGTACCACCTGCATTTATAAGCCATTCACATTCTAAATAGAAAATGTGTCCCTTGGAACAATTCAAACAGATTCAGTTTGTACCAAATATCTAGAAAATAAACTATTTTCTCCATAACAGTGTAATAAAAATATGGTAGGACATACAACAGTCTTCATCAATGAAATTTTTCAATTTGCATAAAGAGTTTCGACTGGCCACAGTATGGGAATCCATTCATTTTATTATTGGTTCAGTCTGAACAATACCACTCCTATAAAGATAAAGAAGATAAACAACAAAATGATTGAATGCATATTGCAACAAGTATAAAATTAACTGTGTATAGATATCAATTACAAAACCAACAATTAATGCACCACTACATGAAAGTTATTTTTAACATTCCTCATATTTTGCAAATCACTGACCTAGTTTAGCAGCAGTATTTTATCCAAACAAAGTTAACCGTATTTTCTGCTTGTTAAATGTCACAAGAGCAGGGATGTTGCATTAATGAATAGTAATTTTACCAGTCAAAAGGTACTCCACTTTTATTATTTCACAAAACATATTTGCAAACATATCTGCAGGACCTCAAACTATATGTGGGGCCTATAAAAGTGGCAAACAGTATGTATTTCTGCCATTAGATTTGTTGCACAAACTGTTCTTATCACTGTAATCCTCTGAACATCAAAGCTTTACACAATAATCATAGTTATCTTCATCAAGAAAGCAACTGACTGTCAAAGAAGTAACAGTATTGCACAAATATAACAAGTTTAGTGGTGCCCACGAGGAGCAGAGATTACATTGGTGTCAGCAATTAAATGTAGCTTTCTGCATCTGTTTTCATCACAACATTTAACATGGGATGTGCTGTTAGACATTGTCATGTTTGCCCAAGTATTTTTCCCAGAGTCAACAAAACCATCCCCCCTCATTCTATGATGGTCACTCCAAAACAAATGTACTCTATTTTTGTAAAAATGCAGTTTTCATTCTGCATGTGTGAAAGTTTTACAGTGTGTAGATACATCCTTCCCACTTGTTTTCAAACTTAGTTCAACCTGTTCCCGTGAGTGGCACCCTCACAGCATGTATTCAAGATGGCTGCTACACTTGACGTTTGTCAGGAGCAACATGCTGTCATAGAATTCCTGTGCTGTGAAAACGAGACAGTGGAAACATCCACAAGAGGTTGAAAAAGGTGTATGGAGATTCTGCTGTTGATCACAGTTAGTCGGTGGGCAAGCAGGTTACGTGATGAAAGCAGGCACGGCAATATTGAGGATTGTCCTCGCAGCGGCAGGCCTCATACTGCACACAATCCATGATCACAAACCTCGGACGGACAACACTGAAACACCTGCCTTACAGTCCTGACTTGGCTCCATGTGACTATCATCTCTTTGGGAAACTGAAAGACTCTCTTCATGGAACAAGGTTTGAAGATGATGACTGCCTTGTGCACGCTGCCAAACAGTGGCTCCAACAGGTTGGTCCATAATTTTACTATGCGGGTATACAGGTGCTGGTTCCAAAATAGCGTAAGGCAGTCGAGAGGGATGGAAATTATGTGGAGAAATGAAAATATTGTTCCTAAAGGATGTATCTAGACACTGTAAAACTTTCAATCATGTAGAATAAAAGATGGATTTAAAGAGAGGGAGAGAGAGAGAGAGAGAGAGAGAGAGAGAGAGAGAGAGAGAGAGAGAGAGAGAGAGAGAGGAGAGGAGGGGGGATCATTATCTGCAAACTGTTCCTCTACTGTACGCTGTATACAATGCAGTAAAATGTGTTTATAACCATCCACAATTAGCATTTTGTAAGCACAATAAGGTCACTGTTGTGGATTGGCAAGACAGCCAATCCACTATGACAGGAAGCCGAAAGGCACGCGTTTAAGCTCACACAGGCTAACGTGAGGTCTGGAACAGGACAAGTAAATGAGACTAACAAAAATAGTACATAGCTGCTGGGATACTTAACTTTAATCCATAATTGGTGAACATCGCTCTTGATGGTACATGTTTTACAGCATCAATAGTAACTGGTAATGGCGCATTGCTAGGTCGTAGCAAATGACATAGCTGAAGGCTATGTTAACTATCATCTCGGCAAATGAGAGCATAATTTTTCACTGAACCATCGCTAGCAAAGTCGGCTGTACAACTGGGGCGAGTGCTAGGGAGTGTCTCTAGACCTGCCGTGTGGCGGCGCTCGGTCTGCAATCACTGATAGTGGCGACACACAGGTCCGGCGTATACTAACGGACCACGGCCGATTTAAAGGCTACCACCTAGCAAGTGTGGTGTCTGGCGGTGACACCACAGTAACCATACCCAAACCACAAGAAATACCTCCATAATATAACACCACTGCCTTCGTACTTCACTGTCGGGACTACACAGGATGGCGCCTAAAGTTCTCCGGAATTCACCAAATACTATACCCAAACCTTTCCATCAAACTGCCACAGGGTATCATGTGATTCATCATTCCAAATCACTTATTCCGAATAATCCAGTGTCCAGTGATTTTGGCCTTCACACCGCCTTCACACCACTTCAGGTGTCGCTTAACACTGACCATAGAAATTTGATGCTTGTGAGGAGCTGTTCAACCATGGCACACTATTTCTTTTGAGCTCCATACAAACAGTCACTGTGATAGCTCCACCGCTAACAATTTGAAATCCCCAAGTGATTCCCTTCACAGACTTCATGTAATTTTTTACAGGCTCCCTCCTGCAATGGTCAGTTGTCCCTATCCATCTCAACATGAGGTCTACCTGGATCGGTTTACTGTGATTGTTCCTTTACATTTACATTTCACATTCACATCACCAACAGCTGACTTGGGCACAGCTTTAGAAGGGTTGAAATGTTGCTGATGGATTTGTTACTCAAGTGACAACCAATCAGCAGTGCATGTCAGAGTTGCGACATTAAGCTCTCCTGACTGTTAATCCTTCTCTACTGACAACGAGATACTCCTTGCCTCCTTTTATACTTGTTGTTCCACCTCTTGTGATGTCTAGTGGTCAATTCCACGTTACAAAGAAGTGTTCTGGTACTTCTGGCCAGATACTGTATGTCTAGCTTGTATCCATACAGTCGTTAAGTATCACTTACTGCAACTTAATGCATTTGAGGTATAGAATAACACTTCTTTTGAAGTAACAATCAAAGACAGAACTACACTGTATCTCAACCTCATCACCCAGACACTAACAGCATTTTGATTCATTACTGATGCACGATAAAATGTAATTCATTGCAAGATGGACCATTTAAGTACAGAAAAGGAGAGCATGACACTTTATGCAAACATTCAGGCCATTTCTGTGATCTTAGCAAATTTAGTTGATTAACTTTTGAACTGTCCAGTTGTTGTACCTGAATTAGAGCTTTCAACAACACAAAAAAGGTTGAAAATTCCATATCAACAGAAGTAGATTCAAGCAATCCTCAAACATATTAAAACAAAGTATGTTCTGAATACTCAATAACAGCAGAAACACTGAAATTATCAAAATCAAATGTTATCAAATTTTAACAGTTGTTCTCTGAGAAGATCTGGAAACTGGCAAACATGCAGAAAAATTGGAAATAGCTCTAATCCAAACCCTTCATTTAAAAAAATATAAATAAATAAGGTGTTGATAACTACAGAGAAATATTGATTTCATCTATTCTATTATGAAACTGTAAATAAACTTTTGAAACAAAATTAAGAGAACATTTATCTAAACAATTCCCAGAATATCAGGGTGACTTCAGAAAGGGAAGATTAAATCAGAAATCTACTCTAGATATAAGATCAATAATTTCTCACAGCATTTTATGCACAAAACTATATACTTTAATTTGCTGACTTACAAAACATCTGACCCTGTAGATAGAGTAACACAGGATAAAAATATCACAGAATTTAAAGTGATAGCAAAATTAGTAAACATTATCTGTGAAACCCAAACTAATAATTAGTCATTTTCAAAATTAAGGTATTTTCCAGATTTTTCAAGTCAAATCTTTCTCAAGTTTACTTTTTCACTACATTTGGCTCCAGAGTATCCTTTTTTTTTACAGAGGTATATATTGACAATTCTTAGAATATCTATAATTAATTATTTTTAGAAGTATAAATCAGAGAGGAATTGGGGACAGATCACATCAAAAATTAAAAGATTAGAAATAAAACACTTTTAAAGTATTAAATATTGTATTTTGATTTAAAGGCAACAGAAAATATTTAAAAAAAATTACAAATTCTGTTTTTACAAATACAGATACATTATTAGTTACTGATTAAAACTGATTAAAGGGAACAAACTCTAAAAATACATCATAATAAAATGAATATGACACTTCATTACATTTTGTATTCCTGCCAAAATCTCTGGTGCTTTGCTCAACATAATTGCTCCTTTCGTTTCAAATTTTTTGATTTCAGCTTGCTTTCACTTGTTCGGTAATCATTCTTTCTTTTCTTATTCACATTTCTTCTAATTTTTTAGTTCCTCTTTGCACAAAGAATTCGCATGTGAAAAGAGGATATAAGACTTTTGTCAATATCACCATTTCCATAATAGTTTTCTTTATGAACCAAGAAGCAATGCTATACTTTCCCCTTTTAGGTGGTCTTTTATGTAGCTCAGCAACTTACTTCTTCAAATGTGGAATATGTTGTTTAAGTGCTCTCTTCATGACTTACAACATTTCCAACCCATCTTATAGAACAAAATTTGAAAGGGAGCTTGGAAAACCATGTAATATATGAGAAGGTTGTCCTCCTTGCAGGAAAATACTTCATAAAATACAGAACCACACTAAGAAATTCAAGAACATTCCAGCCACTTTCATTATGAGCAGTTTTCAAAGCTTCATTCACTACATGAGGTGAGCAATTGCAACAATGAAACATTTGTGTTTGATTATCTTCTTCATTTAACAGAAATGCTTGAAAATCATGCAACATATTTAAGTTCACATCTGGTCCATCCACAGAAATTAGGATTATATTCTTAGGTGGCAAATTCAAACCATTCAGATCCTCCAGGAAACCTGACTGTAAATCAGAAGATGTGGCAAAATTTAAAAACACAGATGTTACATATCTTTTGGATATAGACCGATATTGTTCATCCCTGAAACAAGCCATCAAATCTGTCTGTGCCTTTTGCACAACTTCACTTAAACTCTCGTCATTTGACACACAAAAGAATCAAACTTCACTGACTTTGTTAGGTAGGAGTTTCAGGAAATGAGGGCCAAGTACACAAGTAATTATATGTGACAACCTACACTTGCGTAACTGTAATTTTTTTGCAATCATGCTGCCAGAAAACATAATTTGGAATACGTCTGTTGTGTTTCCAGAACTTCTCACTGAAGAATGAGACATGACTTTATTCATAGACCATATAATCTCAGATTTTACTATCTCATCAATAACTAAAAAATGTTTCAATGAGTTTGTTTTGGAACCCTCTTCAACTGAAGTTCTAGATATTGTAGTAAGAGCAAGTGATTGTAATTTGTCACTACCATTTAAATTCCTTTCAGAAGAAACTTGTGACTGAGCTGCCACTGTTTCTACTATATCTCAAGACAACTTGTTTTGTTGCCTTGAAAATAATGAATCAACCAATGTTGAATGTCTCTTTCTTCTTTCATGTGTTTTTACATTTGAAATGCCACTGGTACTAATGTCTAAGTCACATTTGCACAAAATGGTCGACAGATGCCAAGTTATAATCAGCAAGTAGTACTAATATGGTGTGGGAAACATTTTAGTTAGCAAGAAAACAATTTTACTCTGATTGCCCTTAACATCTTTAAAATGAGATTACAATTACAACAGTTTTACATTAGCAATTAAAAATTTCTAAGGAAGTGTCTTTCCAAAAAAGATGCAGAATAAAGATATTTAAACAGAAGTGGGAGTGGACAGAATTACAGAAACAGCTGATAATCCTCCAGCACCACATGGGATGGCAGCACTGTCATGGGTGGAAATACAATTTATATGTCATTTCCACTAGGTGTATATGTGGTGTCACGTATAGCTCAATGAAGTCACACCTTCATATTTCTCAATTTCCTCTCGTGGTTGCAAACTGCAGTAGCAGAGGCTTTGCTAACATGGCTTGCACAGATGGACTCTTAAGTTTCCTACACATAATGAAGACCTAAGAGATCTGGAGAACCTTCATATATTGTTGTTGTTGTTGTTGTTGGTGGTGGTGGTGGTGGTGGTGGTGGTGTTTTGTGGTCTTCAGTCCAGAGACTGCAGCTCTCCATGCTACTCTATCCTATGCAAGCTGCTTCATCTCTAAGTATCTAATGCAACCTACATCCTTCTGAATCTGTTTAATGTATTAATCTTGTGGTCTCCCTCTACAATTTTTACCCTCCACATTGCCCCCCCAGTACTAAATTAAATTGGTGATCCCTTGACGGCTCAGAACATGCCCTACCAACTGATCCCTCCTTCTAGTCAACTTACACCACAAATTCCTCTTCTCCCCAATTCTATTCAGTGCCTTCTCATTAGTTACATGACCTACCCATTTAATCTTCAGTATTCTTCTGTAGCACCACATTTAGGAGCTTCTATTCTCTTTTTGTGTAAACTATTTATCATCCAGATTTCACTTGCCTACATGGCTACACTCCATACAAATACATTCAAAAAAACTACCGGACACTTAAATCAATACTAGATGTTAACAAATTTCTCTTCTTCAGAAACGTTTTGCTTGCCATTGCCTGTCTACATTTTATATCCTATCTACTTCGAGAATCGTCAGTTATTTTTCTCCCCAAATAGCTAAACTCATTTACTACTTTAAGCTAATCATTTCCCAATCTAATTCCCTCAGCATTACCTGATTTAATTCGACTACATTCCATTATCGTCATTTTGCTTTTGTTGTTGTTCATCTTTATATCCTCCTTTCAAGACAATGTATCTTGCGTTCAACTGCTCTTCCAGGTCCTTTTAATATGTCTGCTTGTGTGTGTGTGTGTGTGTGTGTGTGTGTGTGTGTGTGTGTGTGTGTGTGTACCCGACCTTTTTCCCCCTAAGGTAAGTCTTTCCGCTTCCGAGATTGGAGTGACTCCTTACCCTCTCCCTTAAAACCCACATCCTTTCGTCTTTCCCTCTCCTTCCCTCTTTCCTGACGAAGCAACCATTGGTTGCGAAAGCTTGAATTTTGTGTGTATGTTTATGTTTGCTTGTGTCTCTATCGACATGCCAGCGCTTTCTTTTGGTAAGTCACATCATCTTTGTTTTTAGATATATGAACACATTACTGCACTGAAATTGTGTAGAAATTATAATATGACACACACAAATCAGTTAGTTCTGAGAAATTCATCAATGGAGTAGAAGGATTTGGCCACTAATAAATCGTTTAGGCTTCTCTCAAACTGAATTTAATTGGTTGTTAAGCTTCTTATGGTTGCTGGCAAGTTATTGAAAATGTGTGTTTCTGAATAGTGCACGCCTTTTTGTACAAGACTAAGTGACTTGTGAAGATTATTCTTATTTTTGGTATTGATTCCAAGAATTGAGGTGTTGGTTTGCAAAAGTGATATATTTTTAATGACAAATTTCATTTATGAATAAATATATTGGGAAACAGTAGTTAGTATCCCTAATTCCTTAAACAGGCTTCTGCAGGATGTTCTTGAGTTCACACCACATATAACTCTTACAGCATTTTTTTGTGCCTGGAAAACTTTAGCTTGGCTTGATGAATTACCCCAAAAAATAATCCCGTATGACATTATGGAATGAAAGTAAGCATAGTATGCCAGCTTTTTCATTTTTATATCCCCCATGTCTGACACAATTCGCATTGCAAATACAGATTTGTTAAGACACTTCAGTAGTTCTGTGGTGTGCACCTCCCAGTTGAATTTATTATCAAGCTGTAATCCCAAGAACTTAACACTGTCCACTTCTTCTATCTGCTTGTCATCGTATGTTAGGCATATACTTGTGGGACACCCCTTACAGGTTCTGAACTGTATGTAGTGTGTTTTTTCAAAGTTTAGTGACCAAGAATTGGCTAGGAACCAGTGATTAATGTCCACAAATAGTTTATTAGCTGATCTTTATAAGACTACACTTGACTTGCTATTCATTGCAATGTTTGTACCATCAGCAAACAAAATGAACTTGGCAAAATGGAACATTGTGGGACCCCACATGTAATTAGTTTGCAGCTGGATGATGCCTGATAGCTTGATACATGTCTCTTTCCTAATAACACCCTTTGTTTCCTGCCAGAGATATAAGATTTGAACCATTTTGCAGCATTTCCTGTTACACTGTAATATTCTAATTTACTTCAAAGGATATTGTGATTTACAGTCAAATGCCTTTCACAGATCACAAAATATACCAGTTGCCTGCAATTTTTTGTCTAATGAATTAAGCACATTTTCACTGCAAAAATATTTAAAAATGTAGCTCAAATATCACCATCATCATCATGTCAAAATTTTTTCAGGAAATAGTAGGCAAGGGAGGTAGAGGAGGTCATCTAAATATCTGTACCAATTTTTGTGAGTTTAACTTCAGTCATTTAGGAGAAAAGTGTACCTGAATGATGAAAATTCAAGTTTTCAGTAAAATGCAAGAGAAGATTTACAGATTTATTAACTTACCACTATGCTCACTTAGAACATTTCAACTGCATACTCCAGTAGTTCTCCTTTTCCTTATCCTCCATACTCTTTCTCTTCATTCTTTTCTTTATCCTTGACTCCTTGGTCTCAGTTTCTGCAGCTGTTCTGCTTCAGTTACAGACATGAAGACATGACGAGGAACAGCATGACACCTTTCACCTCAAAAAACTATCCAATCTCCTGGTTTCCCACCTCCGGAAAGGCAACTCACTCACCCTTCACAACCTTTCCAGCAAACCTCAACCTCCTCTCATTGCACACAAACCCAGTCTCTCCCATCTACTCAATCTCCCACACAGCCATTCAGAAAATATTCCACTGATAAACGACTGGTTACACAGATAGCTTAATATGTTACTGACGGCATAAAACAATTATGTGAATGTTGTCTTGCACTCCAACTCTTTTTTCCAAGCTGTACCAATCAGTGATTCCAAAGAAAACCATACCACAGTGAAATAGTGCTCCATGTTTTATACTATCATAAATACTGTTGTCAGTAATAAAATATAATAAATATCACAATGATGTTTTGGGAAATGTTTTGACTAATGACCCTAATTATATATAATATATATTATCATCCAAGGTTAATCCCTGTTTGAGAATTAAGCATGTATCTTAAGTATGGCTTATGCAGTAGCCACCAGAAAGATCGCGGGAGGCGCACATCGGCACAGCACGTCACGGATGGTAGTTGCCGCAAGTAGAGTCCCGTCCACCAGAGGGCACACGAGAATTCGGAAGTGACCTCTGCCGCCGGAACAACAACAACAACTGCTGAGGCAGCCGTGCCCAGTCATTTAACATCGGGCATGCCTAGGACACAGTCCCGGTCTACGCTAAGTGAAGTGCGACGTAAAACGTGAACAGTGTTACTACACAATTGGCGACGAGTAGGGTTGTTCTTTCGTGTGTTGCGTCGTTGTTCCGGTTTCGCAGCTTATCCACGGCATGGAGGATTTAGTGCGGGTTTTGGTTGAGCAGCAGACAGAGCTCATGACCACCATGAAACAAGTGCTTCCGGCGTGCATATGAACATCGCCTTCGGCAGCATTTCCAGGCGTTTCATGTTGCCGATGCGGAGGTATGTTGTGCTCTCTTCTTGTCTTGGATATCTACATTGCTGTATCAAGTTTTGCGGCAGCTAGCGCCATTGCAGGAACCCTCGTCCTTGTCTTTTGACGCATTGTGTTCATTGCTGTCTTCATATTATCGCCGCCGCACGCATGTTGTGGCGGCTAGGGTCGAGTTCTATCAATGCAAGAAACAGCCCCATCAGTCTTACCGGGTGTGGGCCGCTACCCTGCACGGTCTTAATCGCAAGTGTCATTTTGTCACGGAGCAGTCACGAGAGTCGTATGCCCACGTTATGGTACACGACGTCTTTGTTCGTTCGGCCCCTGATAGGGAGGTCCGGCAACGGGCCCTGCAGTTAGAAGACCCTTCCCTTGAGGAAGTCCTGTCCATTGCTCAATCGTATTAAGTCTCTCACGCCGCCGGTCAACAATTGGAAGCATGGTGTGACGTCGCGGCGGTTCAGGGCGGCACGTCCGTGTCCACTGTGTCCGGGGTGGATGACGTGCGAGCGGTACAATCCAGCCGTTATGGCCGCTCCTGCATGGCGCATAAACAGATTTCCGGCCGCCGGCCCCTGTTGCCGTCCTGTGCATCGTGCTATATACATCATGATCGGTCAGAGTGCCCCCACCGTTGGGCCGTTTGTCGCAAATGTAATAAAAAAGGTCACATTGCTAAAGTTTGCTGCTCAGCCTCGAAAGAATCGAAGGAAGCAGGTACAGAGGACATGGACGTTGACATTCAGGAAGTTTCATCGGGCCAGGCTCCCGACGCATCGGCATCGAAACTCTTTATCGAGGTGTCGGTTCGGTCACGCCAGTTACAACTGCAAGTAGATACGGGCGTGACAGTTTGAATGCACAAACTTATTCCGACCTTGGATAGTCCCCGTTGGCGCCAGTTTACCGGCGACTACGCAGTTATGGTAAACAGTTCATTCCCCTACTGGGTCAATTCACTACCGACGTGACTTACAAATCAGTCACTCGGCCTATTACTTTTATTGTTGTCAGTGATGTGAGCTCCGCTAACCTTTTTGGCCTGGATGCTTTTCAAGCTTTCGGTTTTTCTATCGCTGACAACATACAGTTGGTCTCCAAAGACATTCCCTATCAATCATTGGAATCTTTGATCTCAGACTTTCCAGATATCTTTGAGGAGGGCCTGGGGCCTGTTTCAGATTTTGAAGCTCACTTAACGTTGAAGGCATCGGCTCGCTCGCGTTTTCTACACGCGAGGCAGATCCCCTTGGCTCTCCGCCCTCACGTAAAGGAAGAGCTAGACCAGCCAGCCCTAGAGGTCGTTCTTCCCATTTCTTCTAGTGAGTGGGCTTCGCCCCTCGTTATTGTCAGGAAGCCCTCGGGAAAATTACGTCTTTGTGGCAATTTCCAGGCCACCATTAATTCCCAATTGGTGGTGGACACCTATCCTTTGCCTCAGGCCAGTGCCCCAGCGATATTCCAGCGTTATCTTGAGCACATCACGTCGACAATCCCTCATTCTATTAATTACCTGGATGACATAATTGTCACAGGCTGCAGCACTAAGGAACACTTGCACAACCTTCCCACCCTCTTTCTCAAATTCAGGTCTGTGGGCTTGTGTTGCAACATGCGTAAGTCAAACTTCTTCCAACCGTCCATTGACTATGTAGGCTACACCATCTCTCGGCATGGCGTACAGCCACTACGAAGTTTGGTCCAAGGTATCGTCGACCTTCCTCGGCCCACTTCACTGAAAGAGTCACAAGCTTTTTTAGGCCAGATAGCCTATTACCACCGGTTCATTCCCAGGGCTTCCACCATAGCCCGCCCCCTATACTGCCTTCTGGCCAAGGGTGTTCCTTTTGATTGGTCGCCTGCATGCAAGTGAGCGATCACTTCGTTGAAGGGCCTCCTCATGTCAGTGCCTTGTTTGGCTACTTTTGACCCCCATAAGCTGTTGGTCCTGGCTACAGATGCTTCGCAGTATGGGGTGGGGGCAGTCCTGGCCCATCACAATGCAGATGGTTCTGAGCAATCACTTGTGTTTGCGTCTAAAACTCTTAGTCCCACGCAGGCCCATTACTCCCAGGTGGAAAAAGAGGCTTTGGCCATTGTCTACGCTGTTACCAAATTTCACCCTTTCTTGTATGGCACGAAGTTTCAGTAATCACTGACCATAAGCCGTTAATATCGTTATTTGGCCCCACCTCTCAGATTCCGGATAGGGCGGCCCACAGACTACAGTGCTGGGCCTTGTTCCTCTCTAAGTACCATTACAACATTCATTTTCGCCCTACGGGACAGCATGCCAATGCCGACGCTCTTTCCCGTCTTCTGGTGGGCCCGAATCCTAAGTTCGATCGAGAGGAGATAATGTGTTTTCATTTGGATGTGGCGTCCTGCCAACCGGTTGATGGCTTCCTGATCATTAGTTCTAGAGTCGCCAGGGAAACAGCAGCTGACCCACTTCTCCAGCAAGTAGTTCGCCTCATTCAGCAGGGGTGATCATCCCGCCCTCCAGGCCGGGCCTCGGACCCTCTTCGTAATTATTTTATTCTATGAGACCGCCTCTCGGTCTTTGACAGAGTTCTCCTTCTGGCTACCGATGATACAGCTCGTCATGTGGTTGTTCCTGCAAGTTTACGGAGGGAGGTCCTCACGTTATTACATGAGGGGCACTGGGGTGTTTCCCGTACTAAAACCTTGGCTCACAGACATGTGTACTGGCCCAGTATTGACAGAGAAATTGAGCACTTGGTGGCCTCCTGTTCCCAGCGTGCGAGCCAACAGGCACCTCCCAGGGCAGCATTCTCTTCATGGCCGCCGGCAACCCAAGCATGGGAACGTGTTCACATCGATTTTGGGGGCCCGTTTCTCAATGGCTTTTGGCTCATTGTCATTGATGCTTATTCCCGATTCCCATATGTGGTTCACTGCTCCTCAACAGCTTCAGAAGTTGCAATCCAGGCACTAGTAAAAGTCTTTTCTGTGGAAAGTCTGCCAGTCACCCTGGTCTCGGACAATGGACCGCAGTTTATTTCGCAGACCTTCCAGGATTTTTGTAGGCGCTTCGGTATTCGGCACGTTTGCTCTCCCTCCTTTCATCCACAATTGAGTGGGGAAGCCGAGCGCATGGTGTGCACATTTAAGATGTAGATGAAAAAGTATGTGCACGAATTTCCTGCGGAGGAGGCATTGACGTTTCTCCTAACGACATACCGGACCACACCAATGGGAGAATACAGCCCCGCAGAGCTCCTCCACGGGCACCAACCTAGGACTCTGCTGCACCTCCTCCAGCCTGGTCCTCGCCAGTCTTTGCAAAACTGAGTACCTGCCACCAGAAAGATCGCGGGAGGCGCACATTGGTACGGTGCGTCACGGACGGTAGTTGCCGCAAGTAGAGTCCCGTTCATCAGAGGGCACGCGAGAATTCGGACGCGACCTCTGCTGGTGGAACAACAACAACAACTGAGGCAGTACGGGCCGTGCCCAGTCATTTAAGATTGGGCATGCCTAGGACACAGTCCCGGTCTACGCTAAGTGAAGTGCGACGTAAAACGTGAACAGTGTTACTACAGCTTATCTATTAGAGGTCTTGTCTAGGACGTGGGCAAGGTTCCATAATTTGTTATTGGTGTAGCTTAGAGCTAAGAAATTTATATTAAAAGGAACTCTAGGACCTTCTGTGCATACTATATCATTCATTCCTAACAGAAGACATGATAGTGCATCAGGAACCACATTTTTTGAGGACCTTACATGTAATTAATATGAATATGATACTCCTGCTAGAATACTACTCAATGAATCTATCTACTGTGTAACAATTATTTTCCATCAGGAATGCTAGTGCCTGATTATCTGTGTGAATAAATACTTTAAAATCCTAGATCGAAGTCTGAAACTTCTGTACACTCCATTCTGTAGGTAATAATTCTTTTCCTGTGGCTGTATAGTTTAATTTGTGTTTGCTTAAAGCTCTACTGGCATGCACTAATGTGATATGCTCTCCTATACTAGGGTCCTATTTGCCCTGAAATAGTTTACAAGCCATCCCATGCTCTGAAGTTTCAGAACTTGGTTTAAATGGTTTATCTATACATGGATGTTTTAAAATAATGGGTACTCTCACCAATGCTAACTTAATGTTGTTAAAAACTTCTGATTCTGCCTCTCCCCAAATCCATTTTTATTTTTATTTTTCAAGTTTTAATAGGCATGGATCATTCTTAGATCAATCACGAACACGACCAGTTAAAAATACCACTAAGGCTCATGCACCTAAACATACAGTACCTTAGAAATAAGCTTAATATATTACAGGTTTTTGTAAATGAACAGTCACCTCATATAGTAGTGCTAACTGAGCATGGATTAAAATCTGATGAAATTATTTACTGTAAACTAGACGGCTACTCCTTAGCAAATAGTTATTGTAGACAGCAACATAAGGGTGGCGGTGTGGCAGTTTACATTAGTGAGAATCTCGAGTACAAGAAAATAAACTATCTAGACAAGTACAACAAAGAAGACTTGATTGAACTGACAAGCATTGAAGTCCACACCAAAGAGTGTAGAGAGGTTATGAGAAAACATGTAGTTATTGGGATTTATCATCCACCAAAAGCTGATGTAGTTAGCTTCATAGACATATTTAGTAGAGTAGTGGGACGTTGTGGTCCCAATGACCTAACTATACTTGGTGACCTGAATATTGAGGCAAAATCTTCCAGTTTGTGTAATATGAGGTTAATAGATACTCTTAACCCATATAATCTCATAAATGTAGTAAATAGTGATACCAGGGTATCAAAGTCCACATCTAGCAGAATTGATTACGTTATACTATGTAAACATATTAAAGACAGTGTTAGGTGCTGGAATATGGATTTTCACTACTCTGACCACAAATGCCAGCTTGTAGAGTATGTAAACACAAGCATCCCAAAAATGACAAAAGTTATCGAAAATAAAAGAATCCTAAAAGACGGTAACATCCTTGCCCTAAGAAATAAATTAGCTATAGAGGAACTGTGATCTGGTTTACCAGACTGAAGGATCTAAAAACAAATGGGCCAAATTCTATGATACTATGCTAAGACACTTTGACAGATGCTGCCCTGTTAAGAAAATACAAAGAGTGTTCACCCATAACCAAAGTGCAAAAACCAACAGACTGATACTTCCAGCAAATATTATAAAACTCAGGCAAAACATTCAGGACCTGGATGTGTTACACAAGTCAACAAACCTGCACGTTTTTAAGGCCAAGTACAACAAAGCCAAGAAAATCTTTAAGAAAGAGCTTTCAAATCTAAGAAAACAGATAAACAGCAGCGAAATAGCTCAATCAGACAATATAGCCAAGACCTCATGGAGAATTGTAAATTAATTTCACAAAGCCACACCGAAGCCAGAAACTGAAATTGTAAATATAAAACATGAAGGAAACACAATTAAGGATCCTAATAAAGTCTGCAATGTTTTCAATAAATACTTTATATCTGCAGCTGTTAGTCCAGTTAATAACACAATTGTGAGTAGTGAGGTAAAGCTCTGCCTCTTTGAAGAGCCACCTTTTGAATTCAAACAAGTAAGTGAAAAAGAAATAGGCAGGATAATAAATAACCTAAAGAATAAGTTCTCATCTGGATGGGATGGTTTGAGAAGTATTGTGATTAAAAAATGTAATAAGGAATTAGTTAAAATAATCACCCACCTGGTAAACTGCAGTATCAGAGAACATACATTTCCAAATGTATTGAAATGGAGCACAGTTAAACCAGTGCATAAAAAAGGATCCAAGGAAGAGGTTTCAAATTTCAGGCCCATATCATTAATACCTGTCTTCAGCAAAGTATTTGAAGTTGTGCTGCTGACACAACTTAGTGACTATTTCTTGAAAAATAAGTTCCTAACAGAGACAACATGGATTCTGAAAAGATCATAGTACTATCACAGCAATTATAGAATTTCTTCACAAAACGTATGGTGCCCTTGATCAAGGAATGCTATCAGCTGGCATATTTCTAGACCTTACTAAACCCTTTGCCCGGTGAACCATGACTTACTTTTAATTAAACTTGAGTCATACAATGTAAATGCTGCATCCATGCAATTGCTGGCTACATATTTATTTAACCGCAAACAGCAAAATTCGGAGTAGGTATTAAAGTCCATTGAGAAGCAATAAAAACGTTGAGGTTCGCCGATGCCATTGTAATTCTGTCAGAGACAGCAAAGGACTTGGAAGAGCAGTTGAACGGAGTGGACAGTGTCTTGAAAGGAGGATATAAGATGAACATCAACAAAAGGAAAACGATGATAATGGAATGTAGTCGAATTAAGTCGGGTGATGCTGAGGGAATTAGATTGGGAACTGAGACACTTAAAGTAATAAAGGAGTTTTGCTATTTGGGGAGCAAAATAACTGATGATGGTTTAAGTACAGTGGATATAAAATGGAGACTGGCAATGGCAAGGAAAGCGTTTGTGATGAAGAGAAATTTGTTAACATCGAGTATAGATTTAAGTGTCAGGAAGTCGTTTCTGAAAGTATTTGCATGGAGTGTAGCCATGTATGGAAGTGAAATGTGGACAATAAATAGTTTGGACAGGAAGAGAATAGAAGTTTTTGAAATGTGGTGCTACAGAAGAATGCTGAAGATTAGATGGGTAGATCACATAACTAATGGGGAGGTATTGAATAGAATTGGGGAGGAGTTTGTGGCATAACTTGACAAGAAGAAGGGATCAGTTGGTAGGACATGTTCTGAGGCATCAAGGGATCACAAATTTAGCATTGGAGGGCAGCGTGGATGGTAAAAATCGTAGAGGGAGACCAAGAGATGACTACACTAAGCAGATTCAGAAGGATGCAGGTTGCAGTAAGTACTGGGAGATGAAGAAGCTTGCACAGGATAGAGTAGCATGGAGAGCTGCATCAAGCCAGTCTCAGGACTGTAGACAACAACAACAACAACAACAGTGTACAAAGCTGACTTACAAAATCAATAATCAAATCATTAATTTCCAGTTCAAATATGAGACAGTCACACAAGGTGTATCCCAGGGCTCAATTTTGGGCCCTTTCCTTTTCCTAGTGTACATAAATGATATAGAGCAACTCCCAATTGGTAACCTATGCAGACGATACCTCACTGTTATTTCGTGGTAAACAAAATGATGAGTTAACGTTGGTAGCAACTGAGGGACTACATCAAATAACTACTTATTTCCAAGATCAAGGTATGAAAGTTAATATCAGTAAATCTCAGTTATTGCCATTTAAACTTACAAACTCACACCAAACCTCTATCAGTAACATAGGTGGAATTGAAGTAGTGGACACAGAAGGCTGCAGATTTCTAGGTATTCACCTAGATGAAAATCTAAGATGGGTAAACCATATCAAATTTTTATGCAATAAAATCAGCAGTTCATTAAATCTAGTCAGCCAGTTATCAAAAGTAGTCCCACCTCAGACATTAAAAGTAATTTATTATGGAACCATTTTTGCACAGTTTAATTACGGGATAGAGGTATGGGGTTGTGCTGCCGACATACATATGAACAGAATATTAACCCAACAGAAAAGAGCAATCAGAATTATCCATGGATTAGGGTATAGAGATTCATGCAGGGAAATCTTTGTCCATCATAAATACCTCACAGTCTACTCACTGTATCTTTACAAATTGATTATATTTTTTGTGACACATCAAAACAAGGCAACAAAGTGCTCTGATATCCATGCCTATAATAAAAGAAATAAAGACTGCTACTACAGACAAAGAACAAAATTAAAAACAACATACCATAGTCCATGCTTTAGTGGTCAAATATGGTACAACAGATTACCAAGCTCTATAAGGTGCCACAAAGGGATCTTATTCAAAGTGAAACTGAAATATTTCTTGACTGACAAGTGTTTATATTCTTTAAATGAATATTAATATTAAACTAAAATAAATTATATATATATATATATATATGATATGGTTATAATAGAGGGAAACATTCCACGTGGGAAAAAATATATATAAAAACAAAGATGAGGTGACTTACCGAATGAAAGCGCTCGCAGGTCGATAGACACACAAACAAATACAAACATACACACAAAATTCTAGCTTTCACAACCAACGGTTGCCTCGTCAGGAAAGAGGGAAGGAGAGGGAAAGACGAAAGGATGTGGGTTTTAAGGGAGAGGGTAAGGAGTCATTCCAATCCCGGGAGCGGAAAGACTTACCTTAGGGGGAAAAAAGGACAGGGATGTCTGACATCCCGGGATGTCTGCTTGTGTCTGTATGTGTGGATGGATATGTGTGTGTATACCTGTCCGTTTTTCCCCCTAAGGTAAGTCTTTCCACTCCCGGGATTGGAATGACTCCTTACCCTCTCCCTTAAAACCCACATCCTTTCGTCTTTCCCTCTCCTTCCCTCTTTCCTGATGAGGCAACCGTTGGTTGCGAAAGCTAGAATTTTGTGTGTATGTTTGTGTGTCTATCGACCTGCCAGCACTTTCGTTCGGTAAGTCACCTCATTTTTGTTTATATATATATATATATATATATATATATAATAGAGGGAAACATTCCACACGGGAAAAATATATCTAAAAACAAAGACAATGAGACTTACCAAACAAAAGTGCTGGCAGGTCGATAGACACACACACAGAAACACAAACATACACACAAAATTGAAGCTTTCGCAACAAACGGTTGCTTCATCAGGAAAGAGGGAAGGAGGGGGAAAGACGAAAGGATGTGGGTTTTAAGGGAGAGGGTAAGAAGTCATTCCAATCCCGGGAGTGGAAAGACTACTTACCTTAGGGGGAAAAAAGGACAGGTATGCACTCGCACACACACACATATCCATACACACATAAACAGACACAAGCAGACATATTAAAAGGTGTATATATATATATATATATATATATATATATATATATATATATATATAGAGCGAGAGAGAGAGAGAGAGTTGTGTAAAATCTGAATATTTGTAATAGGTACAATTTAACACCCAATATTGTGCCTTATTAGGTACAATGGTCAATTTGTATCACGTATATGTAATCACATATGTATATATGACTGTACTAAACTTGTAATAAAATGCTATGATGTTTGCAAAAGACACCAGTTGGTGTCTCCATGCAAAAAAAATATATTAAATAGAAAATATAAAAGTAAGAGTAGAACCCTGCTAACCTTAAAAATGACTTCAGTTGCTTTGCATTCTTACATTCTGAGCAATCTTTAATTGCTCATGTCCCAAAAATTTTAGCTCGCCCCTATCAAAGTGTGATTCTGAAAGCTTCAATGTAATACCTTTCACAAAAAACATTTCCAAAGTTTTTGTTGATAAATCACAATATCTTCTCACATTTTGGATACTAAAAGTACATCATTTACATAAATGATTAAGTGTTGTAGTAACTCCTTTCCCAAGTCAGCAGCTAAAGCTCAAATACTGAGATGTCCAATCCAAATGGCAGTACTTTAACTAAAATGACTTACCTCCACATAAAAAAGCTGCAATTTCTTAGATTCCTCATCCACTTTCACCTGCCACAATCCAACAGTCAGATTCACTGAGCTAAAGTCTTTGGCTTGCTCAGGTTTAGCTAAGATTTCATTTATACTAATAGGTCTCTCTCTCTTGGTTTATATATGAATATTTAAAATGCAAGCACAGAGCCACAAACATACTCCACCAGTGGCCTTGTGCACCAAAAGTAGTGGTTCTATAATACCATCATTAATCCTTTTGTCAATCTCCTCTTGTACAGTGGGACGTATGCTTAAAGGTATTGGACACAGTTGAAAAAGAAGAAGAAGAAGGTGTTTCATCCTTTATCTTGAAACTAAAAATGTAATCTCCAAGTATGCCTGGTTTATCTCAAAATATCTTCTCATATTTTAATAATATATTGTACAGATCTTCCTATTGTGACTGGTTCAATACATCACTCACAAGCTTTAATCTTAATCTGTGCCTTTATCACACTTTTAGGACTTATTTGATCCTCCAAACGTACTGTCTTTCTTATAGAAATGAAGCATATTGCATTATGTCCCATGTCTCTATGTTCCTATTTTTAAACGGTATTTCATAATCCATGTTGTTATAGCTACATGTCAATTTCTTAGTTGCAGATTCTAAGCTTACATTATATGTAACTACCCAGTTGATCCCAAACAACATTTGCATGTTAATAACATTAGGTACTACTAAACATGTTTGCATAAATGGAAACTTGTTTACCAATATTCTTAGAGGCAGTCCTACTTCTTGTTTGATTTGTTTGGCTTTAGGCCCTGTAACACCAATAACATATACTCCAGTTACTGCAAGTATAGGATATACTATTCTATGTTTCAATAGCTCAAATGATTAATGGATAATCCTTCAACAACTGTTTATTAATTTCGCTATGATCTTTCTGTTCCTCCTCCAGTAACCATTTCTTTACTGGTAAGTTTTGGTAAACACAACTAATTTTTCTATGTATGTGCCTGATCTTACACAGATATGTGGGTTGGAACTTTAATAGTGGCAACTTTTTATTTACAGCTCGTACAAAATAGATACGTGTTTCAAAGTTTTACTGACCTTCAAAGTAGTCACCAGCATTGTGTATAACCCACTGCCAGCGATGTGGAAGTTGTAGCATACTCTTAGCAGTGCCAGTTGTGATGACAGTTTGAGCAGCATGGTCTATTGCCCAACAAATTTGTAGCAGTTCTGAAGCGGATGTCGTGAAGTGTTTCCTTCAGTTTAGAAATCGAGTTGAATTCGCAAGGGCTTAGGTCAGAGGTGGTATAGCCCTTAGCAGACCCATCAGTCAAACAAATCAGTAACAGGTTACAATGAAAGTGCTTGAGCATTGTCCTGCAAAATGATGGTCTCGTCCTGCAGAAAGTGTCATCACTTCTGTCTCTATGCTGTTCATTTCTTGAACACAACCTACGACCAGCTTAGAGATAGAAGTGATGACACTTTCTGCAGGACCTGACCATCATTTTGTAGGACAATGCTCAAGCATGTACAGTGCAAGCTGTTACTGATTTGTTTGACTGATGGGGCTGGTAAGGACTATACCATCTACTGCACTCCTCTGACTTAAGCCCTCGTGAGTTCAACTCGATTTCTAAACTGAAAGAAACACTTCACGGAATTCGCTTCAGAACTGCCACACATTCGTTGGGCAGCAGACCACTCTGCTCAAACTGTCATCACAACTGGCACTGCTAAGAGTATTCTACAACTTCCACATCACTGGCAACAGGTTATACACAATGCTGGTGACTACTTTGAAGGTCAGTAAAACTTTGAAACACATATCTATTTTGTATAAGCCGTAAATAAATAGTTGCCATTATTAAAGTTCCAATCCTCGTACATCCTGGGTTTTGGCTTTTTGACCAGGACACTGCCCATCTTCCTCAAATAATGCGGATCATGACTGTGTATATCATCGATATAATGTTTTATCATCATCCCTTTTAGTTTTACTAAGTGTTTCTGCATTTGCATTTCTCAGCCTGTTATTCAGTTGTTTATGTTTACCCTAAGATAATTTGTTACCTGACAAAAGTTTGCTTTTTTCTTTCCCTGAAATTCTGAATTAGGTCTACTATTGCCATGATTTGTCTCTTCTGGATTTTGGTTTCTTTTTTCATTGTTCATGGTATCTAAACCTCCTATAAAAGAGAGTAATTCATTTACCGTTAACCACCTGTACACAAAATTTCTTTAGGTACGTAGTAAATTAAACACGTAAGTAGCATCTTCGCTACATTCTCGAGTAGGTAGTCTACAGACTTAAATCAGATAAGGTGACACACTGCATACTTTTTAAAATTGCCCCATGAACTGTTATAATATTTTAGGTCCAGTAATTCTAATGTTAGTTTTTCCTGTATATTTTCGTTTAAATATTTCCTGAAAAAAAAAAAAAAAAAAAAAAAAAATCCGAGATGTAAACTCCTCTGAGTGTCCATTTCCTCACTCTGTTGCATCCCCTACCAAGTAAGTCAATGCAGAATCAATGTTCTTACAATCCTCCTACTTTTGTTGTAAGGTCCTAGAAAACACTATCAAGAAATAAGTAGAATGTACACTCATTTCAGAAAAAAGCAGAACAGCTTGAACGACTAGAGATAGGGCATTGATATTCACAGGACATGTACATTAGTATGTTCTGTAGAAATGATTAGCATTTCAGTCACCTCGTTTCAGCATGTCTCCTGTTGCCTAGCAGGCACAGGGTCTGCCATGGGCACTGATAACGCGTTCCACGCATGATGGCATCGATGCATATACGATGTGAATGGAGTCTTGTTGTATAGCCATCCATGCTCCATTGACATGGTTCCAAAGTTCATCTGTGGTGGTCGACACTAGGTCACAGCACTGCACCCATCATTTCACCACATCCCACACAATTTCGATTGGTGGCAAAGTCTCGAGATCTGGTGGGCCACGGCAAAAGGCTGACACCAAGAAGGTACAAGTTCGTGCAGCAACATCTTGCTGAAAAATGGAATCGGGGGTGTTACTCAGAAAGGACAAAGCTATGAGTCACAGGAAGCCATTTGCATGGGTCACACTGGTCACAGTGCCGTGGACTTGGAGCAAATGTGATTTGTAGTTGCTCCCAATAGCACCCCACATTGTGTTTTTCCATCATTTGATGCTTGCCTAAATTTGGTGCTGTGTGTCTTTTGCAAATGTAGTCACTGTGATGCCGCTCCCTGTCTGCAGTGAACCAAAATGTGGCTATAATTTTCAAACAAACAGAACTTGGATTCACCCGAAAACACTTCTGATGCTATTCCTGTAGCCAGCGACATCATTCCATACACCACTGAGGTCTAGCATGTTTAAGCCACATGCACATTTTATCGGCAGGTGGTGGTGTGCCATGATATTGATGTTGACCTTCAACCCGCAGGCTGACATGATACAAATGCTAATCATTTCTGCAGAACATACTAATATACATGTCCTGTTAATATGAATGTACTATGTCTAGTCATTCAAGGTGTTCTGTTTTTTTTCTGAACATGAGTTTACACCGCCACCATGTTTACATTTCGCAAAATGTTTCTACATATCCAAGTTACTTCCTAATTACACTGTAGGAAATACTGCAACCAGCCTCAAATATTTTCAAATGATTTTATTAAACCATTACTAGTTACAGAGCTAAGCCTATCATCAGATGGCAGCACTGACTTCTTTGCAAGTTTTACATTTGTGTCCTAAATTATAACAAGGTATTTGTGTTGCACTGTTTACAAAAGGCTTTACATTTTTTTCCTAAAATATATCAAAGTTTTTATGATTAAACAGTTTTATGCTCATATATGCTCTATACATAGCACTTACTTCACAAAAAGCCCTCCCTTACATACTAAGACAGTGGTTTGATTTTCTTTTACAGTCAATGTTGATCAATGAAGTGAGCTAAATACATGATGGCAAATTCATTTGTTTACATTGGCAGCTGATATAGTGTGCCAAAGACTGAGATATGTGAACAGATATGGCACACTTCTAGAGCTACTGCAAAGGTACTTTTAATGGTACAGATAATTCCATACACTAATACATTTAATTATTAAGGTTTTAAAGATGCTGGTAATGGCCAATGAAGAATTTTCTCTCTGCCAATTAATTATTATTGCTATCATTTCAAATTATAGGAGCTGTATGAAAATTTGGGGATATACTGGATTTCTTTCTTTTCAGTTCTAGTAAAGGAAATATCAATAAGTTGTCTTTGATGCTTTTTTCCTGTGTTTCCACATTGGGCCATGTGACTAGCAAAAGTTGACTTATTTAGGTTGTTGAGCCTAAGAGCATCTAGGTGTTCACAGTATTATACATTAATCCTCTTACCAGTTTGGCTAATGTTAAAGTTGTGGCACAGAGAACAATTTAGTTTATAAGTGCCAGATCTATGCTGTACTTCAGTTTTTAAATTTAAGTTGTGAACAATTTTTCTTTCATTTTATTGTTTGTGGGAAAACTAATTATGATATTTTATTGCATGGAATAAGTTTGCAATATGATATGATGCTTTACCAATGAATGGAAAGCAGATATATTTCACAGAATTCTGAGGAGCTATTTGAGCTAAATTGCTGTTTTATTTGGACTTAGAGCTATTTTGTCCCTGTATTTCTTTTTAATTCCGTTGTGAAGTATAGTGATAGTGTCAGAGCTGTAACCATCATTATGGGTGATTAGTTTGATCGTTTTTAGTTCTTGTAGTTTATCTTCAGTGTCCAAATGGATTTTTTTCCCATTCTGTTGAGTGTTACCCTATACTACACCATTATATGTTGCTCAGGGTGACATGATTAGCTGCTGTTGTGGCATCCAATGTAGTGGGTTTTCTATATATTTTAAACTTATATTTACCACTGCATTTACTAATTTTTTATCCAAGAAATTTATGCCATTATCAGTTTCATGCTCAACAGTAAATTTTAGGTTTCGGTGGGATTTGTTAACCTCTTTTGAAAATTGATTAATTTCATCTACCATTCTATCAAATAAGATACGTGTGTCATCCACACAGTGTCTGTAATATATGACTCTTTTCTTTATTGTCATATTGGCATTGAAAAAGATGTTTCTAAATGATTTATGCAAATATTGGCTAGCAGACTAGCTAGGCACCTGCCTATTGCAAGACCATATTCTTGTTCATAGAAATTGTTATTAAAGCTGAACTAGTTTTGAGACAGCACTAAGATTATAAGTTTGACTAGATCATAAATTTCTGGTATACTGATCTTTTTTATGTTTAATCATGTTATTTTTAATTACTGAGATCATCTCTTTTGCCGATACTTTTGTAAACAAGTTAACTATATCAAAGAATGTGAATGTGGCTATGTGTGGTATGGGGATGTCTTTGACGTTTCCTGAAATCTCATGGCTATCATTTTCACTAAAAATTATCTTCAAATGTAGAGGCCTTGGCGATGATCTCATTAAGTTTTTTTTTTTCTTTTAGTAAGGGCTCTTGAGGTCACAATCAGACATATAGGACAATGTACTTTGTGAATCTATGATTGTGATCAAAGTCCTGAGGCTGGAGGGTACATTATTGTGCATTCAAATTTTTTTGCTCAGTATTAATTTCTTTTATGTTACGTTTCTGAAAAAAATCTAGTGTTTGTTTATGTAATCATCTTCATACGTTATCATTGCAGAGCTTTGTTCTCACTGAGTTATTTTATTTATTTTTCTGAGATCAGTTGAGTCTTGTGAAAATTTGCATTGCGTCTTGTTTGTGTCTGTGTGTTCCTGGATTAACTTGTTTATTTCATTACCTACTGCATTTTTACTGCAGTTATTTACCTTAGCTATCTCACATGCAATTTTGGTTTCAAAAATTGCTTCTTTAATGCTAATTTTTACTTGTTTTAGTTGTAATGTTATGTTTTGGAGCCTTGCTTAGCAGATTTTTTTCAAAATTAATGAAACTAATAGTTCTGAAGTTGATAACTCTATCAAAGAAACAATCTTCATCAGATGATGGGTTTTTGTATGACTTCTTGCTTGAAATTAGGGCTTTTAATTTTCTCTTATGATATGATGTTTTGTCCTAACGAAAACATCAGTTTCATCTACAATGCATATGAAATGCACAGGAAACAGCAAGTTATTTCATTCTAAACGAAGCACATATATCTGTCTGTTCAGAAGCTCTTTCTGTTTGTACTGAGCTCTCATTTCACTATGTAGCCAACACAGTTCACACCTTACATTTGCTAGATACGCAGTTTTACTGACATTCTTGACATTCACTTTGATATATTTTGGAATGACTCTTTCAGCAAGACACTTTTTGTTAAATGCTACAGTAAGTATTACTTTCATTAGCTGAAGCTTGCAGTTTTCACAAATCGTGCACAGTTCTCCTTACCTGGTGGCATAGTAACAAAATTATTTTATCCACCTTGGTGAGAGAACACCGCAGCTGTTTTCGTAAATTATACTGTGGGAGCAGCATTGACGTTTTTGGAAGTTTTACATTTGTGACCTGAAGTATAACAATGTTTCTGTGATTGTATACTTTACAAAAGATTTTACATATGAATCTTAAAGATAACCAAGTTATTGTGATTACTTATATATGTTCCATAAATTGTACTTTAGTATTTTAAACAAAGTGATTGTGGATAATAATGGGTACAATCAGAATATGATCGATTACTTGTTCAGTAAGAAAACTTTCCAAAACTGTTCGACTTTGAGCAACAACCTTCCCACTGATAGCAAAGAACCTAAAAAATTTATTTCCATTCTTTTCTTGGGTAATATATCGTATAGGATAAAACGTCTTCTAAGGAAAAAATATAACTGTAACGTCTCATTCTCAACAGATAACAGTTTAAAAAGAAATCTTGTACATTCAGTAGAGATTGCCAGCGATTGGTTTTCCAATTCAGGTGTTTACAAACTAACCTGTAATAACTGTCCTTCATATTATATTGGTCAAACAGGCAGAACTGTGAAAACAAGATATAAAGAACACCTATTAGGCAAAAAAGGAGCGAATATACATAGCTCTACTTTTGCTGAACACCTCTTGATAGCCGGTCATACGCCTAAACAGTTAGAAGACACTGTTATCCTACACAGAGAAATCAAAGGGCGTAGATTAGATCTGTGGGAAGAGTTACAAATTTTCAAACATCTAGAGCTCAAGGACGGTAATATACTGAATGACCAATTGAACCTTGCATGTAGACAATTTTTTGAAGGCTTTAAACCTGTACTGTTTATGGTATAACATTAATGCTGGTAACCTTAGTGGTCTATCGCCTCAGGAAGCTATGATGCACCTTCAATGCTTTAAGCTCACTACCCTTTATGTAATGTGGTTTTCTCACAATGTATGGTTGCCACTACATTGGCCCTTATGTGATTTTGTCTGGCTTTAAAACATTGGTTCCCTGCAAATGTGTATTAACTGTATTGTATACCAGGATTCCTAATTCTGTCTTAAGAGCCATTATTGTCAATTTTAAAGTTCTGACACATATACCGTTTGTGGGCTTCACTAATATAGTAATGTAATTTTTATATTTTGGCTGTATATGCCACTGTGCGTAATTCTCTTGGCGTAAGCACCACATGCCTTTTTGATGGATAACTACATTAATTGTACCAATGCTCCCATACTGTTATAACGGGAGTGTTAAACGCCTTCCTTCTTTTCATTGTTATTTTATCTAAGGACGTTATTAATACTGATAATTAACAAGTTGCCTTTGTACGTCAATTGGCACATGGTTCGCGCCATGAGAGCCACCTGCCCTGGTCGCAGAGCAACTACGCTCACCTATTACACTTAGTTGGTTGGGAGCTCTGCAAGATCCATATACTAATTTATATTTATATGACAAACCCTAATTCTAGGGCCATATTTCAATTTTGACAAATGAATCTATACCGACATTTGTAAAAACGGTGATGGTACATTAGTCCTTACTAATGTAAAATTGTAAGTACCAGTTGTCCTTCTCATATTTCTGTAATACAAGAGCTCCCTAATTTGTGTTAAAATCTATACTTGACTTAAGTTTCATACTTTTCTAATGTAAGCTATGATGTTCATTGTCCTTAGGCCACCTTCTGAAGAAGACAAATTTATATTTCTTGAAACCTAGGTAAAGAATTCTTTATCCATTGCAACTGGTCGGCTGTTTATAGTTTTATTAATTGTACTTTACATATTATAAGATGAAGGTCTGATCACTCTTTTACAATCCACGTTGAACAATGCTGATGTAAACAAATGTATCCACCATCTTGTATTTAGTTCATTGACCAACATGAAATGTAAAAGAAAATCAAACCTCTGCCTTATAATATGTAACAGAGAGCTCTTCATGAAGTAAACACAATATATAGAACATATATACATGTAAATTTATGCAATCATAAAAACTTTGAAATATTTTAGAACACAAATGTAAAACCTTTCATAAATTAAGCAATCACTAAAACTATGTTCTATTTTAGGACACAAATGTAAAACTTCTAAAGAAATCAATGCTACCCACCTGATGATGGGCTCAGGCCTGAAATCAGTGCTGGCACAATTTTAAAAAAATCTTGTGGCTGGTTGAAGTATTTCTCCCCAAGTGTAATTTATGAAACCAGATGTGGTGTTCTCTAGCCAAAAGTGGATAAAATACTATCTAATTGAAATACTTCCAATAATGTACTAGTGGCACAGGATTTTCTAAGGCACTGATTACCTTTCTATTGTGGTTTTTCCTAACTCATCCCACAATCATTTGGATTCCATGTTGTGTTGAGTAGCCTCATTCCCCAGAAAGTTTTATATTGTCCAAGTTCTTTGCCTTTTCTCAAAATTTCTGTTCTAGCAATTCTTCAACTTTTTCCTCCAAACTGGTAAGTCTATCTCATGAACAAATTGGTTCACCATTTTCACACCACTGTTCTAATAATTTGATGTGGCCTTGTGCCTCTGAGATTGGATCCTTTACATATTTGCAAATCTTCTCAGTCAAATCACATAAATGCTCTCCAATGATGTGTAATTATTTAATATGACCATGTATTTCACACCTCACCAAATCACACTGCCATAAAATTTCAGTGTGTATCTCCTCTTTTAATGCTGACAGTTTTTCATCTAATTTATTACCTAGCCTCATCTCAAGGTATGATTTCAGAACCTCACAAGTTTCCCGAATCTATTTCTTTAGCTCTTCTACTAATTTTGCATTACTATTTTCTGGCTTAGTTGTACTCTCTTGTTTTTGAAGCATTTCACTATTAAGGTGATTGCCTTGAGCCATAATATTATGTTTTACTATTACAACTTCACAAGAAAAACTGCTATCTTCATTCCCTGTCCATCAGGGGTTATTTTTCTAGTCATTCACGTTCTGTGGGTATGTAAAGTCATGGTGCAGTTATGAACGCTTGTTGTGGCTAACAGAAGCCATATGAAAGATTGGAACTTGCACTCCACTGGACAGTATAGCAAAGAGTTTCTGTAGTATGATGTTCAATGATGTGTGTGTATGTAAGTCATGAAGCAACCCAACAAACTGGTTACCTGCAGCAGCTGATCAGGCCATGTCAGTCGAGATGTTGATGTTACAAAGAAAAGTTTAGTGTACTTTGTGGCTTGCTTAATCCGAATACGTGAACGATGTTCAACTTGAATATCATCACATTGTAATGGATCTGGGAGATGTTATTTTTTTACCATATTTGTCGATACCAAATTGTAAATGTTTTCTTATATTTTTGTCAGAATTTTTTTATTATAATTTGCCTTATTATATGTTAATTTACTTATATTTTTGAGAGTGAAAGCATATTGATTACTATTAGTAAATGTATCGAAGAATAGCAAAGAGATTGATTACAAGTGGAAGCTTGTGTGTTGTGTAAAATATTTTTGATGCTGGAGTTGTCTTTGACTATACTCAGTCGGCAGTTAACTCTTGGTGTGTGTTGACGGAAAAAGAGTGTGCAGGTCGCCGTCATAAATAATTTTGAATTATGTTACTTTTTTTTATATAAACTATAAGAAGAAACTACATTTGAAGAAATGGTATTTGAAACACCAAAAATGTGGCAAACACATTCAACCAGGTCATTTCTGCAACCGACAAAGATGCATAGTGGAATCATACTTCACTAGACAACGGAAGCCAAGACTAATATCGCATTGCAAACGTCTAACAGAAGAGGTACTGTCATGAAATATGGCAAATTTAAGTAAATAAAAAAATAGTGAGCATATTTCAACTTTGTGTCTCAGCCGGGATACAATATTTCAACTGGGGACTGTAGCCGGGATATTGTGTTCACGAGATCTTCAACAGTGCTACGAGGAAGAAAATTTTTGTGTGTTAATACCAGTTTTTTCACAATGTGTGTTGCAGTATTTGTGTTCATAGGGATGTAAAAGTTTTGAGAAGAAATATTTCGGCAAAAAATATAATTTTCGACAGAAGAAAATACTTCAAGAATTTTGGTCAACAATCACATGGAGGGAAAACGTGGATTTGCAACAGTAGAAGAGTGTTCCAGATAAGTCACGAAACCCTCGTATTTTGTTAAAACAATATTTTTATCTTGTTTTGTATTGTTGTGTATAAATTTTTGTTCTTCACAATGACTTATGAGATTTTCGAGAGTATTGTGCCTAAAGTTGAAAGTAATAATTTAATAGACTTCGAAAATCAGGACAGGTCAAATGAAACACAAAGAACCAATCAATTTGATTTAAAAAGTTTTCTTGTAAATTTCACAAAAGAAATTAAACAGTCAGTTGACGACAATAAGACTTACTGGGATGAAAAAATTTATAACATTTTGTTGCAAGTCCAATGATGATGATGATGATGATGATTAGTGTTTTAGGGCGCACAACAGCGAGGTTATCAGCGCCTGTTCCCAAAAGTTCAATTCAGAGCTGAATCGTGAGAGAATTGGTATTGTTCAAATTGCAACATTGGACACAGCACATCAAAACAGGGAGATAAAACTAAAAATAAAATAGCAGTACAAACAGCGAAAAATAAGTAACGGTGGTTGAGTGACCACTTACAAATAATGGGTGACCAAACCACTGGACAGCACATCAAGACTTCAATCCCAATATTTTGGGAAGAAGGCCAGACATCACACAAAAACGTAAAACTCTAGCGACACTCACCTCATTATTAGTTAAAAGAGAGGGTAGGTCTGGTGGGAAACTGAAATCTTCCCTCAAGCCCGCATATAAAACACACTCCGTTAAAATATGCCGTATCGACAACTGTGTCCCACATGTCTGACACGTTGGTGGCTCCGCACGACGTAACAGAAAACCATGTGTCAAAGGACAATGTCCTATTCTAAGCCGTGTAAGGGCTACTTCCTCAGCGCGTCATTGTTGGAAGGAGGTGAGCCACGGTCGGACAGAATCCTTCACCGCTCACAACTTATTATCCCTCATGTCCAGCCACTGAGTCTCCCACCAACGCATGACCTAACGAGTCACGGAAGACGTAATGGCCTGCAGGGGGACGGAACAGCGAGCAGGAGGTGGGATGGAGCAAGCCTCCTTTGCAGCCGCATCTGCAAGTTCATTTCCAGGAATCCCTATGTGCCCTGGAACCCAGCAGAAAATCACATCCTTACCCTGCTGTTGCAAGAGCAGGAGTGCGTCCTGCACCTCTTGCACCATCCGATCTGCTGGGTACATCTGTTCAAGAGCGTGTAGAGCACTTTGGGAATCGGAGCAGATGATGAATTTCGTGCCACGATGTCGGCGCATATTCTCTAATGCCTGCAGAATGGCAAACAGTTCTGCATAGTAAACTGAGAACTGCTCTGGGAGCCCTATCCGATGGACAGTATCGGGAAACACAGCAGAGCAGCCCATAAAATCTCCCTGTTTAGACCCATCCGTGTAAACAGTAATAAAATCGGAATGGCGTTCTTAATTCTTATTTTGTCCGCTTTTGTTCATTGCATCTGCTCGGGGCGGACGTCGTAAGACAGCCGTTTAGGTTCGTTGTAGATCGATTAACTCAGTTTATTTTATTACAGAGGGCTGCTAACCCTCTGACCCAACACGCTGAGCTACCGTGCCGGCTGCAAGTCCAAGCAGTCAATACCCAAGTGGGTGATCTTTCGAACAGAGTTGACAGTGTTGAGGAAAAAATTGAATCTGTGGAAGCAAAAGTAAATGAAATTGATGCTAAATTGAGCGGTGAAATTAATACTGTAAAAATGGGTTACTGGAAGATAGGGAAAGAAATTTAATTGATTTTCATGAGATAAAAGGGGAAATTAAAAATTTGGATGAGAATACAAAAGTTTTAGTAAAAAATGTAGAACAAAAAACTGACAATCGTTTGGTTACTTTAGAAAAAAAAGTTGAGTGCAATGATTTAGAAAACAAAAAATCTGTCAGACAACTTAGCAAAAAAATTGAAAGTTTTGACATTGAATTTCAAAGCAAAAATTACAATGTCAACACACGCAATCTTGTATCCAATATTCCAGTGAAGCACTTTTTGGTAGATGGACCCTTACATCCCATTGATTTTATACAGTATTGTAAGGATTGTTTTTTACCTCACTCACCAGATGAAATAAAAATTAAATTTGTGAAAAAATTCTTGGAAGGGGAAGCTTTGACTTGGGCAAACCAGATTGTAACTTTGGGGATGACCTTTTCAGAATTTGAATCAAAATTTCTGGAAAAATTTTGGGATGATCTTAAACAAACTAGAATCAAAAGTGAATTTTTGAATGGGAGAAACTATAGAGAATCAGATGGGAGCATGAAACAATTTTGCAAAAGTGAGCTTCAAAAACTTATTCATTTAACAAAACCTTTGGATGATTTGATCAAAATTGATACCTTAAAGAGAAGATTGCCATCAGCAATGCAGTTGAGTTTAGTTCATTGTCCTGATAGTAATGTAGAGGAGTTTCTCAGTTATATTGAAAAGTTGGATAGGGTAACAACAAGAACACACAGTGGGTTTACTCAGAAAGGTAATGGTCAAAATTGGGGAAATGATAACTTTCAAAAAAGGGAACAAAACAATTATCATGGTGTCGGTCAAAATTCAGGGGGATATAACAATTTTCAGAAGAAGGACCATAATTTTTATCCAAAACAAGAACATGATTTTCGCGGAAATAATCAACAAAATAGAGAACACTTTAGGGATCAAAATCACAGAAATTTTGATAGAGATCAGTACAATAGAAACTACCAACAATCAGGTAATGTTTGGCATAGGAATGGGAACAGAAATGTTGATCAGAGACATTGGCAGAAACACAATCAGCAGTTCAAACAGGAACCGGAAATAAAAAACGAGTAGACGCCCCCTTGAAGGTCCGCAAGGTTGAGGCAGAAGGTGAGCATGATGAAAGGACCAATGGATGTGACTATCATAAACCCAAACATGACAGTTCCAAACCTAAGCTATCACATGAGGTCATTAGTTGTTACTTATTGAAGACATTTCAAGAGGAAAATGATGATGATATTGATAAAGATAAAATTTTCAGTACACAAGAACATACAGTAGATAAAAGTAATTGTGATTCATTTAATTGAACAGAGTTTTACACTTGGGCAGAAAAGAACAACACTTTGTCAGATGATGTAATTTGTAGTAGTTCAGAGACGTGTGTGAATGAAAGAGAGAATGCATACTGTGAGAATGAAAATATTGGTGAATGGGATCTGGTAACTTTAGATAGGGGAAATAATATTTTGGGGGATAATTTGAATGTGTATGACTTGAATATGTATAATGATAATGATGTTGATGATAAAGTTGGTAATGATGGTAATGGTATTGATAATGATGTTGAGGAAAGGTGTTTCATTAGTTTAAATAGGGAGTTGGGTATACACATGGTTGAAAATGGATTAAATAGTGAAAATGTCATAGAAATTCCCAGGGATGTTACCAGGATGAATAAGGCTCACAAGCTGGGCGTATGTGAAACTGTGAATTTTGATGTTGTTGGTAAAGAATCTGACTACACAAATAACGATGACATATGTATAACTTCTAGCCTAAGTGAAACTTTTACAGATACTAATGACACACACACATTTCTTATGAATATATGGCTGAACAGTGAAACTATTTCTTTTGACAAGAACTTTAGAAAAATGCTTATTAATGTATGTGAAACTGTATGTCCTGAGTGGTGGAAAAAGATGAGATATTTTATTTTTGAAAAGCTGAAGGATAAGTACTTCAATAGTATACAATGTGATTTGGATGAAAATTCTTGGCTATTTCAGATAATAGAGAGTACTAATGACAATTTTGTATCTTGTGCAAATTTTATAACTGTGACAAATAATACGTGTAATGATATACCATATGATTCTGATAAGTATAGGTTTGGTGAAATTGAAAGTGATTTATTACATGATGATACAGGTTCTGAGAAAAGTGATCAATTTTGCAGTCCTTATATAAAAGTTCAAATTAGGTCATGGGTTGGTAAATGTTTAATTGATACAGGAAGTGAGAATATCTGAAAGGTTAAGCAAGAAATTGAAAGCGGGGAAAGATTATGTTGAAATGCCAGTTGTTGGGGTAAAGATAAAAGGTGCTAATGGGAAGAGCAGTAAATTGGTAAAAAGCCAGGCTTTAGTGACATTTTTAATTGAAGGCAAGTTGTTCACACATGGATGTTTTGTAATTCAGGAATTTAATGAGGATTTTCTTTTGGGTATGAATTGGATAGTAAAAGTAAATACAGCATTTGATTGGGTTGGAAGAAAACTTTTGATAGAAACTAGTGAAAGGGAATACATTCAGACAAATTTTGTGAACACACTTGGTGATCAGAGTAATGGAAATTTTGACAGTATCAATTTACTAAAAGAAAATAGATTGGAGAATATTGAAACTCATAGATTTGATACTGATGAAGTTGAATTTGGGAATTTAGTAAATTTGAAAATTTCAGAAACACAAAATTTATCTGGGGAGCAAAAACAACAGTTAGAAAATCTGCTGTGGGAATACAGTGATGTTTTCAGTGACATACCTGGTAGGGTAAAGGGTTATCAGTGTGAGTTTCAGGTAAAACCTCATGAACCATTTTTCATAAAAACCATACAGTATTGCAATATCAAAAAGACCTACTGTTGAGAAAGAGCTGAAAAAGATGGAAGGATGTAATATAATAGAAAGGAGTATCAGTGCATATAATAATCCTCAAGTAGTAGTTTCGAAAAAAGATGGTGGAGTAAGATTGGTTTTGGACTCTAGACGCTTAAACAAAATTTTGTTCAGACAGACAGACCATCCCGAAAATATTGATGAGTTACTCTATAAATTTACGGATATAAAATATATGTCAAGTTTGGATCTAACATCGGGTTTTCATCAGGTACCAGTTTTGGTTAATTCTAGGAAATATACTGCTTTCTTGTACAGTGGTAAGAGTTACCAATATTGTGTTGTGCCATTTGGGTTAAATTCTTCTGTTTCCGAATTTATAAGAGCTTTGGATCATGTACTGGGGCAAGAACTTGCATCTAAACTGATAATTTATGTAGATGACATTTTGGTTACAGGGCAAAATTGGGAGGAACATTTTTCGATTTTGAAGTCAGTTTGTAAAAAACTTAGAAAAGGGGGGATGACATTGAAATTAGAGAAATGTAAATTTGCAGTTTCTGACTTAAAATTTTTGGGTCATGTTGTCACAGACAAGGGAATTTTGGCAGATCCAGAAAAAATTAAAGCAATTTCAGAAATTCCTATTCCTAAGACTAAAAAACAATTAAAGTCATTCTTTGGGTTATGTGGTTATTACCAAAAACATATAAGTGATAAGAGTCTGAATGCACCATGTTTAAGTCAATTGCTTAAGAAAAACACTGTTTGGGTTTGGGATAAAAGTTGTCAGGAAGAGTTTGATAAAATTAAGCAAGAGTTGAGGAAGCAACACTTATTACACAGACCTGATTTTAATTTACCATTTTGTTTGAAAACTGATAGCAGTAATTATGAGCTTGGAGCAGAGTTATTTCAAGAAAGAGTAGAGAATGGAGTTAAGATACATTGTACCATAGCATTTGCAAGCAGAATGTTGCTCAAGCATGAAAAAAATTATACAGTCACAGAGAAGCAACTTTTGGCAATTCATTGGGCTTTTACAAAATTTAGAATTTACCTTATTGGACATAAAACCATGGTATTTTCGGATCACAAAGCTTTGAGTTACTTACAAGAGTGCAAATTATACCACAGTAGATTGACCAGGTGGGCAATATTTCTGCAACAGTTTGACTTTGAAATCAAGCACATAAAAGGTTCTGAGAATGTAGTAGCTCATTCACTTTCAAAGTTACCAATTGGGGGAGAAAAGGAGATTTTTGAACAAGAGGAGGAAAAGCAATTTAAAATTAGATACTTGAAAGGGGTGGAAAATGAGAAAACAATTAGAGCTATGTGTAACAAAATTACAAAAAAATCAAAATTTGGATCAGAGTTGGAAATTAATCAAAGAATGTTTAGGCAAGAAGGGGTATGAGAAACCTGATAAATTTTACAAATTACATAAGGGGATTTTATTTCGGAGAACAGACGTAGATTCTGATAATTGGAAACTGTGTTGGCCAGAGGCAGATGTTGATAAGCTGATCATTTACATACATGAAATTTTTGGTCAATGTGGGATACAGAAGTGCATTCAAAATATACAAGAAAATGTTTATTTTTACAATATTGGAAAGAAGGTAAGAAAAGAATTGGCAACCTGTGACAAATGCCAGAGAGTTAAAGTGAGCAATCAAAGATGTGGTGGAGAGATGCAAAACATTATTCCGGAAAAACCTTTAGATCTTATCGCAGTGGACTTATATGGAATGTTACCAAAGAGTAAAGGTGGTTACTGTTACATATTTCTTATGGTAGATGTATTTTCAAAATTAATTAAACTATATCCAGTGAAAAAAGGTACTAGCCATGAAATTATAATAAAAATTGAAAGAGATTATTTCGCACAGGTGGGTAAACCAAAAGCTATATTATCAGATAATGGTTCACAGTTCACCTCTAAAATTTGGAAAAAGTTTATTGAAAGATCAAAATTGAAGCATATACTTATATCTGTTTATTCTCCGTCCACCAATCTCGCAGAAAGATATATGAGGGAAATTGGGAGACTTTGTAGAACCTATTGTAGCCATAAACATCCAACCTGGTTTGAGCACATTCGAAATTTTGAAGATATTATGAATAGCCCACAACATAATTCCACAGGATTTTCACCGTATGAGATTATGTTTAATATTAGGCCTCCAAATCTTATATCAGAACTTATTGAATTTCCTAAATGTACACCTTTAACTATGCAAGAGAGAGAAGATATTGTCAGGGAAACTATGAAGAAACAAGGGCAAAAAAGGAATAAAAGACATAACAATAGGGTAAAATTAACCACTCTCAAAGTTGTGGATCTTGTTCTGGTCAGATCTCATGAAAAATCAAAAATGTTAACTTCAGAAATTAAAAAATTCTTTGATATCTATATTGGGCCTTTTGAAGTCATAGAAAATCCACACCCTAATGCTTATCGTTTGATGTATCCTAAGTCAAAGAAATTATTTGGTCTCAGGAATGTTGTCTCTTTGAAACTATTTAAACAGAAATCCTAATTTCAAATTTTAAATAACCTATTATCATCTTAAACAAAAGTGCTCCACTGGAATATGCTTGTTAGAACAAAACTACCTGTACAACCAAGTATGTATATTTGCATGTATAAATTAATAATTTGAAGTCACATGTTAATTGAAACTGATGAAAAAACACTGTTGTAACAAAGAATGAGAGAAAGATTTATTTTTACTTTTTTACAAAAAAAAAAGTCTCCCTAGTGAGCATTTCTGAGTTTTTCTAATTTTTGGAAGCTAAGTCTTCCATGTGGGTGAAGACATGCATGTGAGGACATGCATGACAGGTATACATTTCAAAACCAATTTTAGATAAAGCCTCATGATATATGAGCAATTTATTGTTGTTTATACTGATGTTGTGGGGAGCGAAAGTACTCTTCACAAGAATGTGACTTGTAGTAATATTGTAGTAGAGAGGCAAGTGTACATAAATAATTGCAAAAAATTTAGATAATACTGATGTATCTTTAGCTGTACTAAAAGAAGAAAATCATAAGAAAAAAATACAAAAACATTAGTAAAAAAGTTTAAAAAGAAAATCATAAGCAAAAAATATACAAAAAAATGAGTAAAAAAATTTTAAAAAATCAAAGTAAAATATATATATATATATATATATATATATATATATATATATATAAAAGGCAAATATATAGAAAAAAAAACACTACACTATATATGACCAGTATCACTTTTACTGTACAATATGTAAGTATAATGAAATTAACATTAATATAAAAAAAATTTAAATCTTGTACTAGGAAATGAGTTTTACTTTTCTATTATTTTCAATCTGTATGCTGCATGTTAGAATATTTCTCATGTATGTTTTATAGCATGTATATTTGTCATGTCAAATAATTTCTTTACTTGATTTTTTTGTGTATGAGATAGATGGGGAAGTATCATTGCAACAACAGCCAGTAACAAGTACACAGATTCAAAGAGTCCAAATTTGGAAGAGGTTATCAGAGTGCATCATTAATGTACTAATTGTGTAATACAGATCCATTACTTAGTGTGGTCGGGATTTTGTTGTATATGTCCATAACAACAAAAGCCCTAGGGAGCAGTTGTAATGGATCTGGGAGATGTTATTTTTTTACCATATTTGTCGATACCAAATTGTAAATGTTTTCTTATATTTTTGTCAGAATTTTTTTATTATAATTTGCCTTATTATATGTTACTTTACTTATATTTTTGAGAGTGAAAGCATATTGATTACTATTAGTAAATGTATTGAAGAATAGCAAAGAGATTGATTACAAGTGGAAGCTTGTGTGTTGTGTAAAATATTTTTGACGCTGGAGTCGTCTTTGACTGTACTCAGTCGGCAGTTAACTCTTGGTGTGTGTTGACGGAAGATGAGTGTGCAGGTCGCCGTCGTAAATAATTTTGAATTATGTTACTTTTTTTATATAAACTATAAGAAGAAACTACATTTGAAGAAATGGTATTTGAAACACCAAAAATGTGGCAAACACATTCAACCAGGTCATTTCTGCAACCGACAAAGATGCATAGTGGAATCATACTTCACTAGACAACGGAAGCCAAGACTAATATCGCCTTGCAAACGTCTAACAGAAGAGGTACTGTCATGAAATATGGCAAATTTACGCAAATAAAAAAATAGTGAGCATATTTCAACTTTGTGTCTCAGCCGGGATACCATAACATGTACAACAAAGAGCCACCACTTATAAAAAATCATTAATTGGTGGGATACCCAGTTAAAAGCGACTGTCAGTTTGTTGATGAACCATGTTCTGGTAGGCATTCACTACGCCCCAAGTCCATAGAAGCTGTACAAGTTAGCTAACTAATGAGAACCAAAAAATCTGGTTTTGTCTAGCATTGACAATTAGACCTAAAAAAAAAGATCAGTTCATAAGGTCTGAAAAAAAAGGATCATATTTTTAGGGTTACAAATTGTGGTTGTTGCACAGTATCAAACTGACTGATAGGTCCAAACAATTAAAGTTAATTACAGAATGCTTGATGAGATCATTTATGATGAACATTTTATGAAGGAGATTGTGTACAGCAATGAGGCACATTTCATTTCATTTCATGTCTGTCATATTCATCACTGTTCATCAGAATATGGGCTTCAGAAAATCCTTGTGCCTATGCTGAACACAAGGTCAACACACGGTGTGACCTGATGCGTAAGTTTTAGGCCAATTTTTCTATGTGGAGCAGACTATGATGTCAACAACTACCTTGACATGTTGCATTGAATGCAGTTGCAGTGCCACAATTTCCAGAAGGTATCGTTTCTATTTACCAAATTTAATATCACTTTTCCATTATAGTACTTCCTGCACAAAGTCACTTCATTTAATGTGTAGCAAACATCACCAATTAATTTCTTTACTCTATTCACCAAAACAAACAAATGTACCTTAAAATATATTAACCACAGCCCACCCTAAGATAAGAACTGTGTGCTGGTGATGAGTTGTGTGCTGGTGTGCTGCAGACATATCACATCAAGCAACTGTCACAGGCTGCTGTTGTAGCGTGGTTGGCAACCAAAAACTGTGTGGTGCCGTAGTGTGCATGCCGAGTCGAGAGGTGCACACAATGTTTGTAGACTGCCATCCTGTCGCCATTCTTCTTCATGGAACTCACCACAACATCTTCCTTATCGTAACACCAACTGTATAAGGATTGTAGACCTTTTTCTTTTGTCACACATTTACAATCCTTAGCGATGGACTTTTGTTACTATGATCAACTGTGGTCTTCTGTTTAACCTTTATTAGCACCCTTCTTTTACTTCCCAAATTCTTGGCAATTTGTTATCCCCTATTTCTTTACCAATTCTTCTTATCTGTTTATACTACGTGTCTACAGCTAGATGCTCCACTGTTGATGTCAGTTGCCCTTGGTAGCTGTACTTCTCCTTGAATATAAAAGGAAAATCTTTCTTAAATTGATGTTCTTTTTTGATTTTCCACTCTCCTACTACCATATTTCCTTTCTCCTGGCCTATATTGTCAACATATGCAACTTGGTTTGGGTCTTAGTTTGTCCTCAGACTGGATGTGTGAGTATCATGTTCACACACAGGGAGGTTCACACACAAAGGCTATAGTAGTTTCTTTACTCCTTGAATTCCATATATGCTCACACAACAAAACTTCTCTGAATATACAGTCACCTATATTATTTATTACAGGATCCACACTGGTCCTGCTATTCACTTCCAGCTTCTCTTCTTCTTTGTGCCTTGTTGGGGACCCCTACTTCGACAATTTAAGAAATACACTAAAAGAGAGGTCAATTCTGATCTAGCACCTCAAACGCCTCTTTCCACTTAAAACATGCATTCTCTCATCTGTTAAGAATACAACTTGGTCATATTACATCATCCAGTCTTGCAGACCTCAATTTAAATATTTGCCTCCACCTCAAGTACTTGTTCCATAGCAAGATCAACAACAAGAAGAACAAGAACAACTGGAGAAGATATCAAAGTTACATTTTTACATTTTTAATGCAAGTCTTATGTCTTCTCCATGAACATTTCTCATGACACTTTCCACTTGTGGCTGCACAGAACAACATACGCCCACTACAGCAGATGGAGACATGCGCTGACTATCCACTTCCACCAGACGGGCAGCTCTGCACAAACAGAAAGCCTAGCGGCAGTCTACAGCTCTCATTCATTCTCCCTTAATTTAAAACTTTTCTCTTTATTCACATGGATATTTTCATCTCTTGCATAGCCTAAGAGATGTACATTGGCATTTTCCATTCTAAATGACACGTAACACTAACAGTACCACTATCTCCATTTGCCTACATGTTCTCTTTTATTATTTCTTTTTTTGTGCCATTATTAATTGCAACTGGGAAAGAGATCAGTACATGTCAAGCACGTCTGACAAACATATCACTAACAAAACATTTCATTGAGACCTGTAAAGATAAACCAGGCAGCCCGAAATGGCTAACATGTACTAATATTTTTCCTAGTTGCATTTGGTAATGGCTCAAAAGCCTAAATTTGGGAAATAATAAAAAAAACACACAGGCAGATGGTGGCAGTGTCATCATTTTAAAACTTTATTATGACTTTGGTACAAGAGTTGAAAACTGAACAACAATAAGCTATTTGTGTGTTCCAAGAAGAACCAAAAGTAACAGAAGTGGTTTGTTTGCAAAGCACTTTCACTTTCAAGAAAACGGTCACTTACTCCTTTGGTTACAGTGTAAATATTGTAACCTTTGCATTCTAGAAACAATTAATGCTGAATATCACCACTGCAGAAAAAAACAAATTGCTACTTACCATAAAGAACACACATTAACTTGCATATTAATTATGCCTGTCTGCAACTTAACGTGTCCCCTTTACAGTGAGTAGCAATCTACCTTTTCCTAAATTGTTGATATTCCTACCTGGAGTTTCCATTTTTTAATTAGTTCCAAATGGAATACAAGAACTTATATGCCACAAGTCATCAGAGAAATCAGGAAAAACCACAGAATAATAGCCAGAAATATTTTAATAATTGTGGCATTTCAGCCGTGAAATTGATAATTCAATACTTTTTACATCACCAAACGTCGTTAATATTAAATATGCAAGACCAAAGGGAATTAAAAATACCATGAAGTTGCTAAAAGCAGCAATATTTTTCAATGACAGTGTTTCTAGCAGATTAGTAAAATCTTGTGAAAGGTTGATACAATTAACCTTGAGCCATATTCATAATCAGTCCTTAACTCAAACAAAATTTGCTAAATACTTTTCAGTTTCACATGTAGCAGCCACCATATACCCTTATGAATGAAAACCTAGCAGAACTAAAAACAACCAAAATAATCCTGCTGATATATTTTGTGACCTTACTGAAGCCTTTTACGTAACTAAATGGTTCAATTTTGTTGAACAAATCTGCAAATTTACTTCACAATGAACAGCTAACTGCATGTTCAAAAATGGTTCAAATGGCTCTAAGCATCATGGGACTTGACATCTGAGCTCATCAGACCCCTAGACTTAGAACTACTTAAACCTAACTAACCTAAGGACATCACACACATCCATGTCTGAGGCAGGATTCAAACCTGCGACCATAGCAGCTGCGTGGTTCCGGACTGAAGCACCTAGAACCACTCGGTCACAACGGGTGGCCTACATGTTCTAAGGTGAGTTTTCGGCTTCAAAGGACCTGATGACAAGTCATATACTACTTAATCACAAAAAAGAGAAATATAAAATCAGTTAAATATCAATGTAATCTACATTTTGAACGTGACAAAAGGCAGTCATTGTAAGCAACATGTCAGAAACAAGTGAAATTTCAAACATGCTTTCTTGTTCTCCACAGATCCCTGAATGCAGAGATCAAGTTCATCTGCTAAAACACACCACCATCTTTCAAAGGTCATCACTTTCTGGAAATAGAGGAAAGATAAGTCTTAATTATTGCATAAAGTATATCATTGATCTAAGTTTTATTTATACAGTGATCATTTCTTACTCGTGCAATTAGTTGCACAACCAAGTCTCTCTTCTTTGCTGCACTAAATGGATGGAATAATTGTACTGAGATAATCAGAGTTGGTTTAAGGCCAAAGTGACTCAAGTGACCATTTGCAGCACTGTTGGTGCTGGTCATCCAAAATTTGTAAACAAGGTGTCTCATAATAAGTAGCAAAAATAATCAGTTTCTATGCCCACTAGATTTAGATTTATTTTTAAAGGTCTTACAAAGCTATGGTAAGTAATGTACGAGGCAAGGAGTGAAAGGAAGAGGGGTGTGATACAAGGTGAGGAAGGGGGGGAGGGTGCTAAATGTTATGCCACTTGTGTGAGAAACTGTTTTTGAAATAGCACTGGAGATAACACATATGAATAAACAATACTGGAGCATTATTTTACAATGTTTTCAGTGCAGTGCTCTCCCCCCCCCCCCCCCCCCCCCCACACACACACACACACTTTTTCACTAGCACCCCCCCCCCCCCCACACACACACACACACTTTTTCGCTAGCCCACAATATTTTGTATAAATGAATTTTCGTACCGGAATACAACAAATTGAAAAAAAAAATATGTGTTATTTCTTCTTCTTAAAACATTCAAACAAAAAATGGTCTATTTACTAACACACTCCTTTACTTTCATCTTGTACACTCAGGGTGGCTACATAAACATGCTATTTACAGAACTCTTTTTTTTTTTTTAACTATGACATCCCTCGGATATTGACTGTAACCTGCATAGGACTGAGAGCTTCATAAAAAACAGATGGTGTTCTCCCAAGTTCCAACCAGTTACTAAACTGCTGAACAGGTGATAGTATGAAGCACGAAGGCTTTCTGCTACAACTGTGGGGAACATGCAAATAAAAAAAGAAAAAAAACACACAACATAGCTACAATTAAATTGCAAAATAAGTAAGTCTCTTTTACAGCAAATTGTTTGCCTTTTAAGCAAACTTAGTCTAAATCAATCACAATGGCACACACATTGACGTATGAATAGCCACATAAAGCAACAAAATTACTATCCTAGCAGCTGTCCTGTTTTGGAAACCATTAACAACGAGCTATCTCAATAAAAGCGATTTTCCTTGTGGCAATCAGCATAGGATGATTTTCGAAAGTAGTGATAAAATAATCTGGTATTTGTGATCAAACAATTTGGTATGTGGAACATCAACTCCTACAGAAACTGTGTACCTCTTTTTACAGAAAACACCACAATTGCAACCACAAAAGCAACGGGGTAAATTTTGTCTTGGTGCTATCTTACAAGATTCGGGAGTGGGTCAAGAGGCAGGAAACTGCTTAATAAACAGGAAGAAAATAACATCTAAGGCCTAAGATGTAACTTCCAAATGCTTCAGGATAATGTGTCAGACTTAGTTACATTTTATATGAACAATGAATAACATGGGAAGGCTATATTGCTATTCATCATATAGAGGCAGCATTGAGCTCCATTTTTTACAAACAATGAATAACATTAATATGGGAAGAATACATTGCTATTCATCACATAGAGGCTGTGTTGAGCCACAGAGAGGCAAAATGAGAAGCCTGCTAAGATATTAAAGCATTCAGACAAAGTCCTTCTGCATTAAAACACACACACACACACACACACACACACACACACACACACACACACACACACACCCTAGCATAGCTCATAGCTCGCACACACATGACCACTGCCTCAGAGCACTAGAGTTCAACTGCGACTGTGACTGCATCTGCGTCTGATGAAACAGCAATCTGCTCGGATGGGGCGGTGTATGGAGATGTAGGTTGTGGAAGGGAGAGGGTGGAGTATCAGGTTACGGGTGGGGGATGATGCTGGTGCTGCCTGTGAGACTATCCAAGTGGGTTGCTTGGAGCAGCATCAAGAGACTGTGCTGGAAGAGTGTGGAAATGGGGAGGAGGAAAGGGAGGGTACAGAAGTACAGAAGAGGGAAAGAACTTCTAGGTGCATTGGCAAGATAGGTATTGCAGTGGTAGTTGGGAAGGGGGTGGGCAGGTGGAAGAATGGAAAGTGGAGGCGAGGGGGGATTCAGGAACAATGGATATATTGCAGGAAGATTTCCCTGCTTGTTAGCCTGTTAGTAGTCATGCCCATGTAGAATGTGGCACAGTGGTTGTAACTAAGTTTGTAGAGCTCACAGCTGCTTACACAGGTGGTTCTGCCTCGGATGGGGTAAGAGAGGCCAGTGATATGTTTGTAGTAGGTGGTAACAGAAGGATGTATGGGACAGGTCTTGCATCTGAGTCTATTGCATAGATATGAGGCATGTACCAAGGAGTTGGGGACTGGGGCGGACTAGGGATGGACAAGTATATTTCATATGTTGGGTGGGTGGTGGAATATCACTGTGGGAGGGATGGGGAGGATATTTGTCATTTCAGTTTTGACTGTCTCCCAACCTGTCCTGAAATATCCTCACTACTGTCTTCCTCAACCCTCCCATAATGATATCTTTTTGCCCACCAGTCATAGACAATACTCTTATCCATCACTACTCCTCTCTTGCTCCTAGCCCCTTGCCTCAAGGCTTATATCTCTGCAACAAACCCAGAAGCCATATCTACTCCAGTCCTATCACTGGCATCTCCTATTTGATCAAAGACAGAGCCACCTGTGGAAACAGCCATACAATCTACCAAATAAGTGGTAACATCTGTGGCACATTCTATGTGGGCATGACCACTAACAAGCTATCTGTTTGCATGAAAAAGCTACTTTGTAAAAGGGGAGAAAGGGATAATGTGACCAATTTTAGACCTATTTCTATGCGATCAGTGTTTACTTAAGTTATTGAAAAGGCTGTGTATGTAAGGATAATTGATCATTTTATTTCATATAATTTGCTATCAAATGTCCAGATCAGTTTTAGAAGTGGTTTAACAACTGAAAATGCTATATTCTCTTTTCTCTGTGAGGTACTGGATGGATTAAACAAATGGTTTTGAGCACTAGCCATCTTTTTTAATCAACTAAGGTGTTCAGTTGTGTTGATCACAAAATATTGATACGGAAGTTAGACCAATAGAGAATACAGGTAGTAGCTCACAGTTGGTTCACTTCTTCCCCAACCCCTACCGTACTATCCCTCCCACTCCTCAACCTGTGCCGCCTCCTTTTTTTTACCTGTCACTCACTTCAGCAGTTAAAAAAAAGGAGGCGGCACAGGTTGAGGAGTGGGAGGGATAGTACGGTAGGGGTTGGGGAAGAAGTGAACCAACTGTGAGCTACTACCTGTATTCTCTATTGGTCTAACTTCCGTATCAATATTTTGTGATCAACACTTCAGCAGTTGTTGCTCATGTCAAACACAGTCACAGTCGGGCCTTAATAGCCACAGACAGTAGCCGTGTGTGTGTGTGTGTGTGTGTGTGTGTGTGTGTGTGTGTGTGTGTGTGTGTGTGTGTGTGTGTGTGTGTGAGAGAGAGAGAGAGAGAGAGAGAGAGAGAGAGAGAGAGAGAGAGAGAGAGAGAGAGAGAGAGAGAGAGAGAGAGAGAGAGAGAGTTCTACTTCTGAGGAAGGACTTTGTCGGAGTTTGTGCATACTTCCAGTGTCCTTTTCATTGTGCCGGCCCGCAACTCGATGACTCTTCTATGTTACGAGTAGAAATCTATCCTCTATATTATTGTTCTTACATCCTGGACCTTCCATTGATCAATCAATAATATTTATAACTATACAAGCTCTCAGGTAATGTAGTTACCATTAACAAAAAGTTATATCAAATGAGTATGTGAAGCAACTACCAGACCACATTAAATGAAACAACTGAACACATACACTTGACAGCACAAAAAGTTCCCCACCCCTACGAATTCTAAGCCTTGTCATATGCAAGATTTGACAACACAGGATGCAGAAACTGTAAGATGTAGACATTGTCTTTCGCTTGAGTTGTTAGAGTGTTGTACCACTCGTGGTCTAGCGGTAAATGTCATGCAATGTAGATGCAAAGTTGTATGCTCCAGTCTATTCATTCCTTTATTTTTTAACTGCAGTTCGACTGCCTGCTAAAAATGTGAACCTGATGAAACCTCAAAGGTTATCTGCTTCACTTTCTAATCACACAGTAATAACAAAAGAGCCTTTGGCTGCATCAAGATCACAACAGTTTATGCTTAAACGTTTCCTCACCCTACATAACTACTGCAACCCAGCTGCTCGCCACCAGGCATCTGACACTGATTGTAGTCTGAACAGATGAATGTGGTGCATCTGCATTTGGAGTACATTTATGCTCTCACAATGATAAGCATGAAATTATTTATTAGCATAGTTGGATTTTCTGCAGTAAATAACTTTAGTAAACCAAGTGAACATGGAGCTACACAAAAGGTATGAGTGTACTTATCAACTGTCATTTTCTAATTTTTAAATTCTAGTATTTGACTTGCAGTTATGAATTGGATTTTTCATAATTTGATCTTTTCAACATTGTTTATGCATTATAAACTAAGTAGCATGAGGAAGATATATAATATATGTGACATACTGTTTGCTGTGGGTTTAACAGAGGGGTGAATGCACCTTGAAGCATTTGTGTGAAGTGTGGAACGAGTGATACTAGGAAAACCACATCAGAAAAGGATTTTCTTGTTTCTTTCATTCTGGCATGAATGAATTTCCACATTCATGAAGTTTCAATAACTGACATATGTGATGATGTGATGAACTGTTACCATTTAACTTTCGTGCAACATTTGCATTCAACTGCCAAAGTTAATAAGTCAATAGCAGAAGTACAACATGCCACAATTAACAGCAACAAAAATCAAACTGGTGTCTATTACCGCATTTTGGTTTCAGTGTCATCAGTTCACTCATAGAGCTTCCCTATGCCATAGCTATCAACATTGAGAAGATGCAGTTAGTAAAGACATGGCAAATATGGAGGCTCCTTCACCTGTCAGTAAATCCCAAAATGAAAAATATGTCAGAAGTGTTAGACCCTTTCCTCTTGCATCTATTTCATAACACTTAAACAATATTCATAAGATTCAACTACACACAATCCAGTTCATAACTACACATCAAATATTGGAAGTTCAAATAAGAAAATGGCAACTGATAAATATATTCACAATAACCTACACATGTGTAACTGCATGGTGTCCACCTCATTTATCAAAGTTATTTAATGCGGAGAATCAAACTACACAAAGAAACAATTGAAATGCGAGAGCAGCAAGGTGCCAAAAATAAGTCGCAATGAGCTCAACTGATCAGATGGTGGCTGGCATCAAGAGACCAGTGGCAGATGGCTGGTTGCTGCTCTATGGAAAGAAAACTCTCGACTATAATATATTCTGATCTTGATGCAGCCATGAGCTATTGCACAGAAGATTAGAAAGTGAAGCAAATTATCCCTGAGTTTCCATCTGACTGATACATTAAGTACACAGCCGAAATGTGGTTAAAAAATAAAAGAATGAGAGGACTTAAACCCTCAACTATGCATCTACATTGCGCGACATTTACTACCAGACACAACACTGTAACAGCTCGAGTGGAAGACAACATTTCCTCCAGACACATACACATACAATAGTGTTGCCAGATTCTGCAGACGGCCAGACTTTGAATTCTTAGAGGACAACTAATTTTTGTGCAGTCAAATGTAAACAATAGGTTTATCTGGGCTTGCCCAACTTATACAATACAGTATTACAGAAAAAGTATTCAGTACTATATTTACAGATTGCAAGAATGAAAAACATAAGCAAGAGGTAGACAACATTTTAAAAACCCGATATGTCTGATAATGTTAGTAATCTTCCAAGGTGTTGAGATGCCTCAGATCACCAGTTATTTTGGCAACAGAGAATGTTGCTGTCTTCAGCTGATTTCTGTGGGATGGACTGTTACACAACTGAGTTCACTGGGTAAAAATTTAGCTGTCTATCGTGTTGAAACTAAATGAAACAGCACGCATCTGCAGGATATGTGCAACAAGGAGTGGGAACCAACTGCTGATTGAAAACTACCTCAGTATGAAAGCCATCGTGAAATACAAACTGTGGTTGGTTAAGTATCCCATAATGAAGGAAAGAAAAAAAAGTTCTTGTCCTGGCAGAGAGTTGACAATGATATGAAGAAAAGTTTGTTTTAGTTATGCTGAATAAAATTTGTGTGAATAGTTCTATGTTCTAGATTTGACCAATTTATTTTTACTTCGCGAGTTAATTGTGAGCAAGTTTTACCATGCATTCATACTATTGATTCACCTCAATAGGTAATTAATTCACTACCTTTAGTGTGGATGTACAGTTACATTCGACCTCCAGTGTGAATATAAAATCAGCGAGAAAGTAGGACATTGACAGAGTCTGCAGGTAAGTGCCACTGGGTGGCAGTGTGAGTCTGCTGGGGAGCATGATGAGATAGTCTGCGTTTTTGCAATAAACGCTGTGTCCAGGTGGCATTACAGTTAATGTGACTGCCTAGTAACCAGAAGATTACGGGTTTGAGTCCCTCTACAGCACGCATTTTCACTCATCACTGCTGACTCTGTGTAAAGTCTTGATACAGCTAATATCATTAGTCCCTTCCCTTTCTCTGCCTTCCTCTCCCTTCAACTACAATTGCTATCATAGCTGCGGATTCAGTGTGGTGTGTGTTCTTCCAGAAATGTCCAAAACAATAAACACCATTCTCATATAATAACTGAAAGTACTTCCTCAGGCTTCACTACTTAGGAAAAACCAGAAGAAGAAGAAAATGAACGTTATATTTTTAGGTAATGCCTGCTGAAATGGTTATCAGGTGGATGACACACAATCCCCATGTGTGGCATTTTCTTTATTTTACACTGACAGTACCATATTAAGTGGTGTTGGCCATTATGACATATTTTTTGTTTTAGGAGATTTCCTTCTGGCGGCACACAGTCCACCTGGTTTCACTTTGAATGATCCTCTGTTTATGTGGTTTGTTCTTCTTCAGTATTCTAGGGAGACAGTACTTAATCTTAACAACTACATTTGTCAAACCATTGGTCATACTTGCATAACCAGTTGATATTATCATTCACAGACTCTGTAGTTGTAGCTGACAAGCTATGGAAGAAATACATTTGTGCAGATGCTTCAGCTGTTGATCTGCACCTTCCCCAACATGCTGTGGTTGTCCACAACAAAGTCTCCATAACTATTGTTGTCCTCCCCAACCACGCCATCTGCACAGCAGCTGTGGTCTAGGTTATTTTGTGTGCACTGAGCAAGACTTCAGGAAGTATTGTAAGCTATTAGAACAAAGGTGACTGACTTGTTTATCCAATGAACCTTCAGTACCTTCAAAGCCACCATAAGGGTAACTCTTCAAATTATGGACCAATTTCATACACTTTCCTGCTTAAGGAAGTACCAAGATCATTGTGAAACGTAGAAGATACCATTCTCACCTAAGGGAAGAATGCAGTTTTCAACATGTGATTTGATCACATAGTGTAAATATTTGAACAAACTATCTGTTGAGGATATAAAACATACATAAGCTTCAGCATATACACATGTAAGAGATAAGCAATACAATCTAGGCTCGATGCTTCAATGAGGAGTATTCAAAGGAACATTAATTGCTGTGTAACAAATGAAAAGTATACAAACAGCTTTAAGGTATTCCAAACAATGTCTGAAATTTATTTAATCATCCTGTGAGATGCAGTAGTCTTCTTACACTGTCAACATCTAAGCATATGACAAAGCAAGCTGGGATCTTCTTACTTCCTCTTGTTTTGTTATCTGCCTCCTTAAATACATTTTTTTTAATGTTTGACTAATTACCATCAAAATATGTAAGTATAATCTGCAATTTCATAAAAGAGAAAGGTTGGCCCTCAGTTTTAAAGAATATAGCACCAGATCTAAATTTGTGCTCCATTTTATGTCTGTAATTGATTTTTTAATTTATTTGGACAATTTATTGTTAATATCTTTTGTTAGAGGATGAAATCAGTAATTGTTTTGGGGCTTAGATTCTATTGCTGACTTACAAACAAACATAAATTCTGTACTAATTATAAACATTTGGAAAAAGAATCACTAGGATTCTTGAAATATTTATTTGGCTCTATTTGGAAATATATTAACAAACCCAGCACTTCATTAATTCAAAGTAATTAACAGGTTTGTAAAAAGTATTGTTTCTATATCTATATCTGTTAATTTCATAATTTAAACAAATAATTCAGCTTAACCCCTGTGTAGAACAAAATGTTAAAAAGAACCAATTTTTCAACGTATTCAGTTAATTTAATGATTTATGTTTTAATTTTAACTTCTGCAACTTAAACACTAAACAATGTGTAGTTTCAGTGCCTATTACTGAGATGATGTATAAAGGCGCAATTTTTGGTCCTGAGACAATCAGCCCACGGGCGATTTTCAGATGAGAAACCTGTGCTGGTTAGGTCAACAACAATGCATCAACGTAACTGTGAAATACGTGTAATAGGTCATGTGTTAAAACAATGACAGTGTTTATTCAATATGTAGCATATTATTCTGCAATAACTGTGTGATCAGGTTTTTACTGCTCATAGGTGTTCAACAGTAAACTACGGTAGCAGTATGCTGATGTTTGCCTGAATACTATTAATGAGGTTCATCGAAAGTTAAACAATAGTGCACTGGCCATATTAACTGTGTTTATTGGCAGGTCGTGAACAGTGAAAGTAAAGAACTAGGAATGCAACTATGCACCTGTTCGCTACATTATTTACAGTAGTCAGTGTTGAATTTCCACTCCCCATTTTTCAGTCAGTAACACAACGCAATATGTTGACACCAAGGACCATCAACAAACAAATGAAGCAGGTGAACATCATGTATGGTTCCCTTCTGGGTGATGATTATCGTAATTGGGCACAATAAACTAGGACTCACGAACTATGAACACTAACTCAAGAACAGTTTACAATACAGTAAATATAACGAAGGAAGTGCAACAGCAAATCAGCGAATGGGTTTCATGGCCACAGTATGACAGCAGCCAATCAGCTAGTGGGTTCTACGGAAGCAGCCATTGAGTACAGGAGCAGCAAATCAGCACGCACATAGACGCAGCAGTGCAGACGATGAATCAAGATGATGATTACTGCTGCTGCAACTGCAGCAGCAGCAGCAGCAGCAGCCGCGGAAGACGAGTGAACAAGAATAAGGTAATTTCATAAAAAAAGTCATTTTATATTAAATTATGCATAATGAGTGGCCTTAACGAACAAGACAGTGTGATGAGAGAGAAGGGACAACAGGGAACTGGTTCTGTAAATGACATGCATGTAACTTTGAATGATGGGGACGAAAGCCCTATTGCAGATGAAATGATAAAAGTGTCATGTACACTGCATGGTGATGGAAGTGAAACGGATGAAAACAGTACTGAAATGGATGAAATCATTAAGGTTAAGGGGGAGTAGTGAAACAGGTTAGGGCAGACAAAAAATTGGAATCAATGTTAAAAGAAATTATGAGTAGTATGTGTATGAAAGAAGACAATATTAAGGTGGAAAAGAAAACTCATAGCATTAGAACTGACATGGGCTTCAAGGATGAATTGGAGAAATAAATTAAAAAGGAGATTAAGGTAGTCAGCTCTAATCTTTCAGAATTAATTAAGAAGGTTGAGGCAGTAGCTAACGATTGTGATGAAAAGATAAAGAAAGTAGCACATAACACTAATGAGAAATTAACATTAATGAGTAGTCAATGTGTAGAAGACAGAAAGAAGCTTTGTGATGACTATAGTAGGAGGGTGCAGGGTTCCAAAAAACAGTGTAAAGATGAAGTCAAAGCAGCCAGGAAATTTTGTGCTGAAAACAGGGTTAAACTTGAACCAATTCAATCAGATTAAAAATGATTTAGAAACAGAAGTGGAAACCAAGTGTGCCATAGTGGTAGAGGAAAAACTGGTAAAAGTAAATAATAATGTAGATTCCAAATTGGCTGATATGGAAAAAAAGATGGAAGAAATACAAAATATAAAGTATAGAATATGTAGTGTCCCAAACAGAACTTCACTTGTTAGTTGTAACAAATTTAATAATTTTGAACCATATGTTCAAGTGCATCCATAGGATCTCATTAGAAAATTTAATAATTTGCTTGAAACATGCTATCACAAGGAGAAAATGTCATTTGTGAGAGATTTTTTTAAAGGGGTAGCTCACGGGTGGGCAGCTCAGGTAGCTCATAGTTGTACTTCAGGCATAGTACATAACAATACAGGCAGGGTAGGAAAAAATGTTATCTTCATAGTCTCAGATGTTACTGAATTTAGTTTATATTTCTGCTCCAAGATACAGCCCTCCAAAAATGACACTGTGCATACCATTTTGAAGATGTGAATTTTTGATAAAATTTTAAAATGCTGTATCTCTGGAACATCTCTAGATATTTTATTGATTTTTTTATTTGAAAGCTAATTGCTTTATGATTACAAAGAAATTCTCCATTTGGACTTATCTGACAAAGTTCTTTTACTATAGCATTCTGAACTTTTTTATTTAATTTATGGATTTTTTTTTCAGAAATTCCAATCCGTAAAACTTTGATTTTTTTCTGTTGATTAGTACCATATTATTTTACATTCCCTGAAAAGAGGAGCCTCCACTTTTCAGTTGAACAGGTTTCACAAACAATTGAAATGTTTTCCATACATAAAGCATGTTCTATTATCAAATTATATCATAACAGGCTCATAAAAATCAAAAACTACGCTTATTTAACAAAATTTTAGTAGTTTGAAAGATGAGTAAGAGACACATTTTTCAAGCATTTTAAATGATTTCAAAACGTATGTGAAAAATCCAAAGACTTAAAAGTTTCAATTTATATAACTTATGTGTACTCTGTTTTGTACCGAAATTAGACAGTTAATGAACTAAAAATGTGTTCCAGTGCTTCAGCATCTTCCTTTAAGATAGAGTGATGCCTTCCTGTTGAACCAATAGGAACTGGAGCACTTGAGAACATTGTGAACAGAAGGTGAGCACTGATGGCATTGTTGCTGTCCTTCAGCTGGAAACTTACATCCAGCAACTGGTCCATGTGGTAGCATAAATTTCACTACAATTTCGTTTAACTCATAACTGGTGTCTATAAATCTCTGCAATCCCAGTCACACACACATGCCACAGACATCCCCCTTCTCAGGTTGTGAACCTGAATATTATCCTACTGTTTCTGAGGTGTTGGCTGAATGAATGAAATGTCTTCTTTCTTGCTCTTTAAATTGAGTCCTAAAATGCGTCTTCTGAATTTCTTTCACAGGAGTAATTTTTTTGGACCATTCTTCTTTTTTCTGCTCACAGAATTCCTCAATTTCCTCTTTGGACAAAAGAATGAGGGCTGTGGATGTGTAAGATTTCACAACTCTCATAAAATCCTTAGCATTCTGTATTGCAGCTATATTTGGAATGGAAAGATTATGTTTTGTAGCATGGTGCTTCGTCAGGCCTCCTACATCACAAGACCCCTTCCCGAGACCAGTAGCACTGTGTACCCAATCAGTTGGCACAAGTGACTAACTCAATTCAAACAGCTGGTAATGATTTTTAAAATGATTAGGAGCACCATCAGAAATAAAAACAATCTTCTCATCATCATCATCATCATCATCATCATTTAAGACTGATTATGCCTTTCAGCGTTCGGTCTGGAGCATAGCCCCCATATAAAATACCTCCATGATCCCCTATTCAGTGCTAACATTGGTGCCTCTTCTGATGTTAAACCTATTACTTCAAAATCATTCTTAACCGAATCCAGGTACCTTCTCCTTGGTCTGCCCCGACTCCTCCTACCCTCTACTGCTGAACCCATGAGTCTCTTGGGTAACCTTGCTTCTCCCATGCGTTGAACATGACCCCACCATCTAAGCCTGTTCGCCCTGACTGCTACATCTATAGAGTTCATTCCCAGTTTTTCTTTGATTTCCTCATTGTGGACACCCTCCTGCCATTGTTCCCATCTACTAGTACCTGCAATCATCCTAGCTACTTTCATATCCGTAACCTCAACCTTGTTGATAAGGTAACCTGAATCTACCCAGCTTTCACTCCCATACAACAAAGTTGGTCGAAAGATTGAATGGTGCACAGATAACTTAGACTTGGTACTGACTTCCTTCTTGCAGAAGAGAGTAGATCGTAGCTGAGCACTCACTGCATTAGCTTTGCTACACCTCGCTTCCAGTTCTTTCATTATGATGCCATCCTGTGAGAATATGCATCCTAAGTACTTGAAACCGGCCACCTGTTCTAACTTTGTTCCTCCTATTTGGCACTCAATCCGTTTATATTTCTTTCCCACTGACATTACTTTCGTTTTGGAGATGCTAATCTTCATACCATAGTCCTTACATTTCTGATCTAGCTCTGAAATATTATTTTGCAAGCTTTCAATCGAATCTGCCATCACAACTAAGTCATCCGCATATGCAAGACTGCTTATTTTGAGTTCACATATCTTAATCTCACCCAGCCAGTCTATTGTTTTCAACGTATGATCCATAAATAATATGAACAACAGTGGAGACAGGTTGCAGCCTTGTCTTACCCCTGAAACTACTCTGAACCATGAACTCAATTTACCGTCAACTCTAACTGCTGCCTGACTATCCATGTAAAGACCTTTAATTGCTTGCAAAAGTTTTCCTCCTATTCCATAATCTCGTAGAACAGACAATAACTTCCTCCTTGGAAGCCGGTCATATGCCTTTTCTAGATCTATAAAGCATAGATACAATTCCCTGTTCCACTCATAACACTTCTCCATTATTTGCCGTAAGCTAAAGATCTGGTCCTGACAACCTCTAAGAGGCCTAAACCCACACTGATTTTCATCCAATTGGTCCTCAACTAATACTCGCACTTTCCTTTCAACAATACCTGAGAAGATTTTACCCACAGCGCTGATTAAAGAGATACCTCTGTAGTTGTTACAATCTTTTCTGTTTCCATGTTTAAAGTTTGGTGTGATTACTGCTTTTGTCCAGTCTGATGGAACCTGTCCCGACTCCCAGGCCATCTCAATTATTCTGTGTAGCCATTTAAGACCTGACATTTCACTGTATTTGATGAGTTCCGACTTAATTTCATCCACCCCAGCTGCTTTATTGCACTGCAATCTATTGACCATTTTCTCCACTTCCTCAAATGTGATCCTACTTCCATCATCATTCCTATCCCATTCTACCTCGAAATCTGAAACATTACTGATCGTATTTTCCCCTACATTGAGCAACTCTTCAAAATATTCCCTCCATCTGCCCAAGGCATCCACAGGATTCACCAGCAGTTTTCCTGACCTGTCCAAAATATTTGTCATTTCCTTCTTACTTCCCTTTTGAAGACTGCTAATTACACTCCAGAATGGTTTTCCAGCAGCTTGACCCATAGTCTCCAACCTGTTTCCAAAGTCTTCCCAAGATTTCTTCTTGGATGCTGCAATTATCTGTTTGGCTTTGTTTCTTTCTTCAACATAACTTTCTCTGTCTACCTGAGTTCTAGTATGTAGCCATTTTTGATACGCCTTCTTTTTCCTTTTACAGGCTGCCTTGACTGTGTCATTCCACCAAGCTGTTTGCTTCATCCTACTTTTACACACTACTGTTCCAAGACATTCTTTAGCCACTTCTAGTACTGTGTCCCTGTACCTTGTCCATTCCTTTTCCAATGATTGTAATTGACTACATTCAACTAACTGGTACCTTTCTGAGATTGCTGCTATGTACTTGTGCCTGATTTCCTTACCCTGAAGTTTCTCCACTCTTATCCTCCTACATATGGACCTGACCACCTGCACTTTCGGCCTCACAATCCCAATTTCACTGCAGATTAAATAATGATCAGTGTCATCAAAGAATCCCCTGAATACACATGTGTCCCTCACAGCCTTCCCAAATTCCTGATCTGTTATTATATAGTCAATGACAGATCTGGTTCCCCTGCCTTCCCAAGTATACCGGTGAATGTTCTTATGTTTAAAAAAGGAGTTTGTGATTATTAAGCCCATACTGGCACAGAAATCCAAGAGTTGTTTCCCGTTCCTGTTGGCCTCCATATCCTCTCCAAATTTTCCCATAACCTTTTCATACCCTTCTGTTCGATTTCCAATCCTGGAATTAAAATCACCCATGAGCAGAACACTGTCCTTGTCCTTTACTCTAAGAACTACGTCACTGAGTGCCTCATAAAAACTATCCATCTTATCTTGATCTGTCCCTTCACAATGTGAATATACTGACACAATCCTAATTTTCTTGCAAGACACCGTCAAATCTATCCACATCAGTCGTTCGTTTACATATCTTATTGCAACTACGCTGGGTTCCATTTCTTTCCTGATGTAAAGCCCTACACCCCATTGTGCTATTCCTGCTTTGACTCCTGACAGGTAGACCTTGTATTCTCCCACTTCCTCTTCTTTCTCACCCCTTACCCGAATGTCACTAACAGCTAAAACGTCCAGCCCCATCTTACTTGTAGCCTCTGCCAGCTCTACCTTCTTCCCAGAGTAGCCCCATTGATATTAATAGCTCCCCATCTCATTACCATTTGTTTGCCAAGTCGTATCTTAGGAGTTCCTGGTTTGTCAGTTAGAGGTGGGACTCCGTCACCTCCAAAGGTCCAAGGCATTTTGCTCTGATTGTTACCAGCATCATATTTAAAGTACCAGGGAAGCAGGTTGCTAGCCTTACTTGCCCCGAGTCCCATTGGGTTATACGCCTAACAGTTTTGGGACTAACCGGCAGATTTGGTAGTCTTTGCCACATGAGCACAAAGGTGACCACGACTCAGAATATGTCCGAGATGCCCAGCCTTATTCCAAAGTAACTGGTATTCCAACTGTCAGGACCACTTACTTGGCCACTCATACGTTGCCTGTGGTTCATGAACTAGGACATGACTACAGGAACCCACACCATGAAGCTGAAGAATTTTGCTCACTGCTAGCAAAGCATGTGCTGAGTCACATCCTGTGTCATCACTTATAACTGTAAAACTTGTGGTCTTGTTTTGAAAATGTCACTCCTGTAAAAACTGAAACCTGGTCATTACACCAATGGTGCCCTTGTTTTATGTTACAGACTACTAATGAGTTCACACGCCTAACAGAGGCGTCATATGTCATGTGCTCCAGTAAGTTCTTCAAAGTTACCACACAAAGTTCAAAATTCATGCTGTACACACATAAATAGACATCTCTAGGTGGGTTGGAACTACCCACTTAAGTCGTAGTGCATAAAATTTTGATCTTCCGATATGTGAAGTTGTATTGTTGCTCTTATAAATTGCAAAAGTTTCTTTAATTCTGTAAGTCATGTACCTCTACACTTTCACAACTTTTTGACCTTCACCTGTTAGTGTTATAGTGTCTTTTTTGTTGGCACTCTGACAAGAAGAGTCCCATTTATCTTCCAGATAAAATGACTGCACTATAAGAACCCGAGCTGCTTCTACAGGATGACCATAATAGGGATCTGGTCTTCCAAAGATTCCTTTTAGACTTCACATTTCTTGATTTGTCTACCATGTACTTTGATACTGATGGAAAGTGGTTCAAATTTGTTTTTTTTAAAAATGTCTCTGGAATAATAGTTAAAACTTGCGCCTTTTCACTGTAGGATGAACAGTATACAACAGCTGAATTGATATTTGTGAAAAATTCCTGGCTAGAGGTGCAAGAGGGCTTTGATTCATTTTCTTCTGAATTGCTACTTTCGAGAGTATGGTCAGTTTCGCTGTAGTGTATTCATCCATAGCTTTAATAATTTTTCTGCACTTTCTTGATGCATAGAGCTGCTGATTCGACTTCACTGACCACGGTTTCTTAACAGGACAAACATCTACCTCTGTAGTTGACTGATTCAGGGTATTTAATTTCTCCTTTACTGATGCAAAATTTGCATCATCTGCACCATGGGAGGCTTCACATTGTTCAGATACTATCATTGTTGTTATTCTGTCAAAACATTTAGAACACAAAAAATCATCGCTGGAAACATCTTTACTTTGAATAAGAGTCTTGAAATGAGAACACTTATTCCCAACCTGAACAAAGTCTGCTTTTTTTGTTTGTCTTATATTTCACTCTTTTATGAATATCCAAATAGTCAGCACACTTCACTCTCCTGTGGCCCCAGTCAGAAGACATTTCAAACAGTCAATTTCAAAAAACACGCTGCAACTGTGTCGACTGGCAAATTCCTCATGAAAACACAGAACGCACTGGATGGTCTCAGATTTCTTAGAAGCCTCTTCAGTAAACAAATTAGCACTGAACAACTACAATACAGAAACCTGCAATAAACACCCACAACAAAGAAACTGACAAGAAACTACCACCAAGTGTAAGAAATATCTTCAACAATGAAAGTGAAAAGAAGTAAATGCAAAGAAGAAAGCGATAAAAAATAACTGCAACAAAGACAATAGAAATAAACATTGTAACAAAGAAATTAGTAAGAAACAACTTCAGTGGAGTCATACATTACCCATGAAAGTTGAAAAAAAATGATTTTTTAAAATAAAACATGTCCAACTTAAAAGTGGAAGCTATCCTTTACAGAGAGTACTACATAGTACTAATCAACAAAAAATATCTAATTTTTCTGGATTAGCATTTTTGAAAAAAAAAAAATCCGAAAATTATTAAAAAAATAAAATTCAAAAGGCGACAGTAAAAGAACTTTGACAGATGTGTCCAAATGGAGGATGTCATTGTAATCATAAAGCAATTATCTTTTAATTTAAAAAAAACTCTTAAAATGTCTAGAACAGTTACAGAGATAAAACGTTTCTAAAATTTTTCGTAATTCGCATCTTCAAAATGGTTTTCGCAGTCTCATCTTCGGAGGCCTGTATCTCGGGGCAGGAACTTTTTTTGGAGAAAACAAAAAATTATGGGTTCTTTACTTACTCCTGAATTTTAGCAGATGCTAAATTCAATAACATCTGAGCCTATGAAGCAATATATATCATGCCTTCATGGCACAGCTTTGAAAAACCAATTCTAGATGAATATTGGTCCAAAGAGAAGCAGCAGAGAATTTTAAGTGAATTTTGTGGAGGAGAGGGATTTGCCTCTAGGAAGGGTACTATGAAAGGATTCTGTCAGCTATGGATAAAAAAACTGAAATATTTGGACAAAGAGCTAGCTAGTGGGTTTAGAAACTAAGTTGCCTCAGAAAGTTAGAGAATTGCTCATACCTGCCCCTACAGGTAATATTAGTGATATCTTGAGTCATATTGATAAAGTGGAGAGGGTGATGCCCTCAGTGGAAGATCGCAGGAGGAACTTTGATGACAATAATCAATTAGGGAGAGAATTTCAGGTAAACAGGATGAACAGGACTAATTACAGTAGAAATTCAAGGAATGGTTGGGTGGAAGATAGCCAGAATGGACACGGAAATAGAAGGAGAAATTCAAGTAAAAGAAATGGAGCAGATTATTTTAATTCTGGATCAAACCATTTAAACTAGATAATGCTCCAGTTTTGGCTCGCACTAGAGCAAGTAGTGATGAAGAACCATGTGTATATAAAGGTGCTGTAATCACAGGTAAGGGTAATGTAAATGATAGTAGTAAGATGAGTTTAATTTCTAATTCTAGTGAGATGTTGAATGATGGTGTGGGTAGCAATATTTATCCCATAAAAGTAGAGGAATGTACTGTAATAAAATCAAGTGATGAAACACAGTGTGTTGCTATTGCCCAGGATGTCCAAAGTGTCCAGACAGTTGGTAAATTTTTAAGAGAACATAAGGAATTCAGGTGTATTGCTTTATGGTCTAATACTGGAAACAATAATCAACTAATAAGCCAAGTATTTGATGACAATGAAAGAGACAGCGGGTCTGACTCTGACAGTAGCTGTAATGATGATAGCAGTGACAAATTCAGTAGTGATGAGGTATTTAAATTTATAATTGATAATGATGACAATGTGTTACGTAAAGAAAGAATAAAGGAAGATAATGTTAGGTGTAATGAAGAGTTGGAATTTGAGAGTGGTAATGAGGAAGAGAACCATGCTATTTGTCATTTGACTGTGTTTGGTAATTTATTTGGTAATCTGGATTATAGTCTTTCGAGGCAAAGAATTAATGAGGATTTGTTGTATGAAGTAGATCAAATGGTAAGTAAACAGGAAGTGTGGCACCCTGTAACAAAAGCAAGTGATGGTAAGTGTTTACTGGACAATGGTAGCGATTTGAATGGCATCTCACAGGCATTTTTTGAAGCTATTAAGAACACAGAGGGTATAGTGGTGATGCATGTTTCTGGAATAAGAATTATTGGTGCTACTGGTAAGCTACCAAAGTGTGTTAAACAAGAGGTATTATTAACTGTGAAATACGTGTAATAGGTCATGTGTTAGAACAATGACAGTGTTTATTCAATATGTAGCATATTATTCTGCAATAACTGTGTGATCAGTTTTCTACTGCTAATAGATGTTCGACAGTAAACTATGGTAGCAGTATGCTGATGTTTGCCTGAGAACTATTAACGAGGCTTATCGAAAGTTAAACAATAGCGCGCTGGCCATATTAACTGTGTATATTGTGGGGTTGTGAACAGTGAAAGTAAAGAACTGGGAACGCAACTGTGCACCTGTCGGCTACATTATTTACAGTTCAATCCCGTGTCCGGCCATCCTGATTTAGGTTTTCCGTGATTTCCCTAAATCGCTCCAGGCAAATGCCGGGATGGTTCCTTTCAAAGGGCACGGCCGACTTCCTTCCCCGTCCTTCCCTAATCCAATGAGACCGATGACCTCGCTGTCTGGTCTACTTCCCCAAACCAACCAACCAACCATTATTTACAGTAGTCAGTGTTGAAATTCCACCGCCCATTTTTCAGCCAGTATCACAATACAGTACGTCAACACTGAGGACCATCAGTGAAGAAATAAAGTAGGCAAACGTCACAAGCTGACACATTCATTTCCAGCTGGTACAAACCCATTCAAAAAAATATGCTTGTTCTTCACTTCACTAGATTAGACTGCCTTAGATACACTGTTCAATGTATAGATCCATAGTGAGGAGGTCCTAATGGATGTAAAGTATGTCAGAACACAAAGAAACAAGGAAAAACAATTTTCAAACCAGCCCATGATTGATTAGAAATTCACTTAGAATACCACTCCAAAAGTACCACCATGCTTTGTAGCCTACTGGATCCCTTTAATAGAACCTGCCCTTTATGTACCAGCTGTTTGTCATTATCAGTACTAGTTATATATGTGTGTGTGTGTGTGAAATGTGTTCCAGAACAACTGGGATATACTAATAAAATCTTCTAGGTTTCCAGAGCAGGACAAACAAGAGTTAAAACTCAAGTTTTCAAAGATAATCACCATCTGCTTCATCTGGGGATGTGCACATATGACATCTAAAGCATTCAGTGTGAGCGTAGGCCATGTTACACGGAGCAGACACAATGTCATATTCAGCAGTACTGCCTGGAGCACATCAGCTCTGGGGCAGAGAGACAAATTGGCAGTCACTGAGCACAGTTTGGAAGAAAGCTGCATGTTTTATTCTGAATGAGCAAGAGTGCTTTGTAATGCAATGTAGTTTGGGACAGCATGATAAAGGAATCCATCAAATTTAGGGCTAATAACGGCCTCAGAAACAGAGATGGTGGCTATTAACAAAGTTCTGCTTTGGACCTGTTACTGGCCATAACACACTGTGAGCACTCAGAGCTGAGAGATATCTGTACAATGTGCTAGTTGGTATCTGACTGAACATGCTGGGATTCAAGTACACTCCCTCATCTGCTCCAATCTGTGCTGGGTCAAGGGCAAGGACAACTCAACTCGCTGCAGTACCTGTATAAGATCAAGCAAGATGACATTTCAACACTTTACCATAAGACGATGGTAGTGACACTCATCGAACTGTTGCATCTGGAAACCCGAGAACTTTATATTAGTTCAACACACAAGAAAGATGACGATGTTTTACATACACATGTTGACACCAATGACATTTCTTTAGTTTTACTATTTTGTCATGTATTTGGTATAATATGTAGTTCTTTAATACAGGATGTCACAATCCCTTCGGGTCAAAATAATACCAAAAGTAAAGGACACTAAAATGAGTATTTTGAGAAAAGAAACAAATGGTTGGAAGTGTGTATTTCAGGTAGTATAAGGTCTTGAATGTACAACATTTTTGAAGTAAATGTGTGTAAACTGCTTATGCTTAGTAGTAAAGCAACTGCCTTCAAACTGACCACCGTAACACTATCTTGAAAAATAATGCACTATTGCCTACACTCTGTTCACAGAGGAGTTGACTGACTGTAAAAGGTATAACATTTCTCATTACAACAAACTAAAGACGTGCATTTAATGTATGATGTTGCAGCATGCAGTGCCCAGAAAGACATACAAATGTAGCGAGAAAAGATTCATAGTACATATCTTGTCAACTGGAAAAAAAATTATCATCACAGACAGAAAATTACAATAAATTGGATTAGTCATGCCACAGACAGTCGGCAAATGTTCTCAACAAAGATTTGTTTACAGAGTAGAATTTGAAGAGATGGTGTTGGATCCTGTGACAGGACATTAATCAAGCACTAGGGTCATTCCATTTCAAATGTATCAGATTTAAAGATGGTCCTCACTTGACCATTTCTGAATCCAATGGCTTTTTTGGAGTAGGTTCAACGATGTCTTGGATAAACATGTACAAAGTTTCAGTTTGATATTTCTTTTCGTTCCAGTTCTTCAGCTTCTCATAGACTGGGGTCTCAGTTTCCACAACCTACATGCATGCCAGAACGTTAACTGGATAACATTCATGAAAGGTGCTCTTAGCTTATAAGATCCTGCTTTTCTATACTAAACAATATTTTGTGCTGAATAAGAATACATTACAAATTACATGGAGAGCTGCATCAAACCAGTCTCAGGACTGAAGACCACAACAACTAATTACATCTTTAAATACAGAGTTGGCCAGAAAAATGTATACACACTTTAAGGAACCATGGTTACTGTACATGTTCAAAATGTTCACCATTGGCCGCTATGCATATAACAGAATGATGAGCAGTCGCCACAACTAAATCAGTCAATGTTGCAGTGGAGATCGCTGCACATGTTGCTGTAATCTCCTGGCAAAGTACCTCCAGCATGTGTGGCTTCCTTTGATAGACATTATCTTTCACACTTCCCCACAAGTAAAAGTCCATAGATGTTAGATCTGACGACCATGGAGGGAACTTAATGGGCCTCTTCATCCAGTACAACGCCCCAGAAAATTGTCATACAGGAAAGCTCATGCGGCTAGGTGGTGCACCATCCTGTTGGTAGAAGACCTCTTCATCAGCTCTATAAAGTGCACGTATATCTGGCAAAATTAATGTGCATAACATTTCCAGGTACACTTCACCAGTGACAGTAGCATCAAAGAAAAAGGGTCCTACAAAGATCCTAGATGATAGTCCACACCGCAGATGAACCCCTCGTAGATTGACTGCTTTATCCACTTAAACATGCAGATTTTCTGGTGGCCAGTACACACTGTTATGCTGATTCATGGTTCCCTTAAGTTTAAATTGTGCCACATCATTCCACACTACCTTGATCACAAATTTTTCATCATTAGTTACCATTCGCTGATAGGTTTCAAAAAATTGCATTCGGCGATCAGGATCATCATCATTAACCACGTGCAGTAATTGTGGAATGTAAACTTTCCAATTTGCAACTTTCAGAATTCAATTAACACTTGTATTGCTAACCCCCACTTCACGTGCACATTGCGTAGCAGACTTCTGTGGAGAATTAACAAATGCCAACGAAGCAGGACTTGTAGCTGTATGTTGTCTTCCTGATCTTCCTTTGTGAATATCACAATTTGTTCCATGCAAGTAAAACTTGACAATGATGCTTTTAATTGCTAGGTGGGTTGGTGGTTCTGTTTCCAACTACTGCCTCCACTGATGTCGCACTTCAAAGTTGAAAAACAATTTCACAATAAATCTTCATTGCTTGAATGTCATGTGTGCTCCAGCCATCTTGTTTTATCAATACTGAGATGAATGTGCTAACATCTCTTGAGCCAAAGAACATACTACAACACACGCATAACTCAAATGGAACAACAATATTGATATCGCGATAGAGCCTGACAAAAGAGTGTATAGATTTTTCTGGCAGACTCTGTACATGTGTTGACAGCTGTAAAACTTTAAAAATAGTAGAAAATTCACTTTGCGTCTATGAGAGTCCCTCTTTAATCAGCCATAATTCAAAATTTAATGGGCGGATTCAGCCAAGAATTGGTAATATGATGCGCAACCATGCTGTCTTCTTGTGCCTTTCTGCAATAGCCTCAGTTCCTCTCAAAGAAAATATATGCACCTGCCAGTTTAATGAAAATATTTTGGGTGCCAAATTTTGGATAATTATGGAGGTCTATATCTCAGCTGTATGTTCTTTGATCTTATTTGTCTTGCTGTCCCTGCAAAGTGCAGAACAATTCCAACATTTCAGGTTGGACATTTGTCCTAGTATTTTTGTGTTTTACATTTAGGAATCTTAAGTTTTTGAAGTCACGTTACTGTTTTAAGCAATAAAATAACTCTTTTAATTCTAACAAATACAGTTTTCAGATATACATAAAAAATTGTCTGCAAAATAATAAATAAAACTAATGCATTTCAACACTTTCTGCAATTCTTTCCTTGGGAACATAAATCATTCCAGTTGACTTCATGCAGTGTCTGGCATAATGAGCAAGGTTCCCTGTAGGTTGTACACTGAAACTCTTCCTGCAGCACATCTCGTACGCTACCACTTTCACTAACAACCGAACCACACACCTCTCGTTCTTTCTATTGCTTCCAACATACTTCCTCATACATGTCACTGTCATCTAGAAGATTAATTAGCCTGGGATCACTGGCTTTAACTTACAATTAATAGAATTTTGTGCCACTCTCTTTTCTTTGCCTGTACTACAAACCAATGTTTTGGTAGTATTTCGGAAATTTGGAAATTCATCACTTAAACATTTAACAAGAAACTCCATATTTGCATGGTACCTTCAGGTACAGATATTATGTGGCATTTTAGATGTCAGTAAACCATTAGTGGGTATAGGATCAAAAAATTATGTTTTTTCACCACAGTTGTAAAATGTGGAAATTCAGATTTAAAAAGTTCATATGCTTCCATTACTGTTGTCAACATTATTCGCTGCTGCACCTTATACATTTTTTGGTAATTATATCTCTATGAACCAAACAATCTCTCTTTGTTGAAAGATTTCTTGAGAAAAAATTTTGGACTTTTGAAATAAGTCCTTTAGTACAAATTTTACGCCCATGCAGTGGTATTTCCGTTCTGGAAGAAGAAGAAGCACCTTCTGTTTCTAGATACTGTGATAACAGCTTCTTCACCACAGCACTTCTTTTATTGGGGCTCTTAGGCAATGCTTCTTTGTCCACTGACTGCCTTTCCTAGTGAACTTGCTGGCTTGTACGGTTGAACTAATGAGTTACCGGACTGTTCTTTCTTCCTCATTCTAAAGCGTTGTTTTTGTTCTCTCTTTTGTTTTCTTTAATTTATGAAGTGCTAGATTGTCATTCACTGTTTTTCTTATCATTTGGTTTCTTTTCTTATCATGCTTCTTTTTGTTTGCTAAATGTAGCTGAGATGCGTCCTCATTGTTCTTCTACTTTTCTCTGAACTTTTGGACTCCAGTCTTTGATGCCATTACTGCTATGTATTGTAATTTGAAATTTAGTCAAAAATATCTATTATTATGTTATTTGGCAAAATATGTGCCAAAACATGTACTTTCATTCTAAAACAATATTCTTCTTAACCCATTTTCTGACAAAGCTTCAAACATTGGAAAGAATACAGTGCGTAAAGTCCCACTCATAAAATGCAAATGTTATTCTTAACATACTTTAATTTTACCAGCTGAATCCTACATGCAAACTAGCTTGCTTACACAGTGTTCTCTTGTACAACTTAATGATGTTCTGTGTTACAGGTGGGACAATTCATATTGAAATTAAAATTAATTAATATTGAAACAATACTCATATCAAATGAACTTCTAATGCACAAATATACTTCTTTTTGACTTGGTTTTTAAGAATCTGTCTTGTGCTCTCAAGAATGGCCCACTGGACTACAAACGGGGTTGCAATAATACACTGTTCTAGTGTTTTGTTCAGCAGAGAAAAGGAAATAACGGATGGTCAAATTTTTGTGTTCTACAATGAATGTTTTGTAAAGGGCTAATTACAATATAAAATATGTACTTTCAGCTTTAATTTGCCCAGTTTTGAAACTTATATTTCAATAAATATATTTTCAATGAAGTGTCCCCTGTTTTCTGGACCTGTTCAGCAGTCTTTCAGCTTCAGCAGCTGACCCTTGTCTGCTTACAGCTGTAAAACCTTGTTCAAAGTTGTAGGTTTTCATAAAGAGTGTATATGCTCAAATGCAGCATTAATGAATAAATAGAAAGTAAAATGAGAGAAAACAGCTTTTAAGCAACAAAAATACAAGTTTAGTTATGTACAATCAACTTCAAGCAATAAGCAGCAATAAAACAGCTTTTAAGCCATAAAAATACAAGTGTAGTTATGTACAATCAACTTCAAGCAATAAGCAGCAATAAAACAAATGAAAATCCAGAGAGACAGAACTTTAAACACACTGTATGAGTGGAATAATGTCTTTGCACTTCAGACTAAATAAATTGCAAATGCTGTTTTATTTAGATTCTGAACAAGTATATTGCCTTCCTGATGCTACTGGTGGTGCTTTTGATTTTAAATATGTGATGATCCAGAATCCATTAAGTACCTTAGGTAGATGGACAATGGAAGGAACAGACATGGCCACTGGGATGCAAAAAGCTGATAAGTGCTGGAATTTCTTCACCGATTTTAAACGCTTTGACTTTGAATACTACAAAATCATTCCAACCTCTGTTTCCTCTAATATTGTTTACAACAATGGGCTTGAACTGTTGATTTTCTCTTATCCTAGCAACTCTGTGGACTTCAGCAAACCTTTCTTGATCAAATTCAATTTCTTTAATTTCTTCCTCTGTAACGTAAGACTATATGATGCTTGAAATATTGTCCTTGAATTTAAATAGATCAAGACTACAGTGTAACCTATCACTTTGTTAAAGTAATGTATTGCACAGGGTACTTAGGACTGATGAATGATGACCATCAACTACTGGAGTACATTTATTTAAAATAGTTTGGATAGTGGGACATTCATGTTGACCACTGGGTTTTTCTGCATGTGTATATTGACTGAATGGTGAGGTAGACTATGTTGCTACTGGACAGAGCAACACTGGAAGTAGCTTCTGTTTGGCCACACTTGCTGTTCTTAATGTTTTCTCTGTGCAGCAGATCCCTCCTTCAGATATGTGCCAGGCTCCTAGGATGAAGACACATGTGACAATGCATCAGACATACACAGAACCAAGAAATGCTATGGACTGTAACTTGGTTTGTTGCAAATGATGTTGAAATATACTAGCCAAGCAAACAGAACAGCTTGATATCTTTCCTGTGTGTAAAAAGCTATAATAATATATGCGGTTTACAGAAGAAGAAAATTCTCTCATGTAGTAGTGTGCACAGTAGTAGTCTGTTGTCGAGTCTTCAGCACTCAGCAGCATGCCAGAAATGAGACACAGTCAGAAATACAAGGCAAAAGGTGTTTTGACAATAGTAGCTAATGTACTGCCCTCATCAGAGAAAATTGTCATGTAGGTACCCAGGAAAAATTTCGTTTGTGGTGAATGCCTCACAGAATGGCGAATCTGCAAAAATTTGTTAAGATACTTGAAAGAAATTAGTATTTTTGTCATAATGAGTTCCAGTAGAAAAGGACACTGTCCATGAAAATGTGGTCAACTGTGAAGGTTACTCAATGCAGCAATCATTAATAATACTTTATTCAAGAAAAGTTTATGAAGAATTGAGCTGTTGAGGAGAAAACTTTATAGACTTCTCAGTGATACAGAAAGAACAGAAGGAATTTAGTTGTCAATACAAGAATATTAAGTTACTCAACAATAATTACAACACAGAATAAAATGCATGTCTACAATCCAGAAGATCGAGAATTCAAGCCGGTGGCTGTTTTCTAGTCTTCAGTTCCTTGTCATCACACACCAGTTAACTGCAGTTACATTGGCGGCACATCAAACGCCAGAGTTGGTCACTGCTGCAGCAATTTGTATTGTAGCCTTCCCACCATGACGGTCCCACTTCGCACTGGCAGTTCGCCGTGCCTACTGAAAGTTGTAAGTGAGCTGTATTTGAATCAAAATAATGTGCCTTCAAGTGGTACTATGTGTTGTGAGAAATTTGAAGTCAGTGGCTGGCCAAAAAGTTGTGTGTTATTGGGCTTAGAATACTGAGACAACAGACAACTCATTAGCATTTTTACATTAATAAATTTTAGGCAACAAATGGTGGAAGACCAACTGAGGATTTAAATGCAAAAGTAGATATCACAAATATCACAAATGGTAGCCTCCAACAGCATATTCAGGAATCTAACGAAGAGGAAAAAAAAAGGAGATAAATACAAAAATAACTAACTTGCTAACATTTTACCCACTTTACAAAGGGTAGTTAAGTACTAAGATAAACGAACTATGTGATCTTGTAAGAAATGCTGGTTTTGAACCATTAAAGGAGGTAGGTCAGAATGTAAAACATATGAAAGAATTAACTAAACAAATGTTTACAAAAGTAAATGAACAATTCTTAAGACACGCAAATGTGGTTACATGTGTTAGAGCAGGGTAAAAACTTGGACATAACAGCTTTACCAGGCTCCACTTTCAGAACTTTGGAGGCATGAGTAACTGAATTAATTACTCAAATGGTACAAGAAACAACAGATTTGTCAGTCAGTACACTATGGTTCACAGTTGATTTAGGAAAAACAGAAGAGGAACTAGGTAAGCTCTGGGATGGACTTAATAAAACCAGAGATAAATTAAGTAATGGAAATTTTATGAAAGCAATCGCCTTTCACCAGAACTACTGGAAGAATTAAATTTAGATGGAGAAGATTTAAGATTTATTTACACTCTCAACCTAGGAGGTGGTGCTAGTATTTCATCTGGAGGGCATCATAAAACACTACTGACACAATGTCTCTCACATGGCCTGGTGTAGTATTATTTAGTTAATAAGAGTATACAAGGATTTTATTTACACTGCTATTAATTATAGCCACACTACTTATTTATTTATCTGTTATTTAAAAATACCAGGTGACAAGAAAAGTGGAACTCAGAATATTGGGGACAGATTAACAAACTATGCAAGGAAGAGATTGCACCAATAATAATCAAGACCCTCTTGAACAGAAAAGGAGGCCTCTACAATATCGACACTGTAAAGAAGAATATTACATAAAAACGAAGTACTAGGCTAGATGAACAACTGCTTGTCACATTCTGGGATTCTTATATACCCAACAGGTATTGCAAGTATCTTCAGATTTCGTACAAACAGTAGCTCGAGTAGCTACTGGTCTCAAATAGATTACTAATTGGTATGAATATCATTAGGCCACTTGCTGTACTTGATGTTTTCCCTGTGCAGCAGATTCCCACCTCAGAGTTGTGACAGGCTCCTTGGAAGAAGACATTCTTGACAGTGCTGGAAAAAGTCACAGAACAAAAGAAACATGAGAGTAGGGTGTGTTCTAATCTGTAACTCTGTTCATTGCAAATGCTGTCAAAAAGTGCTTATCAAGCAGACAGAGTTGTTTGAAGTCTTTCTTGTGTGTAAAAAGCATTACAATATATGTCGTTTACAAAAGAAGAAATTTCTCTCATTTAGTAGGGTGCACAGAAGCAGCCTGCTGTGGAGTTTCCAGCACTCAGCAAAAACGAAAAGTCAGTGATATGAGGCATACACGGTATACCCAGATGTCAATTTGGGGAGGGGTAGAGAGAGAGAGTGAGAGAGAGAGAGGGGGGGGGGGGACAGCAGGGGGAGCAGTAGAGAGAGAGAGAGAGAGAGAGAGAGAGAGAGAGAGAGAGAGAGAGAGAGAGAGAGAGAAAATGGTGGCTTGTCAGACCATGACTTTTTTAAATTTATTTTCTTTTTTAAAGAACCAGTTTCTCTATGAACTCTTCTACAGTTTATTGATGCATTTCTACAACATTCTTATTAGTATAAACCCCTGTTTGTACTGTATAATTTCTTCTGGGTCATATTCTTTTAAAAACACGTACTGAATAAGATTCTAGGTCAGGTTATACAGGACATGGTTCACAATATTGCAGCATGCATTCTTTGATTCCAAATGGCACACAGTTTTCTTGATTAATTCCTCATAGTTACCATCCTTGATAGCTGCTGCAGCCAACACCAGTTGGCCATTTTTATGTATTACACATACATGAACTGAGTGTACCAGCCAGAATTAGGGAGAAAATAAAAATGGGTTTAAAAAATGAAAGAAAAGTAGTTGAAATTGGATCTTATTGCTTTCTTTTCAGATTGATGATTAAACAATTCAATATAAATTCCTATTACTACTCTATTCAAAACAATAACCCATTCTTACAACTACTTTATTAGTGCCTCTTTTCATGCCCTGCCAGCAATGCACCTGAAAGAATCTTGTCCATCTGCCAGTTCATTTGGGCAAAATTAATAAAAAATTTAGGAGACGAAAGAACTGAGAAATAAGTGAAGATCTACAAATTTCTGCATGCTTCCAAAAAGTAGTTAATTGTACTTTACTCTCATGACAATTCTACATCAAGTTAGTTTCTTTTTGCTGGGAGTGTAAATGTTATTTTAGTTGCATTTCTTAAATTGCAAGAAAAGTTAAAACACAATATTAATAAAATAAATTCTTGTGACTCTACATATTTGCCTTCAGTAAATATGATGGCTCTCTTTAGTTCGTGTAAGGCTAACTATGTAACATTTTGTATGTTAATTGAATTTTCATATTAGATATAGTTGGGTTTTATTGATGTTTCTCTTTACAATGGGTTTAAAAACGCAATCTTTTTGGGTAAGGTTAAATTACAACAACTCTGGTACCAGCAGCACTACTTTGGCCTGAGTTCACAAAATTTTGAGAAGACCAATTCCAGAACGATACATGTCTAAAAGTCATAAAAACACCAAAACATCAGGAATCCAATATATTTACTCAGAATATGAACAAGACAGTAATAGCAATTTATTCATTCTGATGTGAAAAAGAATTATTCCAGCTGTGTTTAGAGTTCTAACATTCTGAATTTTCATTTGTTTTATTGCTGCTTATTGCTTGAAGTTGATTCGTACATGACTACAATTGTATTTTTATGGACAGAAAAAAGGTTTCACTGATTCTTCTTTCTGTTTATTCATTAATATCACGCTTGAGCATAAAAATGTGTGTGAAAAGTAATAACTGTGAGCAATTTTTTTTTCAGTCATAAGTAGGCAAGAGTCAAAAATTAAACTACAGTGCCTCTGAAGTTGAAAGGCTTCTCTTTTTAGATACAGAAAGATTATAAAGTTTAAAGAACATACAGTTGAGATACAGACTCCAAAAACTACACAAATTTGGCACCCAAAACATTTACACCAAATTGGTAGGAGCATATAATTTGACAGAAAAGGCCCAAGGCTATCGAACAAAAAGCACAAGAAGACAGCACAGTTGTTGACCAAATCTGTTGATTAAATTGTGAATTGTGACTGGTTAAAGATGGGCTCTCAAAGTCACACAATAAATTTTCTGTCATTTTGTAGTCTTACGGCTCTTACAGTTTGCATTTAAAAATGTCAATGATAATGTCTTCTAATTCAGCACAAAAAGTTGTTTAAGTGTACAAAAGCAAGGGCTTGTAAACTAAAAGTACCTTTCACAAAAGTTATCCAAAGTTCACACTTTGGCACGTGTGTAGGTGGTGCAAACTCGGGGACCCTATTCACGAGAGGTTGTAGAAATGAACCAAAGGAGATATGGAGCTGAATATTAGTACATATCCATTCAAGACATTGTGGAACCTTCCAATAAAATTTCATTATATTCACAAATGGTCCAGCAGAGACTCCCGTTACACTTGAAATGGAATGAGCCAATTATCAAACTGTCCATGTACTCCACACCCTAACAAGGACTGTACAGGTGGAGCAGAAAGTGCGCTGCAGTCACAAACAATATTCTTTATTTATTCAGAAATGTATTCCGTTAGAAGTGATTTTAAGGTGGAAATCACTTTTTAAGCACCAGACTGTGCTTCTCTCTGCGTATGTGAGTTCGGAGAAATGATGGTGAGACAAGAATTGAGGTTACAGGATGATCCAGGAAGTGGGGTGGGGGGAGTGAAGGTGGAGGGGAGGGATGTATTGTAGCATCACAGTTAGATAGAAGAGTATACCAAGTAAGGCTGGGTTCAGTACTAGTTTTGAGTTGGTAGCAAAAAAGTGTTTCCACTTTAGGGAGGAGAGTAGGTCTTTAACAAGCTCAGAATGACTGAATTTGTGAATGTGGCAAAGGATAAGCCCCTTTGAAATGAGTCTTTTGGAGGAGAGGTTCACTACTATGTTACAGGACTGTTTAGGTGCTGGGTTCAGTAGGATGGTGGGCGGGAGCTTGTGAGATTGTAGCATATGTAGTTCTCTGTAGTTCTGCAAGATGGGGTCAGACATCTATTAACTGATGTAAAGGAGGTTTGACAGAGGTTTTTTTAGTGGTGCTGGATTGTGGTAGTCCAATATAAGTGTACAAAGTGAATAGACTTTACAGTTTTTAAGGTGGCACTGTGTATGCTGCTCTTGTTCCTGCAGTACGTGGGTTTCAAATTTGGCAATGTGATGTGGTAATTGGTACAGCAGAGTGGAAATATTTTACAGGCAGTGATGAGGTAGTGACAAAATGTTTAGGACTTAGTTATATATTGCGTAGGGCTGAGTTGGTGAGGGCTGTGGAATGACAGAATTATAACATAGAATCACTGTGGAAAGCTATTTGGGAGCAATTCCACAAACTAAGCAGCAACACAGAAACAGTTATGTGGGAGTGGGTTCGGTATAGGGGTAGGGAAACTTTTCTGTATGTAAACAGATGGAAGGAACAAAAATCGATTGTAGAGAAAAAAAATAGTAACAGAGCATTAAAACATATGGGAATATTCTGAAAACTGGAAAAAGACAAAACCAGATTAAGTATAGCGAAGGAAGGGTAAAGCTACATGAAGCACAGTAGTAAGACATCAAGATGTAAATAAGACCAATAAGAAAACTGGATGAGATTAAAATGAAGACAGGAATAGAAATAAATAATAATACAATAACAGCGTGAGATGCATGTTGGTATGTAGGTATGAGTGAAGCAGGCAGCAGTTGTAAATGGGTTGGGCATGGTCAGTATCTTGCCTTTTCGTTATGATGCACTGTAAAGCCTGTCACACAGCATAAAAGGTAAGAAGACACAGTGCTGCCAATATACTACCAATTCACACGAGTCCATACTGTACCCTATAGCAAACAAAAAGTGAGATACTAACTGACCTGAATTAGGAGTTAACATAAGACTAATTTCAATTAAAATCAGTGGCTTAACAGAAAGGTTCATTTTCTTCTACCATAAAACAAAGAATGAAAATAGTCATCTACAAGCATCACGGCAGTAAAAACATTCCTCAGGATGGATGTATTTATGTGTGACATAATGTGGAATTCACAAACTGATTTAGTAACTGATTTGAAGTTTTATTTTTCCCAGAGTATTTTAATGCACTGGAGGCCACTGACGCCAATAATTTTTGGACTGGTTGCATACCAGTCTCTGCCCACCAGGTCTGTTGGGTGCTACGAAGGTCACAACTGATGCTGTGGCAGAACACTGACATTTCCTTGAAAGTGAAGGTTTCATTCTTATTTTTGCCCTCGCTAGTTTCAACACTATCTGATTTTTAACAATTAAAATCTTAATTTCAATATAAGATGAATAAAAGTCAGTTGTCATGCCATTTCCTTTTTTCATTTATTATTAATACAACAACATACCAGTCATCGTACAGTGCAATAAGTTAAGTCTTCATGAATTTCCTTCTTTTACTTGTAGTACATTTACTAAGTTTAGCATATGCTGCTCTATTTAAAAGGTTTAATTTCACATTTTTGTAAGAAAAAAAATCCTTCAGCCTGTAGCACAGAATTTCTCACTGAACAGCTAGCTAATTAATGCATCAATACCCATTTGTGACACATTAGGAGGGTAACAAGTTGTGTATCTGGGATTCTATCTGCTTTTATAGTTTGCTTCTCAGTTGGTCTTACTAGGATGATTAGGGTGTGTGCATCCTGTATGTGGATGCACGAGGAGTTGGCTGTGGTCCGCGAACAGCTTGAGGCGCTTCTGGCTACAATCGGTCACATTCAGACTGCTGCCTCAGGGTACAGTGGTAGTGGCGAATCTGGCGTGTTGTATGGGACACTTCACGTGTCACTTGTTCTGCCCATGGGCTCTGCTAACCAGGCACCTCCTAGTGTACATGATGCAGTGGATTCACCCTCACCGCAGGGTGAGTATAGGGAGGTAATGCATTTGCATCAGTCAAGGCGGAGAGCCAATGAGGAGACTGGTCGCTTGGACTCACCCATTCACCCTTTAAGTAAATATGTGGCTGCTGCTTCAGTAGGATATGGGCAGGCACACAGGAGGAGGGGTTTACTAGTTATTGGGAACTCCAAAATTAGGTGTGTTGTGGAGCCCCTTAGACAGACACTGTTCAGGGCTGGAAAGAAAGACAATGTGCAATCGGTAGTGTCTCGGTGAGCCTCATCCAAGATGTGGAGGCAGCTCTGGTGAAGACTGCAAGCCTCAGTGTGGGGTGCAGGCAGAGCTCGCAATTTGCAGCATTGTTCCCAGGGGTGATTGGGTCCTTTGGTTTGGAGCCGAGTGGAGGGTCTCAACCAAAGGCTTCGTTGATTCTGTGATTGTCTTGACTGCAGATTTCTAGACTTCCATTATCTGGTGGGGATTTGTAAGACTCCCATTGTCAGGTCAGGGGGTGGACTACATGAAGGAAGCAGCTACTCAGGTAGCAGAGTGCTTATGAAGTGCACATGAGGTTTTTTTTAGACTTTACAGTAGTTTGAAGTACTCTGAAGAACACTCCCCAGTCAATACACAGCAAAGGATGTCAGACCACTTTAGGTCTAAAGAAACTTTGACTGTCAAAATTTTATCAGTAAACCGTCAAAGAATTCATAACCAAATTTCTTGAATTTCCTGCCCTACAGGAAAGCTCTCATGCTCAAAATATTCTTGAGACCAACAGCTCACTGCAACCTAAAGTGGAAAGATCTGAGAGATTTAGAAAGTCAGGGAACATATGTCGTAAAGACAGATTAGACTCCAAGGCAGGGGGAGTGTTCACTGCAGCTGACAAAAATATTACCTCTATTGAGGTTGAAGTGGAATGCGACAGTGAAATTATCTGGTCCCGTATAACAGACGGATGTTTTTAGTGGTGACCCTATTCCACTGTGACAGTTCTTAAAACTTCAAAGAAAGACCACAGTCAGTTGCGCATAAATTCCCAGACCATGCAATACTAGTTGGAGGTGACTTTCACCTATTGAGTATCGACTGGTATATCTATGGATTCATTGCAGAGGATACTGACAGACAGACGGCCAAAATAATTTTGAAAACATTTTCTGAAAACTCTTTTGAGCAGTTAGCTTGGCAGCCCATATGCAATGGAAATATCTTAGATCTGGTAGCTACAAACATGCCAGATCTTACTGACAATATCAGTATAGAAATGGGGATTAGCAATCATAACTAGCAATTAATGATGGTTATGAAAGATATTACATCAAGTAAGAAGGCTAGGAGGGTGTTTCTTGTAGATAAGAGTAGATAAGTAGTTGTTAGCATCTCACTTAGCTAGTGAATTAACGTCACTTAGTTCCAGTAAGATGCAAGTAGAGGAGTTACAGGTAAAGTTTAAACAGATTGCAAATCACGGTCTGGAGAGTTATGCACCTTGTAAGTGGATAAAGGATGGAAAAGCCTCTCCATGGTTTAATAATGAAATTTGGAAGATGCTGAGGAAGCAGAGGTTATTGCACCCTCAGTTCGAAAGAGACCACAAAAATGACAACAACAAAAGGTTAATAGAGATTCGTATGTTTGCGAAAAGATCTATGCGCAAAGCATACAACAACTACCACCGTGATACCTTAGTAAAATATCTTGCAGAGAATCTGAGAAAATTCTGGTCCTATGTAAAATCCCTAAGTGCGTCTTATGCTTCTGCTCAGTCGCTTGTTGAATAGTCGGGTGTGGCAGTTGAAGACAGCAAAACAAAAGCCAAAGTTTTAAATTTCATATCCAAGAAATCATTCACGCAGCAAAATCATACAAATATACAGTCATATGACCATCGGACAGGCCCCTGGCACAGAGAAACAACTGAAAGATTTAAAAGCAAATAAGGCACTAGGTCCAGCACAAAGTCCCAAGTGGCAGAAGGGTAAAGGAACACGCCTGCAAAATTACAGACGAATATCAGTAACTTCAGTTTGTTGCAGAATCCTTGAACATATTCCCAGTCTGAATATAATAAATTTTCTTGAGACTGAGAAGATTATGTCCACAAATCAGCTTGAGAGAGCATTGCTTGTGTGAAACTCAGATCAACCTTTTCTCACATGATATAATGTGAACTATATATGAAGGGCAACAGGCAGAGTCCATAGATTTCTGGAACACATTTGACACGGTGCCCCACTGCAGGCTCTGAACGAAGGTACAAGCAAATGGAATAAGTTCACAGATATGTGAATTGCTCGAAGACTTCTTAAGTAATAGAACCCAGTATCAGGGACAATGGTATCATCAGGAGTGCTCCAGGTACGTGTGATAAGATCACTGTTGTTCTCTATATACAGATAAATGATTTAGAGGACAGGATGGGCAGCAATCTGGGGTTGTTTGCTGATGATGTTGTGGTGCATGGTACTGTACTAATTAAAAGTTATCAACTGAAAACTTCACTATTATACGAGATAGAAAATTTAGAATGAGCTGAGTGGAATAATCTGAAGCAGTGACACCACTCACCGGAAAGCACTCATTCCAGTCTCTGTGAGAAGATATTTTAATACACTGGAAAATGATTCAATTAAAATATATACATACTTAAAGTTTGGAACCAGGCACACTGTTTACTTCTGAAGTTCACCTATGTATTATCATAGACATTATTTTTGTGGACTGAATGGCATCCTTTATTAATATGTAAAGTAATTAATTAAAAACTTAATAAAATTAACATAAGGCATTATACATTTAAATATGACTGCCAAACTTTTAGCTGGGGTGTTCCTAACATGTATGAATAAAGTGGTTGCATGAATTTTTCTAATGTAATAATCCACAACATATTTCATAAACCCAATTTTGGTCTGAGTATACAGCCCATACAAAGTAGTAAATCTTAACCTAGTCATTTTCAAATAATTACAGGATTCCGAATGCAGCAAAAATCTTTACATCACCCTTTATAAGACCAATCCTACCAAAAGTAGTCAGTCAGTGGCAATCTCTCACATGATTAACCTATCTGCATTCATATTATCAAAAGTCAGTCCACCTAACATCTTCATTAACATCTTCCTTTTCTTTTTCTACAGTCTTTGCAGTGACGTGCATTACCTTTAACTTTTTGGAAACATTCAGTAGGCAGCATATGGGTTGTGTAATTGTGTCAACATTATGAAAGACAGTGTACATGGGTTACATTCCTGGAAACTGGATGTATCAAACTGTAAGCAGCAGTAATACTGTGGTTATGTTAATACATCACTCTTCATCTGATGAAATGCTCTGTGTTTACATCAACACTGTCACACTACTGTTTCGGATTGTGGTTTTTTTTTCACCAGTAAGAAACATTTATCAAAGATCTGAGAGTGGTCATCAATTTGACTTCAAGGAATAGATACTCAAAATCAATTATAGTATTTATTTTGGCATACATTACAGGACAACTTTCCACAGAATTGGTGTTCACTAATAGTGCGATCTTCTGTCAATGAGAGAGCAAATGCAGAATACAAAGTTGCAGCTAAGCAATGTCCACGGATGGTTGTCACAGCAACTGGAAACTGTGTCACAAACAAAATTTAGTTTCTGTGTCATTATCAAAAAATAGGAAATGAAAGTCTTTAGCCATTTGTGAGTAGATGGCTTCAAGCAATTCTTTTTGTGCTACACAGTTCTGTTTCTTTTCTTTCTAATCAGATTTTTTCAAGATTCTAAATAATACATGATCAAAATAATTTCTTTGCAGTATTTGCTTTCAATTCAGCACATTAAGGTCATAAATGCATTTTTCTTTGTAGTAGCATACACACAGTGGGCAATATGTGGCAAAGTAACATAAGAATGATAAGGACAGGATATGAACAACTGACTTTTGCTTTTGTTGATCTATATTGTTAACTGTTCACAAACTGTGCTCTGAGTTGTTGCTTCAGATCATCATACGTGTTTGTATTACATCTGAACATTCTATCATATAATTATCATTAATTATTTAGATAAAAACTTTAATTTTTTTATCACTCACCTGCAGCAGTAAAGGATCACTATTCACTGTCAACATTTTTAGTTGTTGGTATTAATGTACGGGGACTATAAACAGAAAGCAGGAATGACGTGACAGCTAGCTTATATTCATCTTACATTTAAAATAATATTTTAATTGTTATGTCTATCACAGTTTTGAAACTAGTAGAGGTGACAAAAAGAATGAAATCTTCACCTCTCAAGAAAACGATCAGTGTTACGCCCACCAAACAGTAGTCACTTTCCTGGCACCTGGCAGGGCCGATGGGTGAACACTGTCACACAGCCGGTACGAGAATGGTTGGCCTCAGTGGCATCTAGTACTTCGTAATAAAGGGTGTAAAACAGGATCACACTAGTCCATCCCATCAACACAGAAACGCTGTTATTACTAGACCAAATAGTTAGTGGTTTTTGTTTTACTTAAATGTTTGACAGTTGGAAACAATAGGAAAAATTATATGGATCTTAGTGCAGCTACAAATACTACCTTAATACACAACATATTTCTCATATAGACATAAAATCATGTTAATACTGAGAAACAAATATGCTTTCAGTTTGTGTCTTATCCTTTTCTGGAGATGCAATTTTCAGCTCCTTAGATACTCACTGAACATCCCTCAGAAAGTCTAATACATTCGAACTGTGGCATCTCAACTCTTGTTTGTATTATCTCCATTCACTAATACTACTTTGACATGCATGTAGAAATGCAAGTGTCAGTTGTGAAAAGCTTAAAACGCTGTAGGAGGGACAAATAAAATTGCAGATCAGTTACTAAATCCATTTACAACTCCGCATCATGTCATACAAAAATGTGCAAATCAGGAGCAATGTTTTTACTGGCTGTGATTCTTGTGAATTGCTCTTTTCCTTCCTTGTTTTATGGTGTAGACACATAGTTGTAAACATATAGTATGTTGACAGCACTGTCTCTCCTTTCCTGTTATGCTGTGTGACACTTTACAGTTCAGCATATCAAAAGGCAAGGGATCTTGCAACTTATGCCACTGAATATGTGAGAATATATGTGTGGTGGAGACAGGAGCAGGAAAATACAATGATGGTGAAGAGAAGTGGTGAGATTAGTTTGAAGATACAGAAATAAACATATCAGTCTTAGCATGCGGAGATGATAGTTGCTTTTTTTTTTGTGTGGGGGGGGGGGGGGGGGCGCACGCGCGTGTGCACTGTCACATATCTCTTTTGAGTATCTGGAGGTAGACTCTCTCAAAAAATTTAATTTAGTATTACATAAACGTCAATCAAAAATAAATATAAAATTAGACTTTATTACAAATCATATAACACTGTTCCCTGATTACATAAACATTGCATTGGATTTCTCAAATTTAAAGAACTTTTTTATGAATTATATAACATAGAATGCATTATTAATCATGTACAAACAAAACCAGAAAGACATAACTTGAACAAATCAGACTACAATCCAAATTTTTCTGCCTTAAAAATTAATTAAGACAATAATATGATTATTACACAAAATTTTCTTCTTCTTACTTTCAAATAACGTGTTATTATCTCTTAGGAATCTTTATTACTTCCAAGCAAGTTAAAAGATTTCAGTGCTAGTTCTATTTCACACATTTCTGTACTACAGAAAAATTCATCAGATCATAATGTGGGTCACATTTTCTTCTTATATTATGGTTGTGGTACATTTGATTGTGAAAAAGTTATGATTGAAGAGAGAGAATGTTTGGTTGTTGTCAATGTCCACACTTTCTTAAAAAGGCGAAGACAGGAGATTTCTCAGGTGACGAGACACATGTAACTCTTTAATAATCTCATTTTGGGTGTAGACATTTTTCATTGCCCATTAACTGCCTTAGAAAACATTCACAAATCCACAAGTAAATGAAAATATTTCATTCATATTAGGAATTATTCTGATGGCAAGTGTTGCAGAGCACATACTTTTAATTTTCTAAATTAGGAGCATGCGCAACTCCCAATTTTGCTACAATCAACACAACAAATCACTATAATCCACCTATACTATACGGCTTGATGATGGCATCCCCTTTGGGGCAATATTCTGGAGGAGAAATGCTTTCCCTTTTGGATTTCCCAGTTGTTGAATACTAAGGAGGAGGTCACCAGAAAAACATTTCAATTTTGTAATGGAGCGACCTTGGAGGGGAGGGGGCAGGGGTAACATTATAAAGGGAGAACAATTTTTGACAACAGCACGCAGAGCCAAATGGATGTAGATTGCAGCAAAATTGAAACAACAACCACTAATGCAAGTGATCTACTTAAGCAACAACAACCTGCAAACAATACATTTAAATGGAGGACAATCGCACCCCCTGAGATTACAAAGGTAGTGGCAAAGTTCTCAAACTCCAAGAGCATGGACTGCTCTTGGTTGTCCAATTACATAATTAAAAAAACAGTGCATATAAATAGTGAACCATTGGCCTTTCTGTTTAATAAGTGTCGAAAGTTTGGAGTCTATCCTACAACTCTAAAAATATCGAAAGTTATCCCAGTGTATAAAAAAGGGGACAAATATGATCTCAAAAATTACTGACCAGTTTCAATAGTTCCCATTTTCTTGAAAATACTTGAATCTCTTATTTATAACCAACTGAACCACTACTTTGAGTCGCATAACTTACTCTCTAATAGTCAATTTGGCTTCCGCGAGGGAAAAAATACCACCACTGCTGTTCTTTAAATTGTGAATGAAGTAATAACAGCCACTGAGAATAAAAATAAAGCCTCACTTCTTTTATGTGATTTAAGTAAGGCATTAGACTGGATTTCTCATGATATCTTAATTGCTAAACTCAAATTCTATGGCATACAAGATTCTGCATTGGCAGTAATTGAATCATACCTAAAAATTGGAAGCAGTTTGCCTATGTCAGAAACAGAGACTCACAATTGCTAGAAGTTAAGACAGGAGAGTCACAAGGTTCTCTCCTTAGGCCCTTCTTTTTTATAACTGGAGTCAATGATTTACCTCATTGTATCCCCACTACTGTTATTTGGTTATGCTGATGCCACAACTTTGCTTGCTCAGCACAAGAACATATGAGTTCTGCAAGATATGATGCAAGATGGCATGGGAGCAGCACTAAATTGGTTGTCACCAAATACACTGCTTTGCAATCCTTATAAAAACCAACAGATTATGCTGGGATTGTCAAAAGAGGTATAGCTGAAAGCAGTTAAAATTCTAGGAATGCATGTAGACTTTAAGTTAATGTGGGAAACACACATCAACCATACCTGCGCAAAATTGTCTCGAGTTACATATTTAATGTGGGAACTGAGGAGCCTGGTGACAAAAGAATATTTAAAAGTTACTTACTTTGGGCTCTTTCAGTCACAGATAGAGTATGGACTGCTGATATGGGGACTCTCTCTTCACATCACTGAAGTTCTAAAAATTCAGAAGAAAGTGATAAGGCCAATGAGCAATTCTGGTAGATCAGAGCACTGCCGACCACTGTTCATTCAGCTGAAAATATTAACCATTATTATTCTTTATATATACGCCTCAGCATTGTATGCAAAAAACAATATAGCAGATTTTGAAATGGGGGAAAACATGCACCACCATAATACCAGAGGCAAAACAAAATTAGACATACCTAGGCACAGGCTGACAAGAACAGGGAATTCCCATCGAATCAATAGTCTAAAAATATTTAATAAACGTCCATTTTCTTCTCGGTCAGATTACATAAGTAGCTTCAAGAGCAAGCTACTAAATTGGTTACTAATCAATCCTTTTTACAATGTAACAGAATTTATGAATATAAAATCAATCAACATTAATTTTTAAGGATTTCATTATGTGATGTCAGTGAATGTATTTATCTTATGTTATGGTGTATGTTATCATCTATGGGCACTATTTGCAAAGCTCATTTAGCTTTAAGGTACTATTCAAGGAAAATGTTATATGATATCCATTTAAATTGCCTATTCCACCTCAGGTGGTCAATGGTGAACAAAGAATCTGAATCTGTACTGCAAAGGTAAATGCTTTTGTGTCTTGTCATCTCAAAAATTGTATGGGCCATTCTTCTTCGCCAAGAGCACTGTCACTGGAAATTCCTACTTGCACATGTTGCAGCAACGGCTGATGCCTCAAATGAGATTGGACTCTCTGTTCATCTTTCAGCAGGATGGGGCTCCACCCCATTTTCATCGTGAAGTTCGTGGGTACCTGAACACGGAGCTGTCACATCGATGGCTCGGCCATGCTACAGAAGGGGAAATCTGTTTCATGAAATGGCCCTCCCAATCTTCAGATCTCACTCTGTGTGACTCTTTTGTGTATGTACTACCTCTACCATATTATGTAGCAGAGCTCCGGGAGTGAATACGGGAAGTGACTGCCACAGTCAACGATGCCATGCTGGGATGGGTAAGGCAAGAATTCGATTACCGTATTGTCATCTACCTGATCACTCATGGTTCGCATATCAAATGTTTGTAGACAAAAATAAACTTTCAAAACGTTTCTCTTCGAAATGCAGTATGTATGGCATCTGTACAATGTTTAGTTCTTGTGCAATAAATAATCGAAAGTGTTCCTTGATTTTATGTACACGCTGTACTTAAACGTACACTGTATGGCAGCACATTCAAGATATGAGAATCAGGTGTAAATAATAGTATACAACTGCGAAGAACACAATCTCAAAGAAATAAGTATTATGTTGTGGAAATAATGTCTGTCTGTCTGTCTGTCTGTCTAACAAACAGTAAGCAGAGACAGGAAAAATCCATTTTATTTTATGGCCAATATCAGAGTTATTTTTGCCTATTTGTTGCTGTTTTCTGTCAATTCTGATATTACTTTCTGCCAGTTTTGATGGTATTTTTGAGGAGTTTGGTATTACTTTCCAATAGCTTATTTTTGAAGTATCAAATGGCTTATATCACTGTTCCAGAACTATGAAAACGAAAATATACCTCTTAACTACATTATATATGGCATCACAGAAGAAAAAGGAAATCATTTATATGAAACCCATTAAATGTAATCAATTAAAGAAACCATACACTGTCAAAAGGTTTTCAAATTAAAGCACTATTATAGCTTCAATGGTTTCTTTGAAACCTTTTACCACCAATTGATCAGTACTTCACAACAATGCAAAAATAGCAGCCTAAAGTGCAAATTTTTAACATGGGCAAGGAGAAGGCCACAAATGCAGTTAACCAATTCAGCTCATATTTGGTAGCCTGCTTCTATACAACATAAAATGAAGATCAGTTTTGAGAACACCATCCCTACAGTTCATTCATGATGTGAATTTGATTCAAAACTGACCAGATCGATATACAATTGAAAATGGAACACTTTTAATCATCATAGGTGGTGTCCAGAAGCAAACTTTTTCCTAGGGATTTGCGAAAGAAACTATTACAACTGCCACTTATGTACCAGTAAAGTAAATGCTATTCAATGAAAGTACTGCTGATGCAACAATCAAGGCATCTGGCTGGGGAGCAGAGAACCTGTGTTCAATTCTGAAATGCATTCTGCTGGATTTTTTGTCATCTTTCTTTTCCTTATTAAAATTAGTAACAATAGGAGGGTTAATATGGTAGTTATTAAGGAATAATAACAAGGAGGTAAATAAATTTCTCAAACAACTTGGATTGGTGAAAAATTAAAATTTGAAGCCTTATATGAAAACAAATGTCATGAGGGACCACAGACAGCTGAATATGCTATGCTAGTTTACAATGAGCCGTGGTACAGAACTTTATTTTGAGGTTTCAAAACTGCAATGTACATTTGGAAATCCAGCAGGAATTTCACAACTATCCACATTCCACAACAATTCATAGCATAATTCATGATCAATTTTCAGCACCAATTTTTTAGGTGTGTTGCATGCGTGCCGTGCATTAGAATTACACTGGAGATCCAAAGAAACTGGTACACCTGCCTAATATCATGTAGGGGCCCACAAGCACGCAGAAGTGCTGCAACATGACAGGGCATGGACTTGACTGATGTCTGAAATAGTGCTAGAGGGAACTGACACCATGAATACTGCAGGGCTGTCCATAAATCACTAAGAACACAAGGGTGTGGAGACATCATCTGAACAGCACATTGCAAGGCATCCCAGATACACTCAATAATGTTCATGTCTGGTGGGATGGAGACCAGTGAAGTGTTTAAACTCAGAAGAGTGTTTCTGGAGCCACTCTGTAGCAATTCTAGATGTGTGGAGTGTCACATTGTCCTGCTGGAATTGCCCAAGTTCTTCAGAATGCACAATGGCCGTGAATGGATACAGGTAATCTAGAAAGAATGGTTACATAAGTGTTACCTATCAGAGTCGTATACAGACATATCATGGGTCCTGTATCAGTCCAACTGCGCACATCCCACACCATTACAGAGCATCCACCAGCTTGAACAAGTCCCCTGCTGACAAGCAGTGTCCATGGACTCATGAGGTCAGTTCCATACCCATACACATCTGTACACTTGATACAATTTGAAATGAGACTCATCCGACCAGGCAACATGTTTCCAGTCATCAACAGTCCAATGTCGGTGTTGACGGATCCAGACGAGGCATAAAGCTTTGTGTCATGCAGTCATCAAGGGTACACGAGTGGGCCTCAGCTCCAAAAGTCCATATTGATGATGTATCGTTGAATGATTTGCATGCTGATACTTCTTGATAGCCCAGAACTGAAATGTATGGCAATCTGAGGAAAGGTTGCACTTCTGTCACATTGAACAATTCTCTTCAGTCGTCATTGGTCATTTTCTTGCAGAATCTTTTTCCAGCCACAGCAATGTCAGAGATCTGATGTTTTACCAGATTCCTGATATTCAAGGTACACTTGTGGGATGGTCAAATGGAAAAACCTCACTTCATCACTACCTCAGAGATACTGTGTCCCATCGCTCATGCACCGACTATAGCAACACGTTCCAACTCATTTAAACCTTGATAATCTTCCATTGTAGCAGCAGTAACCGAGCTAACAACTGTGGCAGACACTTGTTATCTTATACAGGCATTGATGACCGCAGTGCCATATTCTGTCTGTTTACATCTCTCTGTATTTTAATACACATGCCTATACCAGTTTCTTTGGCACTTCAGTGTAATTCCCAAAAACGAAATACACTACTGGCCATTAAAATTGCTACACCAGGAAGATGACGTGCTACAGATGCGAAATTTAACAGTCAGGATGAATATGCTGTGATATGCAAATGATTAGCTCTTCAGCGCATTCACACAAGGTTGGCGCCGGTGGTGACAACTAAAACGTGCTGACATGAGGCAAGTTTCCAACCGATTTCTCATACACAAACAGCAGTTGACCGGCGTTGCCTGATGAAACGTTGTTGCGATGCCTCGTGTAAGGAGGAGAAATGCGTATATCAGGTTTCTGACTTTAATATAGGTCGAATTGTAGCCTACAGCGAAAGCGGTTTATTGTGTCGCGACATTGGTGTTTGCATTAGTTGAGATCCAATGACTGTTAGCAGAATAAGGAATCGGTGGGTTCAGGAGGGCTGTGCTTGATCCCAATGGCCTCGTATCACTAGCAGTAGACATGACAGACATCTTATCCGCATGGCTGAACCAGATCATGCAGCCACGTCTCTATCCCTGAGTCAACAGATGGGGACGTTTGCAAGACAACAACCATCCGCACTAACAGTTCGATGACGTTTGCAGCAGCGTGGACAATCAGCTTGGAGACCGTGGCTGCGGTTACCCTTGACGCTGCATCACAGACAGGAGCACCTGCGATGGTCTACTCAACGACGAACCTGGGTGCACGAATGGCAAAACATCATTTTTTCGGATGAATCCAGGTTCTGTTTACAGCATCATGATGGTTGCATCCGTGTTTGGCGACATCGTGGTGAATGCATATTGGAAGCGTGTATTCGTCATCGCCATACTGGCGTATCACCCGACGTGATGGTATGGGGTGCCATTGGTTACACGTCTCTGTCACCTCTTGTTTGCACTGACAGCACTTTGAACAGTAGACATTACATTTCAGATGTGTTACAACCCGTGGCTCTACCCTTCATTCGATCCCTGCGAAACCCTACATTTCAGCAGGATAATGCACGACCGCATGTTGCAGGTCCTGTACGGGCCTTTCTGGATACAGAAAATGTTCGACTGCTGCCCTGGGCAGCACATTCTCCAGAACTTTCGCCAATTGAAAACGTCTGGTCAATGGTGGCCGAGCAACTGGCTCGTCACAATACGCCAGTCGCTACTCTTGATGAACTGTGGTATCGTGTTGAAGCTGCATGGGCAGCTGCACCTGTACATGCTATCCAAGCTCTGTTTGATTCAATGCCCCGGCGTATCAAGGCCGTTATTATGGCCAGAGGTGGTTGTTCTGGGTACTGATTTCTCAGGATCTCTGCAGCCAAATTGCGTGAAAATGTAATCACATGTCAGTTCTAGTATAATATATTTGTCCAACGAATACCCGTTTATCATCTGCATTTCTTCTTGGTGTAGCAATTTTAATGGCCAGTAGTGTATTATTAAATGTAAGCCAAGTCAGTTTTCTGACAAATCTTCAGAATGAATGATGTAGTTGTGCTAAAGCTGCTTTCATTACATGTTCTTGGTGCCACAAGCATATTTACTTCAAATGTTTATACGACAAGTACCACCCATGTAGATGTTCAAAGGTAAGTGAAGGCATGTAACAGTGAGTGAAAGAGCCTTTGTAGGGCAACCAGGATCAAAATTATAATTCTTTCTAATCCAAGTCATTAAAGAAATTTATTTCCCTACCATGTTATTATTTTTCACTGATTACCTTTTGACTTTCCTATTCCTACTATATTCAATACAGAAAATACTAATGAAAAAACTGCAGAATGCATTTGGAAATTGAACATATGTTTTCTTCCCCTCAGCCACATGCCTTGATCGCTACATCAGTGGCAGTTCTTTTGAACACTGTGTACCATAGGCATACTCAGTTTCTTTCTTCGATTCTACGAAATGGGCATATGCAGCATCCCCCCACCCCCCTCCCCACCCCCCCATGATGAAAACACCCAATTTTCAATTACCTATTGATTTTGTCAAATTTGAATCAATCGCATGTAATGAACTTTAGGAGTGGTTTCCTCAAATATAAGGATGGGGGAGCTTCTTGAGCCAAAATATCTCAGTCCTCTGTTTTAGGTTTATACAAGCACCCTGCCAAATATGAGTCAAATTGGATGGCCATTCCGAGACCTTCCCCTTGTGAGGACCAAATGTCTTCAGCACAACACCAGACATCTGACAATGTCCACATATCCTGCTTGTATGGAAAGTTGCTTCCCATCAAATTATAAATGTATTGCTACCCCTTCAGAATATTTCACAACTGAGACCTGCCATCCTATGCACACATAAACTATTTGCTGTGTCAGCACGAACATAATTCATCATCATCACACTAGAAATAAGAGCCCAGGACTGTGAATAAGACTAAATATATAGATCTGTCACCATAAGAGTTGTTAGCCTAATATGAAGGTGAAACATAGTGCCTTTCTCGGTTTTCTTCACCTCACCCTGAAGCATTCGTTCCATTCATATTTAACAAAAGCTGGCTGGTTTTAGGATAAAAAATTTGTATTTCTCATAATAAAGAAGCAGTCTTCAATTGTAACTTGGAATATAGGTACTGTTTCATCCACTGACATCAGAGTTCTCAATATTTTTGCATAACAAACTGTACCAACAATGAGACAGTTTGGTGAGATCTGTAAAGTGGAGCATCAATTAAATTGGATTTTTTTGCAGGACACAAACCCAACATGAAATATAGCACATAGCACTTTAGCTAGCACGTAAATCAAATTTGCAACCAATTGGTCAGATTCTCGCCATCATACACAGCAGCGAACAGAGGGTGTCATGCTAACACGTTTCTGGTGGTAAAATAGATCACTGAAAGTACGAACATTGCCCAGAAAACAATGTACCACATTTTTTCTCAATCAGCAAAAATTGTATGAATGTGACAGTTAAGATACACATTGTTTGAAGCTTCCAAATTGCACACACAAATTTCCCATTTATTCTGACAGGTAGCATACCCATAGCAATGTTTCGAAATAGTGTCTCTATATGATGTAAGCTACAAGCAGCGTGTTGTCATTGAACTTCTCACAGCAAAGAATAGAACCTTTGAGAATATTCCCAATTGTTTGCATCCTGTTTATGGAGCATCTGCAATAGACAGAAGTTCTGTTAGTCACTGGGCAAAGAGAGTGAGGCCATTACGAGACATTGGTTCGGCAGAGCTCCAAGATTTGCTTCATTCAGGGAGGCCATTCGTGGCTTTCAAACTTGACCAGGCGCAGCTTGCTGATGTGCTCATTCACAAAGGCCAATGCAGAACAACTTGGCACTTGGCAATGAAGCTGTCACTCAGGAAGGAAAGTGTGGATGCAATTGTCCATAGTCTCAATTACTCAGAAGTTTGTGCACAATGGGTTACGCACTATCTCATGAGGAAACTAAATCTTCTCACTCTTTGATGTGATGCCAAGACACAGTACCAATATTTCTGAAGCAGATGCGAACACATTAACCAAATCCAAAAAGGGCTTCCAATGATTTTGTCACCATAATAACCCAGATGATTGACTGATTCTATATGATAACGCTCGGCCTCACACAAGTTTGAGGACTTCAGAACCATCATTAAACAGGGTTGGACAGTATTATCTCATCCATCCTACAGCCCTGACCTAGCGCACCTCCGACTTCCATTTGCTTGTCTCATTAAAGCATCACATTTGTAGATGACATTTTGAGGATGACAAAGATGTGATTCTTACAGTGGAGAAATGGCTTCAATACCAGAACAAGGAGTGGCACTGACAGGGTACACACACCCTTGTGTCTCGATGGAGGAAGGACATAGAACAGGGCAGCAATTGTGTGGAAGTATAGGGAATGTAGAATAAACAACATTCTTTCTTTTGTGTATTTATCATTGTGTTCAATAAATAATTACTGAAGGAAAAAAATGTAGTGCCTCACTTTTTGGGTAACCCTCACATTTATTTTAATAGTTATTCCATATTATTTTTACTACTTTGTGAATGAAGCTTGTGGTCAAAGCACAAATTGTTGGTGGTGAAATTTAACAGTGAAAAAGAGAGGGATGGCTGTACTGAGCTGAGAAGACGCATTACATTTCAATGATCTGTCACCCTAATGCTACTCATAAACATTTACCTCAAGTCAGTTACCTTCTTGTAGTTTCTCCATGTTAAGGACCTGCTATGCACTGCCACCATGTCTTGTCATGTGACTTTGTTTCCATTTGCAGAGGATTGAGGGCTGTAAGACAGCTCTCTAGTCTTCAAGCCACAAAATAACATGACTGCCTTTTAAACAACTCTTTTTGTATTTTGTTACTCTTATGTGACATTCATATACATTGAGTAAACAGATCTCATTAACGAGAACAACATTTTCAAATTGAATCTCATAACACCACAGAAGAGAGTGACATTGCTCCTCAGCCTTGTTAAGCTTTTGATATTGCAGACAGTGCCTCTTACTCTCTGCCTTCCAAAACACTGCCAAGCCACAACCCCAATAAGTAAATAGCCCCTTCGTAGCAGGAGAAGATGTTCCATATCTGTCACACTTTGATGATGTCCTAAGCCGACAATTCTTTTGTCATTTCTGCAAATATTACACCACGAAGTACACACAGTGGGGAGTTCCTTATATACTAACTAGCTAAATAATATTTTTAAATGAACATCTTTATCTGATCAGGAGGAAGAGATCGGACATATTTTTATGGACAAATAACATGTATCACCTAACTAGGCTGCGATCTACGTTATGTTAAAAGATACCAGATGCCATGTTAATTTACATATTCACAAAACTTAAGTGTCACATCCAGTGTTTTTCATATTTATACTTTTGTTATTTGAAAATATATAGTTTAAATGATGCACCAAATTAAAGTCTCACAAACACCCATTTTTACACAATAGTTGTGTAAAAGGCTCAGGAAATGTCACATCTGTGGCTAAAACTGTTATTGGAAAGTAGTTTGTTTGCAAGGTGCTACTCCAGTCTCCGTAAGCAAGAAATTACTATTATTTCATTTTACAAATGGGCTCCCATTCAGTCTGTCACCTTGCTGCTGATACAACAATGGGCCAGTTCATGATGGACTAGGATAAATCATCACTGTAAAGACCTACCTACCAACCAAATCACGCCACAGGATCACTTCACTTTAGACACTGACTGCTATCAGAGCTGAAGAACATCTCTCTCTTATGTTCCAAACCGCCACCTATAGCAAACACTAAATGGCTCAGTTTCTTTACCTTGGCATTTTCCCTTCTGCTCCAAGATGGCTCTGGAACTACCTTCTGTTGTCCTCCTGACAATTCTCACAATGTAATCCCTATGAGCAAATAAAATGATACGGTTTCCTTTTCCCAACATGAGTACGTATATTAATTACAAGTCCACATCACTATCCAATCCTGACTACACCCCAAAGTGGATGTAAGAACTGGCGTCTGAAGTGAGATGCCAAATTTGACCCACTTTCAGCTTTGAGGTGCCCCATACAAATTACTAAGCCGTGAACAGATGTATGAAACCATAGTGCAGGACAGTCCGGCTCCATGCTGCGGTGCAACAGACAAGTGCTTAGCACAGTCAACCCAAGCTGCCCACCACAGTCTATCCAGGCCTAATGCCACGCTGCCATCACTGCCATCACTGCCATTAGGCAAAGAAATTCAACCTCATCTGCCTCCTCTATCGTGGTCGCACGAGGCCACATCATGATTATGATGTCCCGATGCCACCTTGACACCGGGCATCGCCACTGCATTGCTGCCCAATCTATTGTCAATGAACAATTTAATTGTAACAATCAAAATAATCGATTTCTGGCAGTATACTGTAATTGTATAGCTAAAAAATCCATTCACCAAGCAATGGTTGGAGTCTTTCCTTATCATCCCATCTGTTAAGTCTCCCCTGACCTTGCATTCTGGGTGACTTTTCAGAACCCCACCCCTTTCCCTAGACGTCTCAAGTTCCCTTCCCTTCACCCCTCTCCCTACCCATTCAATCTTTATGTTGGAAGGAGGGGTCACTGGCTTCAAAAGCTTGCATAAGTAAAACCTTTCTCCAGGCACCACTTGGTGACTGGATTGTTTTATCTATCCAATTACTACATATTAAATGTGCAAGCTTCACTTGTAGGGGGAAATGCCTCTGGACCAATGCTGCCACTGACATCATCGAGGTCTGTGATCAAATTTTTGTGTGTGTGTGTGTGTGTGTGTGTGTGTGTGTGTGTGTGTGTGTGTGTGTGTGTGTGTGTGTGTGTGTGTGTGTGTGGTTTACAGCAATTCCCTCAACCACGACACAGAGGCAACTAGAGATGGATCCAACATATTGCAAACATGGGTGGAGCAACTCCGTGTGAAGAATGATGATCTGCAATGGCACCTTAATGAGGCATTACTAAATGTGATGCTGCGAAACAGCACTGTGCCTGGAGCTAGCCAACTTCCCTATTTCTGTGTTCCCATAGGCGGTTCTAAACTAGGTCTAAACGTTGACACAGTAGTACAAAATGTAATGGATACAGAGAAACTGTAACCATCGACTGACGAAAAGTTCACAGGAGTACCAGCACAAAGTTGCAAGGAGTGGCTCATGCTTATGTAGATTCAAGGAAGGGTTGAGAAATACCAAGGCATTTGACATCCTTGCAGAATGCCTTGAGGATATGTACAGAGATAAATACCGTCAACTACTATAAGGACAATTTTTCCATCAAATATCAAAATTCTGGAGAGGATTTTGAGTGATTTTCTGACCGAATAAGAGTTGTGTGTTGTCGTACATATGTACTAACAGAAAGTAATGAAAGGAATGAGATACCACTCAGGAAATCAGAAACTTGTTGTGCAGATTCACTCATTCACAGGATTGACCCCACAGGTACGTGACAAGGTGAAGTACACCGAGTACACTAAGATAGGCTACACAACTCACAAAGGAGGTGCAACAATTCGTCTAATCATGCACCGGGGTAAAGCCCACTTGATGTGCATTCGTTGCCGAAGTGTGCTGCACTCGTTGCAAATGACAAAAAGTTACACGGCTCCTTAGTGTTTGGCACCAGCATGTGCTTGTTTTAGAAAAATCAGACGAGAGAGAAAAACTGTCCATCTCTACAGCACTGGTCAGCTAACCAAGTAGGTCAATGAGGTGCTCGAAGGAATGTGAATACGCGAAATGTGAATGGGAGCAGTTCTGCCACTGCTCCCTGCTCTCCTTCTGCAAAGCCAATCCGGTAAGAGAGATAGGAATTGCTCAGGTGGTAAGCGTAAGTTTGCAAGATAAAATGAACAGCAGAATGTCTACCTTCCTCATCAATACAGGCATACTAATAAATGTTTTGTTTGTTAGATATACTCACTGTCAACTGTACCCCATTCTAGCTGACTTTGCAACTTCATCTGAAGAAAAGAAACAACCTCTGTCAAACTTCTTAATGTACCACAAGATTCCTACACATGATACCAAGCCAAATAGCCTGGAAACCTTATTGCATATCCTATCACTTGCAGCCTGCAGTAGACAAAAATACCTCAGATTTACTAACAGCTGGAGTAATTAAACCTTCTTTCAGTTCCTGGTTGTCACATACAGGGTGTACATAAAGTCCGGGAACACTTTCAATCATTATTTATTGCAAAAGAACTAAACATTGTACAAGTGTCATACATACTGTACTTTGAAGAGAGACTGTGAAAGTTTTTGTTTTTTACAAACATTTGATATGCAAACCATGAGAGTCCCAGCACATGTCAGTATGGTAATTGATACCTTGCCATACCCATCGTAGCATGGCATCGTCGACTGTGGCAGTCGCTTCCCGTATTCTCTCCCGGACCTCTGCTGTATCACGTGGTAGAGGTGGTACATACACCAGATCTTTAATGTGTTCCCACAGGAAAGACTCACATGGAGTGAGGTCTAGTGATCAGGAAGGCCATTTCATGAAACAGCTGTCCCCTTTTGTAGCACGGCCAATCCACCAATGCAGCAGCTCCGTGTTCAGGTACCCACAAACTTCAAGATGGAAGTGGGGTGGAGCCCCATTCTGCTGAAACATGTCCAAGTAGGAATACCCAGTGACAGTGCTTTCGACAAAGAAGAATGGCCTGTAAAGTTTTCGACGTGACAAGGCACAAAAAATATTTACCTTTGGGGAATCACGCTCAAATTCAATGCATTTGTGTGGATGCTTTGTATCCCATATTCGACATTTATGCTAGTTCACTTTCCCATTTGTCAAACTACAACATACCTCAACTCACCATGCTTGTGACTAGCACCGACTATCGGCAAATTACCAAAATACGCTGTGGCAGTTGTAATGCTACTGTAAATATAATACTGCCATTAATCTGTATATTTTAAACTTTTTGTTCCGTAATAATTTTGAAAAATTAAGCAAATACTATAATGAGAGTAAGCTTTTGTTAAGTGTAGTTTATCTGTTAAAAATAACCTCTGATGTAGGTGGAATAAGTGTATTAAAACACATTTTCTAAATAATTATGTAATATTACAAGTACAACTGTAATTAATTATGTCAATTTTGTATGTATGTTCTGTCATGCAATTGTAGATGGTTCATACTTAGGGTTTTTGTAAGCAGAAGTGTAAAATGAAAATGTGTAGGGATCACAGGTAGAACGGAACTCCATTCTGTGGTGGAATGGGAAAGGTGGTGGGGCGCGCGAGTGAGAATTGGCGCACAAGTGACACACACAGTCAGTAGCTGCCCTGCAAGTGGTGAACGTGCTCAGACGTGTTCTACATGATAGGCGCAGTACAGCAATAAATTAATAGCTCAGAAATTTGCAATTTTATCGTTGCCACCAGGAGGAAGATAGAGCTATGTACATCAAGAGCCGTGCCTGTGCAATGTTACTATGCAGCACAGCCTCATGCGACCTTCGACATCAGTAACAGGCAAAGTACTTTATTTAGAAGTGTATCACAGTATGAACCATCCTTCTTCAATCAGTGGAATATAAGTGTTAAATGTACCTTTGTGTTTAACCATAATTTTCCAATTTCATTTACCTCAGTAGGGTCCTTACCTAAACGAATTTATTCCGAGTATTCTGATGTTTATTGAAGCTTGAATAATAGTAAATTACTGGCAATAGTATTGTTTTGGTAGTAAATTGTGAAAATCATTATTAAATACTAAAGTTTGCACATATCGGTTTAAGAACCACCGCTTTGCAAGACCATGAGGATAAGTTTTCAATAGTATTTTTGAAAGTAAGGTGACATAATTGTTTAACTGCAACAATCTTAACAGTATTTGTTCATGTCGCTTCTCCATGTCAAAGAAAGCTAGACAAATATTGGTGTTAGTTAAATGTTAACAAATAAAAGTCCTAAAGAAATGAAATCTAGTCGTGTTAAATAATAGTTTTGGTCATATGAATAATGGCTATAATTTTAATCTTTTTTTATATCCTTGTTGAAACATGTGTGTGTCTTCTTTAAATAATTACTTAAGTATAGTGATAAATTCCATAAGTAACAGAAAGTGGGATTAATAGTACTTACTGCCAAGTGACCCAAGTAAATGGAAATTAAGTGGTTGTGTTTCAGTTACATAGTAAGTGAAAGTAGTTATTTATTCAGTGTCGAAAACTGACTTCATCTTTTTGTGTGGACACTGTGCCCGATTTGGGCTGGCGGCCGTTTTGTTAAGCGAAACATTTTATTGTTATAACAGGCTTTGTCTGATTAAAGGTTTCCAAAAGTAATTATTCTCACTGCTTTTCCCACAAACTGTATGATTAGGAGAAAAATAGTTCGATAATTTACCATTAGGTTGAACACGGTTAAAATCACTCTCCGAGAGTCGATGGTTTGGAGTGTGCCTGTCGCTACTTACTACGCAATTCTGACATTCCAAATCGCGGATCTTCCATCTTTACAGTGGTAGAACTTAAGCGTTCTGGTACCGTATTGACGAGAATGCGAAAGAACCGTTGCACGGTACACATGAAAAAAGAACTTTCAGGGTTTCTCTTCAAAATTACATACGTATGATATCTGTACAATGTTTTGTTCTTGTGCAATAAATAATTGAAAGTATTCCTGGACTTTTATCAGGGTGTATACGCGGACAAGGAAAAAAAATTCCCAGATTTTTCACGGATAAAAATACACTTTCTCCCAGGTGAAAACAAGCTTTCTCCGTGTTAAGTGACAGTATATTTTCCCTTATCAATCCTGTGAATGGTTATGGTTTTATACATGGGCATAGAATTTCCTGGCACTATAGAAAACGAAACTCAGGGAAAAAGACAAGATTTGGAAATATCTTTCATGTGCAGCAACATGCATGCTGCGTATTTTCGTATTACAAAAGTATACATTGGAATTCCACCAAACACCACATGTTACTTTCCCAATCATTGAAATCAAGAATGCGATGAGCTTTTGTAAGCCAGTCATAGCTCATGTCACGTGATCTCGCCAACCGATGACAGCAGATATTCAGAACATAGGACACGTGATGTAGTCAGCCAGCAGCAACATCACTGTTAAGTAGCACGAACACACAACCAGGGAAAGTTAATAGTTTATGCGAACAGTTGAAACTAGCCAGCACTGTGGAATTAAACATTTCGTTTCAAATACATTGACCGTCACTGCAGAAAAGGTTAATAAAAGCCAAATTTCTTTAGCAAACAGACAAAAATAACTTCATTGTTCCACAAGGCGATTAATGCTTGACTGTCAGAAAGGTAGAAATAAAATAAAATCTCAAACTAATGCCATATTTTAGGCTTCTATAATTATGTGAATGTATTTTAATTCACTTGATAGCTCCCGGCCACAGACATCTATTTTGTTTTCATTTGACGTGAGAGTACACGAAGGCGATACAGCAAAATCACTAAATGTAGACACGGATCACGTGGAGACTACCCACTACAACTCTACTCTGACTGCTCTGCGCATCAGCTCCAGATCTACGATATTTGCGGACCGGATCAATACTAAAAAAATCGAATTTTCAAAAATATGTTCATCTTGTAGCGCACATCTTTCTGAAAAGTCTGAAACATAAAACATGTGTGTTCGAGGAAATGTAAGACATTATTTGGTCCTAAGTATGCCAAAGTGCAGTGCCACGCCTCTTCATAAATCATTCTTCTAACGCATATCACTGTATTTCGCTCTGTGGAATTGAAACGTGTATATTTTGTAATGGATGCCATCAAACTATATTCAGGACAGTGGAAATTGAAATCTCCTGTGGGGCCTCGCCTGTTCCCAGTCAACCAGTTTGACAGCCTGCCCCTTTCCAAAAACAAAATCTCACAATTAATAGCGGATGGGATTTTTTGTAATCAGGAGAACAAGAACTCTTCAGAAAATCTGAACTCTTTATTGCCTATTGGCTAATAACTTGCTGTTTTGTGTGACATAAAATTAAATATAGGATACATAAAACCAATAGAGACAAGAGATAATCAAGAAATTATGCATTTCTTCAATCCTTAGCTCCTAGCATTTTTTCCTCTCTAATCTCACTACAGCTTTAGATGGTGTGCTTTCCTTTCTTGGAAAGGATCTACGGTAATACCTCATCAAAGTTCGTGAAATGTTTTGCTACAAGAAAAATCAAAATGTCATTATCTAATACTGAAAAAGCTGATAACACAAATAATACCCAAGACTGGCGTGGTTTCTCGATCTGACTACGTCTATTTTGTCGCTGTCTGCTAGATAAAACAAAATAGGCCTTTCTAATATGTCAGCAGTTTTGCAACACACACCAAATAAACAAGATTGTTTTGGCACCAATGGCCATCTTTATAACTACAGAATATAATTCACGATGTACCAATATCAAATGCCTATTAGGCCTAATACAAACAAAAAAAACTTTGTTAGGAGATAGTTTCACTTTCATTCATATGCACCAGTTTCTCAAGCATGAGACCGAAAAGTAGTATTACGAAATGTTTATATAAATTTGGGATCGTCTTATTCTCCCAGAATTTGTCCCCGTTTCTTCTCCTTCCTCGTTCCACAAACAATCTTATCACCACCAATTCTGTAGCTATTCGTGCCATTGTCAAAATTTGTTCGCTGATTAACTTCTCTAACCCTGCCAGAATCACATGTTAGGTTATCCTGCAATTATTTTCCGGTTAGGCGTTTTACGTTTTTGTGCAACACGTTTTCCACGTTACTTCCAGAATAGAACTTAAGTGGCTGCTAGACGAGAACTGTGCTACTGGTCCTTACTAGTGTAGCGATGTGGCCTAAAATTTTCTGTCAAAATTTCATTTCCTTTGATACACAGAGAAGATAATACATAATCTTTCTCACCTGTTATTCCTGACAGTTGTTTATTTCCACTCTGGTAGTCTGAATCTATGGATTTCGCTAGTAATTATAACAACGCTGATCATTCACAAACCCAATCAACCACATAATCAGACAGCAATTGGCATTCATCCGTTTGGCTTTAGTCCGCTCAGATCGTATAGCCCTGTCCCGTCTACGGGAGGTTTATTTCTAGATGCTATGAGACACCACATACACTATGCATGCATTCAAAAATCAACTTATGATTCAGTCAGAAATCAACTTAAAATGTGTTCAAAATCCAATAGGGATGCGTTTCAAAATCATATGAATAATTTCAAGATTTTAAACATGGCTGCAGCAGCAACTGTTATAATTCTTCACAATAAAGGATGACAGCCAGAAACAGTTGCAGGATAGAATTATTTATTAAAATTCTTGACCAAGGTTTCGGTACATATAAATATACCTTCATCAGAAGTAAAACTTCCTGAACAGAAAGACACATTCATTAGAAAAGGCATATCAACGAAGGTGAGAAACAGAAGCTAAGTAACGGTGAAATTACTAAAGTAATACAGGCATAAAATCTTTAGTACTTACTAAAATTACATCATGCAATGGAGAATAATAAAACAATTATGGCAAAGGCGTCGTCAGTAATTAAAACATCATCTCCATTTGTACAACATGTGTAATGGGCACAGGATCAAAGCGAACAGTTTAACACCGTTACTTCGCCTATGAACTATTGAGACACGAGTGTGAAAGCACTAAGGCAGATTGTTTCGCCGAGAGAGGGCACTTGCATGTGTCAGACTCGCGCATATTAAAATCCATAAATACATACATAAGCGCATCAAAAATTATTAAATGTTGTGTTAATTCAAACTCTGTCTTAATAAATAAAACTTATCAGGCCAATTAAAGACATTTATGTAAAATAGAAATATAGAACCAAATTTACCTGTGTCCTAGTGTCAAACGGATAAAGCTTGCGCTTGGAACATCTAACGAGAGAGGGCACTAGTGTAATGCGCGAGAGTCTCGCGTAACATTGGCAGTGAAATACATACTAGCGAAACAACCAAAATGTTATAATAAAACGAAACCATCTGTCATTATGAATAAAACATAGTAGTCATTTAACCACACATACACATTGAAATTCATAACTAACAAACATCACAATACGTAGAACCCCAACAAGACAGGAAAAGCGCATTTCACCGGCATCAACAAGCAAGAAAATAACTACTAGTCAGCCAGACTATATTACATTAAGGCAATGAGGGGTTTGAAACTGTCTAAAAAATTTTTGTTTCGAAGCTGCACCTGTTCATTAAGAACAAAACCATCTTTTAGAGACAGATGCGTGAAAATCTCTAATTCTTCGAGCAAGTCTAGTTTGTCACCTTTATCAGCTTCATGAAGCAGCTCTACGTCGTCCAGTTCTCTTGGCGTGTGCCGTAAGAGCCATAGATGTTCGGCAAACGTGGAATTATATACGTTTTCCCCATTTTTACCTAACATGTGTTCTTTATACCTAACTTTAATGGGTCTACCTGTCTGCCCTATGTAATAGTTTGGGCAGTCGTTACAAGTAATTTTGTATACACCGGACTTAGTGCCGAGTTCTTCTCGTGCTCCAATATTATGAATTACTCTACGTTTCAGGCTATTATTTACGGAAAAAGCAAGACTATAACCGTATTTTTTCTGTAAAAGTCTTCTTATCTTATATGAAACGTTCCCTAAAAATGGAATAGAAATAAAGTTATTACTCTCATACTTTTTTGCCCTGTTATCTCCTAAAGCTTTAGTAGATGGAAACTTCTTACACTGTTTCACATTGATAAAAGCCTTCACGTAATTCGAAGTCAAATGGCGTCTCTCTAAACTGCTGAAACAAATCATGAGTGACAGAATCAGTGACCTTTATAAGAAGAAAGGTAAACTAAATGAAGAAGCTTACTCTTTGTATCTCTGTATTACTAGAACTTTTAAAGATTATTTTAACTTTCACGTAGACAGTATTTGGCATAGTGTTAATGAGTGGTTACACAATCGTAAGGTTGAAATTCAGTGTAGGCATGATTTTAAACTTCATGAACTGGAAAATGTTACCCCAAAATCTAATGTCGTTCATGCAAAAAGAACTGTCAATTGTGAACACCAATTTTTCGACAGAGTACTAAACAAAACTTCTATAAGCTTTACCCCTCAAGAAAGCGCCATGCTGGTGAGAGGTTTTAAATACAATTTCATGCCTAATATCAACGATCCCAAAGTGGTAGATAATTTTATTGTTGACCTTAAAGTTGGTCTTGACTCCGTAAAAACTGAAAAATCCCAACAAAATAGGATAGCTCATGAATGTAGCGCAATTATAGAAAGAGAGATCAAGTCGGTAAAAAACAGTGATTTAAAGCAGAGAGGGGATAACATTATTACTAGTATTAACCGTAAATTAAAAAATAATGAGGCTCTCATCACTAAATCAGACAAAGGAAATTCGCTTGTTGTAGCCTATAAAAGTGAATATATTGCTAAAACTTTGGCTTTTTTCGAAGAAAATGGTATATTTGAAATTGAGCAGGATCACACCCCTACGTTACAAAAGCATATTAGGGACACGGTAAGAAGAAGTAAACATCTTATGAAAGAGTTCCAAAAGAAAACCTTAATTAATATGAACCCTAGAGCACCTACGCTTAGAAGTCAGTTTAAGGTACACAAAAGTCAACACCCAGTTCGTCCCATCGTTAACGGAATAAAGAGCCCACATCATAAATTAGCGAGATTTTTACACACTAAAATTAAAGAAGCCTTTGTTTTTGGAAACAATTACTCTGTTAAAAATAGTGCTGAGGTAATAAACAAGCTAAAACCGATAGAGATCACTTCTTCCTCTCGTTTGGTCTCTTTTGACGTCATAAGTTTATACACTAATGTTCCAGTGGATATCACTCTTAAGATTATTGAAGGTAACATTCGACAACATAGAACTCTAAGTGAGCTACAGTTATCGGAACTTATGTCACTACTGCAGGTTGTACTAGATTACAATTACTTTCAGTTTAATGGAAAAATGTATGAGCACCCATTCGGCTTAGCCATGGGTTGCCCGTTAGCTGGCATCTTAGCTGACATCTTTATGAATGCACTAGAAGAAAATTTCTTCAAAAACAATCCTACGTTAGGCAATAAGATTTCTTTTTATGCTCGTTATGTTGATGATATACTCATACTATTTCAAGGGTGTGACCAAGACCTACAAAAACTGTTTCATGTTTTCAACAGTTTCCACGAGAAAATGAAATTCACAAAAGAGATACAAAATAACGAGAGAGAACTCCATTTTCTTGATTTGAAACTTAAGCTATCGGGTAACACTATTAGCTTCGACATTTTCCGTAAAGAATCTTTTTCTGATAATATTATTCCAGCAGATTCCTGTCATCCTCAAACTCACAAGATCGCATTTTTTCATTCTGCAGTTCATCGCGCTGTGAGCACACCTTTAGCACAGAAGTGTTTTGAAAATGAAATATCTTTATTAAAATCAATAGCTACTAACAATGGATACGACCCTAAATTAATTGACCAATTTGCTAAGAAAGAAACAACTGTAAAATTTTCTACTTTAGGAGATAACAGGGCAAAAAAGTATGAGAGTAATAACTTTATTTCTATTCCATTTTTAGGGAACGTTTCATATAAGATAAGAAGACTTTTACAGAAAAAATACGGTTATAGTCTTGCTTTTTCCGTAAATAATAGCCTGAAACGTAGAGTAATTCATAATATTGGAGCACGAGAAGAACTCAGCACTAAGTCCGGTGTATACAAAATTACTTGTAACGACTGCCCAAACTATTACATAGGGCAGACAGGTAGACCCATTAAAGTTAGGTATAAAGAACACATGTTAGGTAAAAATGGGGAAAACGTATATAATTCCACCTTTGCTGAACATCTATGGCTCTTACGGCACACGCCAAGAGAACTGGACGACGTAGAGCTGCTTCATGAAGCTGATAAAGGTGACAAACTAGACTTGCTCGAAGAATTAGAGATTTTCAAGCATCTGTCTCTAAAAGATGGTTTTGTTCTTAATGAACAGGTGCAGCTTCGAAACAAAAATTTTTTAGACAGTTTCAAACCCCTCATTGCCTTAATGTAATATAGTCTGGCTGACTAGTAGTTATTTTCTTGCTTGTTGATGCCGGTGAAATGCGCTTTTCCTGTCTTGTTGGGGTTCTACGTATTGTGATGTTTGTTAGTTATGAATTTCAATGTGTATGTGTGGTTAAATGACTACTATGTTTTATTCATAATGACAGATGGTTTCGTTTTATTATAACATTTTGGTTGTTTCGCTAGTATGTATTTCACTGCCAATGTTACGCGAGACTCTCGCGCATTACACTAGTGCCCTCTCTCGTTAGATGTTCCAAGCGCAAGCTTTATCCGTTTGACACTAGGACACAGGTAAATTTGGTTCTATATTTCTATTTTACATAAATGTCTTTAATTGGCCTGATAAGTTTTATTTATTAAGACAGAGTTTGAATTAACACAACATTTAATAATTTTTGATGCGCTTATGTATGTATTTATGGATTTTAATATGCGCGAGTCTGACACATGCAAGTGCCCTCTCTCGGCGAAACAATCTGCCTTAGTGCTTTCACACTCGTGTCTCAATAGTTCATAGGCGAAGTAACGGTGTTAAACTGTTCGCTTTGATCCTGTGCCCATTACACATGTTGTACAAATGGAGATGATGTTTTAATTACTGACGACGCCTTTGGCATAATTGTTTTATTATTCTCCATTGCATGATGTAATTTTAGCAAGTACTAAAGATTTTATGCCTGTATTACTTTAGTAATTTCACCGTTACTTAGCTTCTGTTGCTCACCTTGGTTGGTATGGCTTTTCTAATGAATGTGTTTTTCTGTTCAGGAAGTTTTACTTCTGATGAAGGTATATTTATATGTATCGAAACCTTGGTCAAGAATTTTAATAAATAATTCTATCCTGCAACTGTCTTTGGCTGTCATCCTCATATGAATAATCAATAGACAAACATGCACTGGATGCTTGGCACTTTGTGATACAAGGGTATTTTCCTCAAGAATATTAATTTGGCACCCCGTTTTCTCGATAGCATCTAGCTGCTTGCTGTGATTGCTTGCACAGCCAATAGCCACATTCCTGTAGCCAGAAGCAGGAGAATCTACTACTCAAAAGCAACTCAACTGTGCATGTGCCCGCTCGTAACTGCTAAAACGAATCTAATGTAAACAGCTGTGACTTCACGCTCATCGGAGGCAATTTGTTGTTATGAAGCATTGCATAGTCTTCCTAAAGCCTTTGACACATTTTGCATTTGGCAGACACTTGCACGAGCACTGTGTGTCGTCGTTGTATATGGCGCATTTCCATTGCAATTTAAGTAATTTTCGTTCTTTTTCTCTCATTTATCTTTTATTGTTGAAGTATTATTCTGCAGTAGTGGGGTACAGTAATATCCTTTGTTAGGGTATTGGTTCTTACCAGTCAAAATTACAAAAAATTAACTGAAAACAATGAAAAATACCTGGAATTCTAAAAAAAACCCGGGTTTTCCCGGTTTTCTCCCGGATGAAAAAATTCCCGGGCCTTAACTGGATCTCCCAGTTGTCCCGGGTCGTATACACCTTGTTTATATTACGCTCGTTACAGTGGTAGTTCCCAACAAAACCAGTTACAGAGGAAAAGTTTGCAGCATTTTTTGCAAGGATTGATGATATTTTCAATCATCTTGTCAAATGCAAATTCTTCACCATGCTCCAGCTACTATCAGATTCATGTAGCTATTAAAGATGGAGAAAAAGACAGCTTTTGTTGTACCCTGTGGGCATTATGAATATCAAAGAAAGCCCTCCCCCCCCCCCCCCAAAAAAAACACCCGCCACTCCCACACCACAACATTTTAACATTTTGCTGATTTACTTTTAGGAGGTTTAAAGCCAGCCATGTGACTAGTATACCTGGATAACACAGTTGTCTTTTCAAATTCAGTGAGAGAACATGCAAAGTAACTAAAAAACGTACTAACCCATTTTAGTGATGCTAATCTAAATTTGAAATTCAAAAACTGCAATTTTGCACTATCATGATTGCACTATCAAGGCCATATAATTTTAGCAGATGGTTAAGACCGGAACCACAATTAAAAAATGCAGTGAATGATTTTCCAGCATCGAGGAACATTAAAGAATTGCAACTGATTTCTCAGGTTAATAAATTACTATCGCCGTTTTGTGGAAAACTATCCGGTCACCACAAAATGGCTTGCAAAATTACTAATGAAGGGAGTTGCTCCAGCTGGTTGTATTTTGAGTCAGATACAAAATGGTGAAGAAAAACCAATTGGTTATGCTTCATGTCAGCTGTAGCAGCTGTGCAAAATTACACCACCACATAAAATGAATTTCTGATTCTTGTTTTTGGCACCCATTACTGTCAGTGTTACCAATAGGCATGACAGTTCACAGTAATTGAAGATAGTGTTGCTTTACAGTACCTTTTGAGTTTGAAGGATCCCAGCAGCGGACTTGTTAGATTGGCCTTAAAACTCTGTGAATATGACTACATAAACAGACTTAAGCCTGGAAAGTTAAATCAGAATCCAGAGGCCTTGAGTACAAAAATTAAGATCCTGCAAGTAGATGATGTGCTTACTGAGGAATTAAAGAAGGCACAAGAATCCCGAGACTACTGCAAGTATATACTGCGACAAAGTCATGAGTGTATACAGACACATCGTAACGGGGAAAGTGCCACGCAGGCACACAGGGCAGGCCATTATTAGTGGTCAAAATAAAACGAAAATAAATAAATAAATTAGGATATTATGTTCAAAATTGTCTTTTTGCAGAGAGTGCAAGAACAAAAACCAAATGTACCTCTTCAAACTATATCTGAGGTAGCTGAAACTTTCAAAGTCTTAGCACTCTATATTGCAGGACCATTTGCCTTAACAGTAAAAAGTAACATACATTTTATCTGTCGGTGACCATTTCTCTCACCATCTTATTGTGTGACCCACTGCAGGCATGGCCGCTGAGACGGTTGTGAGAGCACTGGTAACTTATTTTGCACTACAATCTAGAAGTCCAGAGGCCATTATAGCAGACTGAGGGACAAACGTAATGGCCAATCTTATCATACAGTTATCTTGACTGTTTAAAATAAAGAAGTTCAGAGCTACGTCATTTCATTATAAGAGTAATGACAGAGTTGAACACATTCATAAAACAGTACCTAGAATCATATCTTATAACATGATTAGCTTCCCCTCAGACTGGGATTGTCTATTACCATATGTGATTTCGTCATAGAACACCAGAATACATGAAACCACAGTGTCAATTCCCTTTGAAGTTGTTTATCACCACAAAATCCATTCATGTTTCAAGACTTATAAGCTGTCACCCGAAATGAATTCCAGCAAAGTGACCCCCTGCGGGTTCGGGGGTTAGAGTAGGCCCGCGGTATTCCTGCCTGTCGTAAGAGGCGACTAAAAGGAGTCTCACATGTTTCGGCCTTATGTGATGGTCCCCTCTCGGGTTTGACCTCCATCTTTCTAAATTTATCCGAAGAGCGAGCCAATTGGGGAAGGGCGCCTTACATGGTGCACTGTATCCGTCGTGCAATTAGACCTTTAGCCGGATTGCTCGTCTTTGCAATGGTGTCCCGCTCGTTTTCGATCTCTTGGGCGAGAATACGTCCCTGGGTGCGATTACCACGCTGCCCTCTGCAGTGTTTCTTTTAACGGCGACGACGACCTTGGACATTTTTGCACCTAAGATCCAGCCCGGTAGCCAGTCCGTTGTGGTGGGGCCGCCATGTACCCTCTTGGTTGTAGGCCCCTGACAACACAGGGATCGCTCTACTGATGCCTGCGCCGTTAACTCCCCACGTATGCCAAGGAGTAGATGCCTGTCCTCCTGGGGTATCGGGACTCCCGGCAACGGCCATCCTGCCAGGTGGCCTTTGCTGTGGCTGGGTGGCGCCCGTGGAGAGGGCCCTTGGTCGAAGTAGGTGGCATCAGGGCGGATGACCCGCAATGAAGCGTGGTACATCATCTCTCGCTGGCGGCCAGCCGCCAGCAGTCTCTAAGCGTTCTCGGGCTCAATTTAATGCTCAGAAGTACGATCCGAAAACGTTCCCCTCCCTGGCCACGCCGTGGGAAGAGCGTAAGTCTCAGGATGGAGGTAACAGTTATTCGCCCCGATTCTTAGTTTGTACGAGAGCTGATGGGGAGTCTTTTCTCTCCACAAAGCCTCAGTTCTTCGTCGAGCATTTAGAGGACAAGTTTGGGGAGGTGGAGGGCTTGTCCAAAATGCGCTCTGGGTCAGTACTGATACAAACGGCATCCTCCGCCCAGTCACGCAGGTTACTTGCTTGTGACAAGTTGGGGGATGTTAACGTTACTATTACACCACATAAGAGTTTAAATATGGTCCAGGGTGTTATTTTCCATAGGGACCTCCTTTTGCAGTCTGATGACGAGCTGCGCACCAACTTAGAACGTAGAGGTGTTCATTTCGTCCGGCGCGTTCATCGGGGTCCGAGGGACAATCAGGTTGCTACCGGTGCCTTCATCTTGGCCTTCGAGGGTGATACGTTACCGGAAAATGGTCAAGGTGATGGTCTACCGATGTGACGTCAAACCCTATATCCCTCCCCCGATGCGGTGCTTCAAGTGCTGGAAGTTCGGCCATATGTCTTCCCGCTGCACTTCCAGCCTCACATGTCGAGCTTGCGGACGCCCATCTCATCCCGATACTCCATGTGTCCCACCTCCCATCTGCGTCAACTGTGGGGAGCACCATTCACCTTGCTCGCCTGACTGCAAAGTCTTTCAGAAAGAGCGCAAAATCATGGAATATAAGACCCTGGACAGGCTGACCTATACTGAGGCCAAAAGGAAATGTGACAGACTCCATCCTGTGAGAATGACATCTTCTTATGCAGCTGCTACAACACCTGTGCTAGCCCCATCAGTTTCGAGAATTCCAGCCAGCTCGATAAGCAGTACGACTCCTCCTGCCCCCTTGCCCGTGGGGGGCTCTACCCAACCGGTTGCTCCTGCACCACCTACCTCAGGAGCAACCTCCTCCCACCCGTCGGGGATGTCCATCCCCGCTTCTTATCTGGAGAAGCGTGTAACTTCTTCAGCTCCTCTCGCCCGTAAGAGTTCCCTTGGGACCCTCCCTTCCCAGGGTTCCACCAGCGGGAAGGATGACAGCCGCCAGTGGCATAAGTCCTCACCAGCGGCCGGGCGTAGGGCTTCACGATCCTCCTCTGTCCCGGAGTCTGAATCGGTGAAGCCTTCCCAGCCGGTGAAACCCAAGGTTCAGCGAGAGAAGTCCAAGAAAAAGACCTCTAAGACCAAAGAACTTGCGGTGGCACCAACCACACCGCACCTTTCGTGCTCTGCGTCTGAGGATGAAGTCGAGATTCTAGCGTCCGCTGAGGACCTTGATCTCGCTGGTCCCTCAGACGCCATGGATGCCTCTCGTACGGGTACTGAATCGGTGGCAGTGAGTGAACAAGTGGCGTAAATTGCCTTCCCAGTCCTTTCACGCCTTTCTCAGCCATGGACAATATCATCCTCCAGTGGAACTGCGGCGGTTTTTTCCACCATCTAGCTGAGCTCCGCCAACTTATCAGCCTTCGCCCTTTCTTCTGCATTGCTCTCCAGGAAACTTGGTTTCCAGCAATGCGAACCCCCGCCCTCCGTGGCTATCGGGGTTATTTTAAGAACCGGGCTGCTTATGAAAGGGTGTCTGGTGGCGTCTGCATATATGTCCTTCACACTCTGCACAATGAGTCTGTCCCTCTCCAGACGCCTTTAGAGGCTGTCGCTGTACGCGTGTGGACGCCACAGGCTGTTACCGTCTGCAGTCTTTACATTCCACCGGATGGTGATGTCTCGCAGCATGTCCTGGCTGCACTGGTCGCCCAATTGCCGCCACCTTTCTTGCTATTGGGCGACTTCAACGCCCATAACCCTCTGTGGGGTGGGTCAGTGGCCACAGGTCGAGGCGCCATCGTTGAGCATTTATTGTCGCAGCTCGATCTCTCGCTGTTAAATGATGGTGCCTTCACACACTTCAGTGTGGCGCATGGCACCTACTCCGCCATTGACCTTTCCATCTGTAGCCATAGCCTCTTACCGTCTGTCCAATGGAGTGTGCATGACGACCTGTGTGGTAGTGACCACTTTCCGCTCTTTTTGTCACTACCACAGCGTCACTCTTCTCACAGCCCTAGCAGATGGGCTATGAATAAGGCTGACTGGGATTTGTTCTCCTCCACTGCCTCTTTTGAGCCTCTCTCTACTGATGACATTGATGCGGTGGTTCAATCGGTCACCACCGGAGTCGTTACTGCCGCCGAATCTGCCATTCCCCGTTCTTCTGGGTCCCCTCGGCGGAAGGCTGTGCCTTGGTGGTCGCCTGCGATCGCTGAAGCGATTTAAGATCGCCGGCGGGCGCTCCAGCGTCACAAGCGACATCCCTCCTTAGCCCACCTTATCGCCTTCAAACGGCTGCATGCGCGGGCCCGCCTCCTTATCCGCCAAGGCAAGAAGGAGTGCTGGGAGCGGTATGTGTCCACCATTGGCCTCCATGTCACTCCCTCGCAGGTCTGGGCCAAGATTCGACGCGTCTACGGCTATCGGACCCCTGCCAGCGTCCCTGCGCTCTCACTGAATGGAGCCGTTTGTACTGACTCCGACGTCATTGCAAATCGCTTAGCAGAGCATTTTGCTATGAGTTCCGCTTCTGCGAATTACCCCCAGGCCTTCCGCTCCATTAAAGAGCGGATGGAACGTTGGAGCCTTTCGTTTCGCGCCAACCACCCAGAATCTTACAATGCTCCATTCAGTGAGTGGGAATTTCGCAGTGCCCTAGCTGCTTGCCCTGATACCGCTCCTGGGCCAGATGGCATCCACTGTCAGATGCTGAAACACCTTTCAGTGGACTGCCAGCGGCGCCTTCTCGATCTTTACAACCGTCTTTGGGTCGAGGGGGAGTTTCCGTCGCAATGGCGGGAAGGCATTGTCATCCCCGTTTTGAAACCTGGACAGACCCCTCTGGAGGTGGACAGCTACCGTCCCATTAGCCTCACCAACGTTCTTTGTAAGTTGCTTGAACGGATGGTGACCCGGTGCTTGCATTGGGTACTGGAGTCTCGGGGCCTTCTGGCTCCGTCTCAGGGTGGGTTCCGTAAAGGCCGCTCTGCCACCGACAATCTGGTGAGCCTGGAGTCGGCCATCCGTACTGCTTTTGCCCGCCGTCAGCACCTGGTCGCTGTCTTTTTCGACATGCGGAAGGCGTACGATACGACATGGCGTCATCACATTCTTTCTACGCTTCATGGATGGGGTCTTCGGGGTCCTCTGCCGATTTTTATCCGCAACTTTCTGTCGTGTCGTACCTTCCGCGTGCGAGTCGCGGCCTCGTATAGTTCCTCCCATGTCCAGGAGAACGGTGTGCCACAGGGCTCTGTTTTAAGTGTCTGTCTGTTTTTAATAGCCATTAACGGGCTTGCTGCGGCCGTGGGAAATTCTGTCTCCGCTTCCCTGTATGCTGAAGACTTCTGCCTTTACTACAGCTCTACTGGCATTGCAGCTGTTGAACGTCAGCTACAGGGCGCTATCCGTAAGGCGCAGTCTTGGGCTGTAGCGTATGGGTTTCAGTTTTCGGCAGCCAAGACCCGCGTTATGCATTTCTGCCGGCGCCGAACAGTCCATCCTGAGCCACGGCTTTATCTTGCCGACGAACTCCTTGCTGTGGTGGAGACCCACAGGGTTTTGGGGGTAGTTTTCGATGCCCGGTTGACTTGGCTGCCTCATATCCGGCAGCTGAAACAGACGTGTTGGCGGCATCTAAACGCTCTGAGATGCTTGAGCCACACCCGCTGAGGCGGCGACCGCTCTACCCTGTTGCGGCTCTACCAGGCGTTAATCCAGTCCCGTCTGGATTATGGGAGCCTGGCTTATGGCTCTGCATCCCCATCTGCGTTACGGGTGCTGGACCCAATTCTCCACAGCGGGATACGCCTTGCCACTGGTGCTTTCCGCACCAGCCCTGTGGACAGCGTACTAGTGGAGGCAGGTGTACCTCCACTGCGGGTACGACGCCAACAATTACTGGCTGCTTATGCTGCCCATGTTTTTAGTTTGCCCGGGCATCCAAATTACCGTGTCCTGTTCCCGCAGTCGGTCGTCCATCTGCCGGACCGTCGGCCCCGGTCGGGTTGTCCGATCGCCGTACGCGTCAAGGAGCTTCTCTGCGGGCTTGGGTTTTTCCCTGTTCCGCCTCCTTTCCAGGCGCCTCTGCGTACACCCCGGTGGTGTGTTCCTCGCCCTTGCCTTCGGCTCGACTTGGCACAGGGCTCGAAGGACTCGGTCCCTCCAGAGGCCTTCCGCCGCCGCTTTTATTCCATCCTTGCCACGTATCAGGGCTCTGGAATTGTTTACACCGACGGTTCGATGGTTGCTGGTCGTGTCGGGTATGCGCTAACTCTAGGGGACAGTTCCGAACAACGGTCCTTGGCGGCTGGCTGCAGCGTTTACACTGCTGAGCTAGTCGCCATCTTTCGAGCCCTAGAGTATATCCGCTCCTGCTCAGGTGAGTCCTTTGTGATCTGTAGCGATTCCCTGAGCGGTTTACGAGCTCTCGACCAGTGTTTTCCTCATTCTCGTCTGGTGATGGCTATCCATGAGTCCCTGCATACTCTTGCGCGTTGCGGCCGCTCTGTGGTCTTTGTGTCGACCCCCGGTCTGTCGGTATCCCGGGCAATGAACATGTTGATCCCCTGGCGAAAGAGGCCACGTGTAAACCATCTCTGGATGTTGGCCTCTCAGAGACTGATTTGTGGGCAGTCCTCCGCCGAAAAGTTTTTGCGCTTTGGGATGCTGAATGGCGCGATCGGATTACACCCAATAAACTCCGTGCCATTAAGGAGACGACGACTGTGTGGTGGTCATCCATGCGAGCCAACCGCAGGGACTCCGTCATCCTTTGTCGGCTCCGCATTGGTCACTCCCGGCTAACACACAGTTATTTACTGCGCCGGGAGGACCCTCCTCTGTGTCGCTGTGGGGCAGCTTTGACAGTGGCCCACATTCTGTTGGCCTGCCCCCTTTTAGCTGTGGTCAGGCAGACATTTGCGCTGCCTGATACGCTCCCTGCCCTTTTAACAGACGACTCCACTATGGCTGACTTAGTTTTACGTTTTATTCGGGCAGGGGGATTTTATCATTTACTCTGAGTGTTTCTGTTTTATTTTCTTGGTTTGTGTTGATTCTGGCCTTTGGCCTATGATTTTCAACTGATTTTTTTTTAATGTGTTTCTAAGTGGTTGGCTTTTCCTTTTTTATTTCTATGGTCGGTCAACCACTGTCACACACTGTGTGGTTTTAGTTCGTTTTGTCTTGTCTTTGTCTCAGTTTCTCTTGTTCTGTATCGTCTGTGATCTCTTCTGTTCCTCGTTTTTATTCACTGTGGGTGTTCTTTGTCTTTGGAAAAAGGGACCGATGACCATAGCAGTCTGGTCCCTTTAATCCCCCAAACCAACCAACCAGCAAAGTGAAGTACCTGGCTAAAAGATTAACATTTATTTTGAAGAAAATTCAGCAGAACAATGCAGCTGAACATGGAGACAGCTCCATAGTTGAAAGGATGCTAGGATGCTGATATACCCATTAGGAGATCATGGGATGTTATGACAAACTGCCATGAAATTGGGCAGAACTAAGAAATTTACATGATCCTGCACTAGACCATTACAGATACTGTATTTCACATTGCCTGTCAACGTTGAATTACAGATCAGAAGATTATAGCTCAGTTTGATCGCTTGACCAAGTATAAAGATATATAGCATCTACTGTAGTGGATCCAGCAAATCTCAGAAATGTTTAGAACAGATTGTGGTATAATTTACATTCTGTTACCCCATCAATTTACAGTCTAGGGATTAAAAACAATTTTTATCTTACGTGGGAGACGAAACTATGTATTTCAATTAACTGATGATTCTGCTCTGTGTTTTCGCCTCGTGGCCTCTTCAGCCCCGTTTCACTCTTATTTATTCCTCTATATTTCATTACCTGCATCTACAACTAAATGGTTTTGTCACATGTTTGCATTATTTCACTACGTAGAGATATTGTCACTACATAATTGTCTAGGTTGTCTGGTGTGGCTAAGTTACATTAAAATTTATGAAATTTGAAAATCTGCATTACCACATAAGTGCAGATTGTAAAAGTCAGTATCATGGATAAGACCAACGTGTTGTTAGGAAAGGTCGGCAGAAATAAGATCCCACTCTCCGTGAACCAAAACACCTATTGTTAAACCACGGCCCAAGAAGCACAATCCAGCACTGCTCCACACACCTGACCTCCAAGTAGACATTGATGATACAGTGTAGTGTCTTTACTTACACTTGAGTGGCACAATTCAGCACCTTATGTAGATTCCATTTCTTCTTGGAACATACTGAAGACAGTTTGTCTCTTACACAACAAACTTGAATGGTCCCAGATTGATAGTTGAATTAACCAAACGTTGGTTCCACTTCATAAGTATCAACTAGATATATGCCAACCCCTATGTCGTTCTGGTTTCACTTGTGTTTTCTAATCAGAATTTCACTCTCCACAAGTACCAAGTAACACTGAATAGTGTTACTTATCTCTCAGTACACATCCTGTCTCATCACTTTTTCCAGATACTAGCAACAATGAACTGTTCTAGTCCTTAAAATAGTTGATGACACAGGAGCAGCAACAAGTCACTAGACAGAGCTGCCACATGTATTATGGATTCCACCAGCCCAATATTTTATTTAACATAACAGGCCCAGTAGTGACTTCCACACTGCTTGCTATTGTGATACTCAGCATGACTCTATACTGCTGTTTCACACCCGAAGTTATGTAGCAGAACACACACAGCCACTCCAGCTTATGTTTCATGGCAATTTCCAACACATTGTGTGAGGCTGAGTGGAAAAGTTGAGATATAACACATCATTTTAGGGAAAATGATGAGTTACACTCTCTGTCCTAATATATGAAATATGATTGAGATATTTCATTAAAAAAATACTTAAGTTTCAGACAGTGAATTGTGGGAGAAGTGGTTTACTAATATTTGCAGGTAATACGGGGTATATGGGTGCAGCATATCTGCAAGATGGGATGACAAGTTCAGTGTCTCCACCTGGTGTGGGCCATTAGTTCTTAGAAGTCAAACTTTGAGATGCATTGCGACCATTAAAGAATGGTGCTCACAATAACCATAGAGACAATATATGAGCAAAAACAAATGTGTGTTTAAACTGTCATTCTGATATTATTTCTCAATCTGACATTTTGCTTTGTCAAAATGTATTTTTGTTGTGCAGTCTAATGAGACAAGACATCTATAACTCAAACAATTATAATATGATTGTGTTAAGCATATCTTAGGAGAGCTATCTTCAATGTATAAAGGAGCTTTAATTTTCTTGGTCACAGATTCCATCTCTCTCTCACCTTCTAGCACTTAAGACACTGCAAAGGAAATGAAGTCCACTAAGAAGGACAGAAGCACATTTATTTGGATCTGATCAGCAGGTCCAAATCACAATTACTTCACATCATAGGCGACCATAAAAACAATAATATCTACCATTTACTGATCAATTCAATAGGTGGATAAACAATACCTCAAAGTTAATAAGATTTATTTTTCTGCTGCCACAAACTGTCATCTTGTAATTTCAAAATTGCTCTGATCACTATGGGATTTAACTTCTGAGGTCATCAGTCCCCTAGAATTTAGAACTACTTAAACCTAACTAACCTAAGGACATCTCAAACATCCATGCCCGAGGCAGGATTCGAACCTGCGACCATAGCAGTCGTGCGGTTCCAGACTATAGTGCCTAGAACCGCTCGACCAGCCATCTTGTAATTTCACCTGGGATTGTTTTCTTTAATTAAACTACATGGTGTACATAAAGTCTGGGAACACTTTCAATTATTTATAGCATTAGAACCTAACATTGTACAGATATCATACACATGTTACTTTGAAGAGAAACCGCGACTTCTTTATTCTTTTTTTTCATGTATATGGCCACAGCATAGTTTGGTAATTTTGCTGATAGTCAGTGCTAGTTGCAAACATGGCCAGTTCAGGTGCAGAGCGAGCTTTCGGTCTGTCAGAGTTCGATGAAAACAGGTGGGCTACCGCTGTTCAAAGATCTTTAGAACCAAGTACAGTAAGAAGCTACCAACAAGGATGGCACAATAAATTCCACCCCATTTTCATCGTGAAGTTCGTGGGTACCTGAGCACGGAGCTGCCGCATCAATGGATCGGCTGTGCTACAGAAGGGGACAGCTATTTTATGAAACGGCCTCCCCAATCACCAGATCTCGCTCCGTGTGACATTTTCCTGTGGGGACACATCTGGTTTATGTACCGCCTCTACCATGTGATGTAGCAAAGCACCGGGAGAGAATACGAGAAGCGACTGCCACAGTCGATGATGTCATGCTGGGACAGGTATGGCAAGAATTTGATTACCATATTGACTTCTGCCGGACCACTCATGGTTCGCATATCAAATGTTTGTAAAAAGAAAACTTTCATAATTGAAAGTGTTCCCAGACTTTATGTACACCCTGTATTATTATTTGGTATCTGTCTTGTAAACTGTTTGTGTTACTGTTTCAAACAACAGTATCTTATTATTGTGCTTATTTGTTCATTTGATATGGTTTTAAGTTATTTTTACAATTTGTTCATTAAATTTAACTGAGCTTGATTACCTTGCTGTTGTCGTCATACAATCAGAGGGATCACCCTTTGTTGTTTATTGTAAATGATTTATTATTTGTTCATTAGGTCACAGAAGTATCAGGTTTCCCAGTTGTCTTTTTATACTTATGTTAGTTACGTCATTTAGCATTATGTTACTAAAAAATCAAAGATTTCATGTTATGTTTTTGTTTCATTGTTGACACGCAATTTTCCTGTCTCTATTAATACATAATTTTTCAAACATTTATCAAACAATGGAAAATCCAGGATGGAATGCAACAATATCATGAAATGAACGTTGCTACTCACCATATGCTGTCGTGGACACACACACACACACACACACACACACACACACACACACACACACACACACACACACACACACACACACACACAAACTGCAGTCTCTGGCAACTGACTTTGAAAATTTTAGATTGTTTAATAAGTACTTCATTTTAAGATAATTTGCAATGAGTTTTTTCTAGTTAAATAATGTTATTGTTGAATCTGAAATTTCACTCTGAAGAGGCATGTAACAAGGATGAGGAACCACTACACATGTTTTGTATTTTTGTTTTTTTATTATTCATTACATTTCACAAATATTTTGCTTCAAAGTACAACAAAATGACAAATTTTATGATTACACACGAGAAGAACTCTTTGTGCTTGCCAGCACCACTATGTTTTTATCCCCTAGGTACACAAAGACCTTAAGTTTAAATGTTCATACTTTTCACTAGAATGTGTTGCTCATTTCACAGTGTGTTTACTACTAAGTAAGTGATTACTGACCGTCCTTGTAAAAGCTAGCATCCAGTCATATAAATTGTTTTACGGATAAGATAGATGACTCAACACCTATGTATGACATGTTAATCCAAATTTTGATTAAGAATGATGTATAAACTGGAATGGACAGTTACAGAAAGTAGTCAGCTCACAACCTGTGACTTCCATGTATTTTTTATAGTCCATAATAGCACTTATACAACCTCAAAATTAAGTAAAAATTGGTGCATGACTTTACACCACACCCATTAACAATTTGATAAACCTGCAATACGATGCACAAGGCAAATAAAAATCATAGATTAAAAAGATCCTTATATTTTCCTTTTACTGGGTTCAGTGGTCCATGAGCAAAGAGGCCAACATACACAATTTATGTTAAACTCTAATAAAATGTTAGAGTACTTGCTAATGACCCAAGCAGACAGTTTGGAGACAGCATTTGATGCTAAGTGTATACAAATATTTGCTACAAGTTACTAAAGAGTGCAGACCTGAACCAGAATAACGTTTTGTAAACAGTGCATTTCCAATTCAGGCATTTCTTGGAAATGAATGGATAGGTCTTTGTAGTAAGCTGACATTTTGAATCAATCCTAAGGCCCTACTTATACGGTACAATTGGAGAAGATCTGTCCACACCAGACAGGTACCTGGAATGAACTCTTAGTTCAGACCAATGTTTTCACTTGTTTGAGAAAAGTTTCATGTTACCCTTTCAATTATAAACTGAACACCTAAATCAGATCTTGCAATGTAGTTCACTATGCACAAAGGACGAATAATACCGCCAAACTTTACAAGGATTGACAACTACATCATTGTTCAATACCATATGCACAAATGTCCTAGCAGTACTTGTAGAATGTTGAAAATAATTCACAAATAAAGAAGGTGTAGTAGCAAAATATGTAACACCCTTCTCTTCTGAGCAATGCTAGTGACATTAATGTCTGGCCACTGTGCAGAAATACAGAAATTATTTTTTCTAAATCACAAAATAAAGCTATATACAAAAGCACTTACCTCAATGGCAGTATTTAAATACTCAAGCCACATAGTTTCACCAAACTTCTTTACAGAACTGTGTAATTCAGAAGAACCATGCAGACCTCTTGAGTCATTGTATAAAATACCGTTACTTATAACACTTTTGTATAAACTTGCAGCATAGCTATAGTTACTGCATTTAGACTGTTGTGAAGAAAGTGATGTTGATGGGGAAGCAGATGCTACAGAAGACTTGAGTCTTGCATTGTAGTGTGTATCTTGTGGGCTAACCTTAGTGGAAACCATTATGGCTTTTTCAAGGTGGCAATCATTCATCAGGAGCAGGTACTGAAATGAATGAATAAGCATACAGTGCATTGTGTGATACAAGATTTACTTCTAATTACGCAGCCAGTATTAAATAAATTGTAATAAATTACATACCAGCATTCCTTTCTAATGCTTAAAAGATAATTAATCACAAAACAATGCCCTGAGCAAGAGTGAAGTTTACACGTTTTACTGGCTCATTTTCATTAATGTTTTACACGGGATCCCGGGTTTGATTCCCAGTGGGGTTGGGGATTTTTCTCTTCCCGGGGACTGGGTGTTCGTGGTATCGGTATCATCATCATTTGTGACAGTGGCTACAATGGATTGTGTAAAAAACTGGACTATGTAAAAATTGGGACTTTGTACAGGCACTGATGACCGCGCAGTTGAACGCCCAACAAACCAATCATCATCATCATCATTAATCTTTTACAGAATCGAAGTAGTACTCAATTTGTTAACATGCATTCTCTTGCAGTGCACAATTCTCAGAACATCAGAGCAGAATTTATCTCAAAAGAAAAAACCACAAAAAGTGAAAATTTCAATAAAGGTTTCAAGAATTGCCTACTAGAAAAATAGGGATAATTCAGAACAACTGATATGATTAATAAACTAATTTTATGGATACATAGAAAATGTACTAAACAAGATTTGGTACCTTAAGAATCAGTACTTAAAGAACTGTTGCACACAAAACATGTGCAATCATTGCATCCCCAAAAGAGTCCCATGTGCTTGCATTTTCTATCACCAATTATGTACGCTACTATACACAAATGATTACAATCACAGCACTGAATATTATCTGTGGCTTTGAGGATTGTGAAGACCCTGCACACTGAAATCAGAAAATACAAAAGCTGTGGAACACAATCAAGGAGACACTGGAAATGTTATGGGGACTCTCTCTCCATACAGTTTCTATGAGAGTCTACAAATAGTCTACAGTGTTCAATCAAGTACCCATGACAAACAAGTTGCCAACCAAAACATATCCAGGACACATTTTCCAGTTAACGTGTCATGTGAAAGTGCAGTCAAGTACACTGCGTATATGATATTATTCAAAGAGGTTTTCTGCATTCCTTGTCACACGTGGCTGGGCATAATCCTACTGAAGTACGCTGGGTGGTGGTGTTAGGACGAAAAGATGTATGTGGGACTCAAAAATATATTGATGCAGGAGCTGCTGTTCACATTTTCAAAACATTTACAATATAAGTCAATATGTCATGTTGTATTGAAGGACCGTCAAATCATTGAACTCTGTGTTAGTCTGTTACATCACTCCACAACAAAATCAGCTGGACATGGATGGTTCAGTATGAAAGATAAGATTTCTCAAAGATGTATAAATAACCCGCAAATTCAATTCCACATCTAGATAGACGGGATGTTCAAATCTATTAAATGCTACCCGTAGATGAAGGTAAATGTGCCACGGCACTCTGACATTCAGTTTCAAGACAGAAGCATGGACAGGTACATGGGCAGCAACTGAAGTCTGAAGTACACAAACACTTTTATGTTTAACACTAACATTCCCAGCTACAATTTGCAGTGTATCAGAATGGTTTAGCAAGTATCCTGGTCGACTATGAAGAATCAGCTGAGCAAAAGATGAACACAATAGATGAAATAGGCACAAATAATGTGTAATGCAAAATTACAGACTCTCTGCGCTGCTCTGTTTTGGCACAGACATTGGCAGTGACCACACAGCACCTATCAGCTGGGCGCACATGTTATGATGCCTCCAGTTGAAGTTGTCACAGACTACCTGGAACACATGCCTTACCGAAAACACAAGTTTCATCATTATGCCAAATGAATTAGTTTTTACTGTACCAATGATTATCTGTACAGCCTTTTTAAGTCTGAAGTGTTCTAATGACTGATGTCTGTTACCACATAGCCTATTTGAGCGGCTGTTAATAAGAAGTAATTCACTTTAAACTATAGAAGAGTTGAAATGACAGTTCATTTTAAGTCATTTTGTGGCTCAGAGCAGAGATTGCTATCTTCCACTTAGTGTTCCCTACAAGATGGAACAAAGTCTAAAAGAATTGGATGTTTGAGCATGGCCATGGCCTGAAGGATCCAGACAGCTAGAATGAATTACCAAGACAATAATTCATCATGAAGAGACATATGAGGTAACAGACAACAATATAAAATGGTGTTCTAGGAATACTCAAGCTATGTAATGCATACCCACAGCTTTTACCACAGCCATTTCTCAGATTTTACACTTTACTTGGTAACCATGAGGGGAGATGAAACTGTTATGCTGGAAAGATTCCAAGTTTCACAAGAAAGTATACCAATTTTCAAGAAATATTGGGAAGATTCGCAACTGCGAATTAACGAAGTTACATTACTTGACACATTACACTGGCTAAATATTTTGACAATTAATGAAGGATACTGAGGAATTATTATTGAAAAGTTCACAATAACCTCATTCATGAACAAAATACTTCAATAGAGGGTACAAAACTGGCAGCCACGAATAACAACAGCACGGATGCATTACAGATATGCAACACAGATATAACACAACTATGATTTAGAAGAAAATTAGGTGAGTGTGACAGAGAAGACAGCCTGACTTATTTACTGCTGATGGACAAAACATCTACCATCTCAGCACATCCGTCGACTATGGGACTACATGTCGAACATGCCCAGTGCAATATTCATTGCACCCGTAGCCACCGAGCAGATGTTGGCACTGTGGTTGCTAGTTATCGCCAACACATCTGACACAACATAACTTCTCACCTTAATCCTGTGAGAAGTGACCAATTACCTCTCCTATTCGTTGTGTTGCACATGATTACACATCTGTGACTGTGATCACAGGAGGAATGTCATAAATTACAGGAATAATAATAAAAAAGAATAAGTACAAAATTTCAAAAAGTTACTAGATGATAACAGTGAAGTGTTAGAAGACAAGACCCTTAAAAACTGGGAGACAAAATTAAATCTGACTCTGTCTAAATTGTCAAAACAAAATAACAGAATGATTACTTAGAATATAAAGTTAATGTACTAGAGGAGAACTTACCATCATGAGTGCACAATATTGCTTGTAATGAGTTTTGTCATTATTTCACAGATGGAAATACACATTTTCATACAGTACAAACTGGTATTTCAAATATGAAAGAGCACGTAGTCTTGCAACATGAAACGGTCGAGTCCTCAGTCTACCTTAACTGGCTTAGAGGAAAGATTGCAAATGTTTGTTGAATGTGAGGTGTAATCCACTAGAGCAAAACCACTTTTGTGGAAAGCAGTACTGATCACAAAAATGAATCTGAAAAGATTTGGGATGTGTTAGAGGAAATTAAATGAGCTCTAGAAATAAGAAAATTTCTAGAAAGTCTGGCAGTACTGAAAGAATTTTTTGAATATTTACAGCTAGGAAATAGTATGAATTTGTGAAAACATATTTCCCAAATTTAAACTGCAAACTGGGGGTGATGGTCGGAGGAGGGGGGTTTGTTCAACTAATGTATTTCTTAGGTGTATTCTGATGTTCACTACCTAATAAGGGGGATGACTTCAAAAAGGTAGACTTCACACTAGATTATTTAGTGGGAAATTCAGCAGAAGGGGTAACACCCATTCAGAGGACTAAGTCGTGGAATGATTTTCAGGAGAGTATTAAATCTAAGTACTGGTCTCCTAGCACTCAAGAGAAATTGATACTAAAATTATTAGACCCAAAACAATACAACAATTCTTGGGGCATGAACAAAAAGCTTTACTGAATGGCACCTTACGGGGTTATTCCATACCAAGTGGTCTAGGAAAACAATAACTGGTTGCTCAACCATCTCAAAAATTTGATATTTACTGTGCGAGTTCCCTAATGTTCAGTCAGCTCAAAAAAATTTTAATTTCTTTTTATTTTTTATCAATTGGAAACTGTGGCCATTTTTGTTTCACACTGTAAGTGGCTTTTTGCATTAACATGCGTTATAGGATTTTTTTAAATTATTTTATAATGAGTTGCCCCAGACCTTTCAAAGAAGAAGCATTTAATTCAGCACACACTGGACTACAAATTAAAACTGTGATCACCTAGCATAATGTATTCCTTAATTTTTAATATCTCAAAGCTACTGGTCACAAATGAAAAACCTCAATTTTTTTTAACAGTATTCCTCTAAAGGAGGAATTTCTCAGCTTTAATATTTTTTTGCTATTACATTACACATTACTGTTACTTTTTATAGAGTACACATAAAATATACACTATTAAAAAAAAGGATTTTGAATTTTTTCATTCTTTGGCCAGCAATATCTTTGTTACGGGACCAGATAAAAATCTGTAAATTACACACTTGATAGACATTCATGATATCAAACTTCAGTACAAATTTCAACTTTGAGATTGAATGGAAATTTACGGAATGGGGAAAAAATTGAACATGAAGAGTCAAAAATATGTTTCTTAAGATCTGCAATATCAGAACAAATGGAATAAAATAGATCAATTAAATAATTTACACACAAGAATAACGCATAAAATTAAAATAAATGAGTACTTGTTGAATCAATCCTCTGCAGACAGTTTCACCCAATCCTCTGCAGACAGTTTCACCAGGCTAGGTGACAGCATCTTAAAGTCTGTACAAGCTCACAGATGAGCCTGTACAAGTCTGTGAATTGTCTTCCCCTTCGACCATCATCTGTTTACTCAACTTAGTTAACAATGAGCTCTTGAAGTGTGGCATTTACCAGTGGAGTCTTAGTGTTCTATTGGTGTTCTTATTAATCAAGCTTGGCATAAAGGTGTGTATGGATTGTTTCCTAAAGACATTACATTAATTGAAGATTATAGTGATGAAGAAAAAGTGTTGCTTTACTTACAAATTGGCTCAGAGGTTAACTCAACCTGCAAGTACGATGAAATTAAATATTTACACAAATCACCTTTTTGACCACTCTTGCTTGGGCCCTTATTAACAAAAGGTCTGAGAGAAATAACATCTGATAATTATTTTTTTTTAAAATCTGTTTTATCAATATAATACCAGGGAAGTCATTATGTCCAACATGTTATTCTAAGATATTTGTTATTAACAAAGAAAGGAATGGTGATGGTCTAGATAAAGAATTTTGTGACTTATCAGAAACTATAAAAAAGGATCAAGATTGTGAAATCCTATATGTATTGCTTGCTAGTAAAATTAGAAAAAAGACCTTTCGATTTGAATGTAAGAACTGAGAATGTGGCAATTACTGTCACAAAGAATTTGGAAGTTTGATTTCAAAAGAAAAGTTGCACTAAACCAGTTTGAAGTTCTAAGAATTCTCTGATCAAATATGATGATTTGACAGAAAAGCTAAAGCTAAGAATTGTATTTCAGACAAAGAGGATATAGTTAAGATTATCAGTTCACTACAAAATTCTTGGAGTCGAGCAAAAGTTAGTAATGAATTTAATGTGTCAAAATAATTGGTTAAATTAACATGGCAGTTAATAAAAGAACACAGAATTTTACCTGCATTACAAAATAAAAATGCATCTAATTCCATAGATGAAAACACAACTGAAAATGCTATTACATTTTATGAATGAAGCAACAACAACTGTTTGATGGATGGCAAAAAAGGTTGTTTCTGTGAAAGAAAATGGTACTAAGGTTCAAATATAGAAAAAGGTTGATATTGTGTAATTTAAATTAACTATTCACTGAACTCAAAAAAGAACATTCTGAAGTTAAAATTGGAAGGTCGAAATATTGAGTTGAGATCAAAATTATGTATTGTTGGAGCGGCATCTGGCACCCATTTTTGGGAACATTCATATTTTACTCTTTGATGTGTTATATGTATGGTAGTTTGTTTTCTCCTTGATCTTCGTTATGTACGATGTTGAATAAATGGTCTCAAAAATGTGTGTTCCTGGCAATATGGTGTATTGCGTATTTGATTAAAAGGTCAACTTTATAATCTCACAGAGGACTAATTAGAGTCAATATCTAATAGGTTAAGGGCCCAGGAGAGATTAGTGAACTTTTCATACCAAGGGAATAAACTGATAAATCAAGGTTGCTATCGTATTTTTTTTGCTTAGAAACTTTCAAGATTTATTTGTTTAACTATCTGAATGTATTCAAGATGGCTTTGGGTGGACGATCACTGTTTAATTTCGAAAAGTTGACCAGTATGACAAACTACAACGACTGGAAATTCACGTTGGAAATATACCTGAAACATGAGGGACTATGGGAAACAATTGCTGGCACTGAGGAAGATGTGAAGAATGTACAGAAAGTATTATAAAAATTATGTTTATCTGTAAATTCATCTGTGTATCCAAAACTTCGTGGAGCAACGACTGCTAAAGAAGCATGGCAAAATTTACAATTTGCATTTGAAAATAGGAGTTTATCTAGTTATATTGGGCTATTACAATGCTCAATGAATGTACGATTAGCTTCTGAGAAAAATATGGAGGCGTATTTGTCGAAAATTACGTCACTTTCGCAACAAATTCGAAGCATTGATATTTGGTAAGAAAATGGACGATGATTTCGTAGCTGCAATTACGCTAAGTGGACTCCCAGCAGATTTCCAACCCTTGATTATGGCAATTGAGAATTCGGGTGTCAAGATTACTAGTGATTTAGTAAGTCAGCGATTAATTCAAGAATCGACGAAACGTCAAATTGCATCCACAAATGAGACCACAGATTCGGCGCTGGTAGCTAGTAAGCAGGACAGTAAACACCAGAAGACGAAACCGAGCGAGGTGGCGCAGTGGTTAGACACTGGACTCGCATTCGGGAGGACGACGGTTCAATCCCGGGTCCGGCCATCCTGATTAAGGTTTTCCGTGATTTCCCTAAATCACTCCAGGCAAATGCCGGGATGGTTCCTCTGAAAGGGCACGGCCGACTTCCTTCCCCATCCTTCCCTAATCCGATGAGACCGATGACCAGGCTGTCTGGTCTCCTTCCCCAAACAAACAAACAACCAACCAACCAGAAAACGAATATCGAACGTCATGTTCGAAATATCAAGCCTTTTAAGTGTTATTGTCAGAAACCTGGTCATAAGGCGAATGGGTGTAGAACAAAGGATGCAGTGCAGGCGAATGCAGTGAGTACTGAAAACGAAACTGTGTTAATGGCTCTAACTGCATCTTCGTATCATAGTGATGGCCGGTATGTGGATTCGGGTATTCGCGACACATGACGAATCTAAGAAACTCGTTCAACACTTTCCAATCGACCACAGCTGCTAAAGTGACAGTAGCAGATAATAGCAATCTTCAGGCTATTGGAGAAGGCGATGTTCATTTTCGAGTTACTTGTGACGACAAGAATAAACAGATAACTGTTAATGATGTTGCGTATGTTCCACGCCTTGCATACAACCTACTGTCGGTTAAGGCCCGTCCACACGCAACGATCTGTCTGCGCAAATGTCTGCGCACATCACATCTGCGCAGACAGATCGTTGCGTGTGGACAGAAGATTTACACCAACCTGAGATGTGTGCAAACCTGGAAGTTGGAGGTTTGAGCGAAACCTCTCAAATCTGTGGGTTCAAATCACATCTGCGCAGACAAGTTGGAGCGTGTGGACAGGAGATCGCCGCAAATCTGGCGCGAAACAGCTGTTTGCTTAGTCTAGTGTTTGTATTTGTGCGTACAGGGCATTAAAATGGCTGATACTCGTCAGTGTTCTCGAGAGTTTGTAAGTGAATTCACTGAAATATATAGAAACCACCCATGCTTGTGGAAGATTAAAGTAAAGAATATAGTGACACAGGCAAAAAGACAGCAGCATACAGTGCTCTAATTGAAAAATTGCGGGTATTATTTCACTCAACTCTTGTTTCGATATTGCAGTTGAAAATTCCAAATCCTTGTATCTCCTTCCTGTTGCTAGGAATCTTAATGTTACCGCCAGCCGTTCATGAGGAGAAATTGCCCTTCTCTATACAAGTATTTTTTCTCATAATATGAGGGGTTACAAGCTTTAAGAGATAATTATGAGTTTCGACATCCATCCGCAAATAATTTCGCCAGTCGCTAGGTTCGCCCGGCAACTCCCGCAGTAAATTTACGTGAGAAAACTGCTTTCACTTTAGCAGCCACTGTCTACACCATTTTGACCGCTTTCTCTGTTTCCTGCGGTTGGTCTGGATTTTTTTGCAACATAAGTTGCGAACACAGACCACAACAGAACTTCCTCCGTTTCTATATTTCAAAATAACTGAATTAAATTTTTGACGTTCACGGGGAGCGTAGTCGCTTGCCACTGATATTTCTTTTCTATACCGACAGATGGCGGGCGAGTAGTAGATTGGGGTTTGTGTCGTGTGAACACACCACATTTGCAGCGATCTTTTGCATGTACAGACATCTGCGCCGATGTCTGCGCAGACAGATCGTTGCGTGTGGACCGGGCTTTAGTCAGATGACAAGACGTGTATTGTTTGACAATGCGCAGTGCGGTGTATACAATATAAGTGATGTAATTGTTTCTGGAAGCAACAGCAACTCAAATAAATGGTATGAAGTGCACCATTACGCAAATGTTGTAGGAATTGAAAGTTATGAATTGTGCCATGTAAGATTGGGACATTTGAATCGTGTAAGCATGCATTTATTTATAAAAAAAAAAAAAAATGGCTGATGGACTGAACTGGTCTAACGTCAATTTAAATCCGTATATTCCCTGCATAAAAGGTAAAAACCTTTTCCTAAAACATCAGGTAGAAGAGTAAAAGATCTACTTGACATTGTGCATTCTGATGTTTGTGAACCAATGAGCATGAATTAGTGGGGAGGATCACGATATCTTCTCACTTTTACGGATGATCTGTCAAGAAAATCTTTTGGTTATATGTTAAAATCAACAACAGTGACACTTTCATCGAATTCAAAGCACGAGTAGAAAATGAAACTGGCGAAAAATCAAAATACTTCGAACAGACAATGAGAAAGAGTTCGTCAATCGGCGCATGAAGTTATTTTTAAAGACGAATGGAATTCAACATGAAACAACAACTCCTTTCACGCCAGAACAGAATGGTGTTGCTGAACGCTTAAATCGGACAATCATTGAAAAAGCAAGATCAATGTTAACAGATGCAGGTCTAAGTAGACAATTTTGGGCTGAACCTGAAAACATAGCAATTTATTTGAAGAATCGATCTCCAACAAAAGCTGTTAAGAATGTCACTCCTGAGGAATTATGGAGTTGTGTCGTCGGATAAATTTGAGTCATTTACGAATTTTTGGACGTCGAGCATTTGTACATATACTAAAAGAAAAAAGGACGAAATTAGAAGACAAATCTAAGGAACTTATCTCTGTTGGATATTGCAAAGATTCTAAAGCATATCGTCTGACTGATCCAAATTCATCAAAGACAATTGTGAAAGACTGTGATGTGCAATTCATCGAAAACTCAAAGTGCACTTGTAGAAACAGTAATCCAAACAGTAACCCAATTGACGATAATCGTATAGACAGTCATCAACTAGCGCCAGCAACTAACATCACTGAAGGGGCAACTGAACTGACACAACCTGCTGAAGTTGACAGAAATGCAGTTTATCTTGAATTAACACAAAGTGACACTGAGAAAACAGTAAATAGCAACGTATATAGTCGAAGGGAAGTTGCATAGCGAGAAATGCAACCAGAAATTAGCAAATCATCACGTGAAAGAAAACCAAATACTAAATATTTTAATGACGATTTTGCTTGTCTTCCTTGTATTTCTGAACCAAATTCGTATGACGAAGCAATGAATTGTGGTGGCTGTGAAAAATGGAAGGAAGCCTCAGATAATGTATATAAATCTTTACTTGAAAATGAAACATGGATTTTGACTGATTTACCACCAGGCAGGAAGGAAATTAATTCGAAATGGGTGTTCAAGGTGAAAGAAACGTCAAATGGCGAAATTGAACGCTATTAGGCTCGTTTTGTAGCGAAAGGTTATTCCCAAATACAAGGAATAGACTTTGATGAAACGTTCTCGCCTGTTGTTCGTCATTCTTCACTTCGCATCCTGTTAGCTTTATCAGCTGAATTTGATCTTGACATTGAACATATGGATGTTCAAATTGCGTTCCTATATGGTGATCTCGATGAACAAGTTCACATTCGTCAACCTGAAGGCTACATGAAGAAGGGGGGGAGGGAGGGGGAGATGAAGGTTTGCAAGCTGACGAAGGCAATTTATGGTCAAAAACAGGCGTCACGCGTTTGGAATATGAAATTAGATGTGACATTACATAAAATGAACCTAAAGAAGTCAGAATATGATTCTTGCATTTACTTCAGAATTGAGAAACAAAATATACTCATTATAGCTGTTTATGTAAACGACTTGATCATTTTCTCTAATAGAAATAATAGGTGGAAGGAAGACTTGAAGAAAGGACTAATGAATCAGTTTAAGATGAGAGATCTTGGTGAACTTAGTTGGTGTCTTGGCATGAGAATAAAATGTAACAGGAAACACGGGACGATTAGTATTGATCAAAGCAAATACGCAGCAAACATACTCAAGAAATTTGGTATGGAACATTGTAATCAGGTTGCATATCCATTTGAACCTGGCTCAAAGCTGCAAAAATGTGAAGCTAAATTGACAGATGAGGAAAACCTTGTGTTACATCGCATTCTTTATCAGCAAGCCGTAGTATCACTACTGTATTTAGATCAAAGCACAAGACTGGACATTGCGTACGCTGTGGGGGTTCTAAGTAGATTCAATTCTAATTATCGGAAAATCCACTGGGAAGCGGTCAAACGAATTATGCGATACATTAAAGGCACAGTCAATGTAGGTATAACTTTCTGAAAAAGTGGAACAACTGAAACTGAAGGTTTGTGTGATGTGACAGCAGTTTCCTGGACTTCAAAACGACAACAAACCGTCGCTCTATCAACTACAGAAGCTGAGTATATGGCTCTATCAGCAGCAGCGCAAGAATCGGTATACCTTCAAGGATTGCTTCGTGAATTGTGTGTTTCGCATAGTGAAAAACCAGTCAGTGTATGCTGTGACAATAGAGGTGCCATTGCACTGAGTCACAATGGTGTGCATCACGCTCGAACAACACACATTGACGTGAGGCACCACTATATTCATCATTTAATTAAAACAGGAAAATTCAGTGTGAAACCTGTAAGTACCGATAAGCAGAAAGCTGATTTTTTGACAAAGGCACTGCCTAAAGGTAAACTTTCAGAGTTCACGAATTGACATCTCGAGAACTTGTGGGGGTGTTGGGAACATTCATATTTTACTCTTTGGTGTGTTATATGTATGGTAGTTTATGTTTTCTCCTTGATCTTCGTTATGTACACCGTTGAATCAATGGTCTCTAAAAATGTGTGGTCCTGGCAATATCGTGTATTGCTTATTTGATTAAAAGGTTAACTTTATAATCTCACAGAGGACTAATTAGAGTCAATATCTAATAACCATAATGTTTGTATTTGTTTGTATCATCAGAATGCAAAGTTCATGATAGATGGCGCTAATCTTAAAGAGTTGACTATAAAGACTTTTTGGAAGTTCTCGTTTGCAATATTAACTGTTACAATTGTATGATCATGGGAAAATGTCAAGACTGTCCAGGCAAACAAGCTTTCCTTGACGTGTGTGAAGCATCAGAAGATGGTTTGATGCCTGAAAATATACATTATAAACAATGGGTGATAAAGACAGAATGGAAATGGTGACAATTACAAAACCACACAGCGTTTTTTGTAGTGTTAACCAGCAAACCTTGAAAACCTGAATTACACCATTTTATTGCCAAAGTTGAGGACAAATTTCTGAAAGACAAAAAGCAAATCTTGGCAGCTGAGTGCTTAGTTCTTGCTGACTTTTCAGAAAACAATTCCTTTATTGTTCAAGATGAAGTACAAGAGTACAACTGGATAAACAAAGAACCCACAATTCATCCATTTGTGTTCTATTATAAAGATCAAAATAAAATCACAGTTTTTGTGTCATAAGTGACTACCCTGAGCACAATGCTACAGCAGTGCATGCTTTTCAACTGCAATTAACAAACTAGATAAAACTGGACAGAACTTCCATAAACAAACTGATCCACTTCTCTGATGATGCTGCAAGTCAATATAAAAACAAAACAAAAGAATTGTTAACATCTCCTTTGCAGGAGAAGGACATGGATTTGATGCTGAATGGCACATTTTTGCATTATGCTTCAGGAAAAATGCATGTGATTGAGTTGGGGGTGCAACAAAACAAGTTGTCACAAAATCTAGTCTGCAGTAGACCCAAGAGAACCAAATCTTGACACCTCAAGAAATGTTTAAATTATGTAAAGCAGAGGTAAAAGATTTACCAATGTTTTTAAAATGTGAGGAAATACAAGAACTCTACACCAATATCTTGGAGGAAAGATTCAAAACTTGTCAGAAGATCAAAGGCACCTGATCTTTTCATTGTTTCATACTTTGTCAAATAACTTGCTGAAGTGTACGATCACATAAACATTCCGTGATAGTGAACTTCCCCAGTGTGGAAAAGATGTACCACTGACACTTAAAAATAAGGACATAGTGGCATGGTTTAATGGTGAACAATGATGAATTGGTGAAGTAGTTAATACTGATTGTAAAAATCAATATGTGCATGTTTCATTTTACACCTACCAGGACAAAGGATCTTGTTTAATAAAGTTGAAAAGGATCTTGCCTGGACACCTGTTAAAAATGTACTGAAGAACATGTCTCCCCTGGAATTTACAACTGCAACTGGCTGAACTTTTAACCTAATGCCCAAACTGAGTGAGGAAACTTATCTGTTGTTCAATGAACAACGTTGTTGTTGTTGTGGTCTTCAGTCCTGAGACTGGTTTGATGCAGCTCTCCATGCTACTCTATCTTGTGCAAGCTGCTTCATCTCCCAGTACCTACTGTAACCTACATCCTTCTGAATCTGCTTAGTGTATTCATCTCTTGGTCTCCCCTACGATTTTTACCCTCCACGCTGCCCTCCAATACTAAATGGTGATCCCTTGATGCCTCAGAACATGTCCTGCCAACCGATCCCTTCTTCTGGTCAAGTTGTGCCACAAACTTCTCTTCTCCCCAATCCTATTCAATACTTCCTCATTAGTTACGTGATCTACCCATCTAATCTTCAGCATTCTTCTGTAGCACCACATTTCGAAAGCTTCTATTCTCTTCTTGTCCAAACTATTTATCATCCATGTTTCACTTCCATACATGGCTACACTCCATACAAATACTTTCAGAAACGACTTCCTGACACTTAAATCTATACTCGATGTTAACAAATTTCTCTTCTTCAGAAACGCTTTCCTTGCCATTGCCAGTCTACATTTTATATCCTCTCTACTTCGACCATCATCAGTTATTTTGCTCCCCAAATAGCAAAACTCCTTTACTACTTTAAGTGTCTCATTTCGTAATCTAATACCCTCAGCATCACCCGACTTAACACGACTACATTCCATTATCCTCGTTTTGCTTTTGTTGATGTTCATCTTATATCCTCCCTTCAAGACACCATCCATTCCGTTCAACTGCTCTTCCAAGTCCTTTGCTGTCTCTGACAGAATTACAATGTCATCGGCAAACCTCAAAGTTTTTATTTCTTCTCCATGGATTTTAATACCTACGCCGAATTTTTCTTTTGTTTCCTTTACTGCTTGCTCAATATACAGATTGAATAACATCGGGGAGAGGCTCCAACCCTGTCTTACTCCCTTCCCAACCACTGCTTCCCTTTCATGTCCCTCGACTCTTATAACTGCCATCTGGTTTCTGTACAAATTGTAAACAGCCTTTCGCTAGAAACGTAGGTTTGCCTTTCCTTAATCTTTCTTCTAAGATAAGTCGTAAGGTCAGTATTGCCTCACGTGTTCCAGTATTTCTACGGAATCCAAACTGATCTTCCCCGAGGTCGGCTTCTACTAGATTTTCCATTCGTCTGTAAAGAATTCATGTTAGTATTTTGCAGCTGTGGCTTATTAAACTGATTGTTAGGTAAATTTCGCATCTGTCAACACCTGCTTTCTTTGGGATTGGAATTATTATATTCTTCTTGAAGTCTGAGGGTATTTCGCCTGTTTCATACATCTTGCTCACCAGATGGTAGAGTTTAGTCAGGACTGGCTCTCCCAAGGCCGTCAGTAGTTCCAATGGAATGTTGTTTACTCCGGGGGCCCTGTTTCGACTCAGGTCTCTCAGAGCTCAGTCAAACTCTTCACGCAGTATCGTATCTCCTGTTTCATCTTCATCTACATCCTCTTTCATTTCCATAATATTGTCCTCAAGTACATCGCCCTTGTATAGACCCTCTATATACTCCTTCCACCTTTCTGCCTTCCCTTCTTTGCTTAGAACTGGGTTTCCATCTGAGCTCTTGATGTTCATACAAGTGGTTCTCTTATCTCCAAAGGTCTCTTTAATTTTCCTGTAGGCAGTATCTATCTTACCCCTAGTGAGATAAGCCTCTACATCCTTGCATTTGTCCTCTAGCCATCCCTGCTTAGCCATTTTGCACTTCCTGTCGATCTCATTTTTGAGACGTTTGTATTCCTTTTTGCCTTCTTCATTTACTGCATTTTTATATTTTCTCCTTTCATCAATTAAATTCAATATTTCTTCTGTTACCCAAGGATTTCTACTAGCCCTCGTCTTTTTACCTACTTGATCCTCTGCTGCCTTCACTACTTCATCCCTCAAAGCTACCCATTCTTCTTCTACTGTATTTCTTTCCCCCATTCCTGTCAATTGTTCCCTTATGCTCTTCCTGAAACTCTGTACAACCTCTGGTTCTTTCAGTTTATCCAGGTACCATCTCCTTAAATTCCCACCTTTTTGCAGTTTCTTCAGTTTTAATCTACAGGTCATAACCAGTAGATTGTGGTCAGAGTCCACATCTGCCCCTGGAAATGTCTTACAATTTAAAACCTGGTTCCTAAATCTCTGTCTTACCATTATATAATCTATTTGATACCTTTTAGTATCTCCAGGGTTCTTCCATGTATACAACATTCTATCATGATTCTTAAACCAAGTGTTAGCTATGATTAAGTTGTGCTCTGTGCAAAATTCTACCAGGCGGCTTCCGCTTTCATTTCTTAGCCCCAATCCATTTTCACCTACTACATTTCCTTCTCTCCCTTTTCCTACACTCGAACTCCAGTCACCCATGACTATTAAATTTTCGTCTCCCTTCACTAACTGAATAATTTCTTTTATTTCATCGTACATTTCTTCAATTTCTTCGTCATCTGCAGAGCTAGTTGGCATATAAACTTGTACTACTGTAGTAGGTGTGTGCTTCGTATCTATCTTGGCCACAATAATGCGTTCACTATGCTGTTTGTAGTAGCTTACCCGCGTTCCTATTTTCCTATTCATTATTAAACCTACTCCTGCATTACCCCTATATGACTTTGTGTTTATAACCCTGTAGTCACCTGAACAGAAGTCTTGTTCCTCCTGCCAACGAACTTCACTAATTCCCACTATATCTAACTTTAACCTTTCCATTTCCCTTTTTAAATTTTCTAACCTACCTGCCCAATTAAGGGATCTGACATTCCACGCTCCAATCCGTAGAACACCAGTTTTCTTTCTCCTGATAACGACATCCTCTTGAGTAGTCCCCACCCAGAGATCCGAATGGGGGACTATTTTACCTCCGGAATATTTTACACAAGAGGACACCATCATCATTTAATCATACAGTAAAGCTGCATGCCCTCAGGAAAAATTATGGCCATAGTTTCCCCTTGCTTTCAGCCGTTTGCAGTACCAGCACAGCTAGGCCGTTTTGGTTATTGTTACAAGGCCAGATCAGTCAATCATCCAGACTGTTGCCCTTGCAACTACTGAAAAGGCTGCTGCCCTCTTCAGGAACCACACGTTTGTCTGGCCTCTCAACAGATACCCCTCCGTTGTGGTTGTACCTACGGTACGGCTATCTGTATCGCTGAGGCACGCAAGCCTCCCCACCAACGGCAAGGTCCATTGTTCATGGGTGGATGAACAATGTAGTAAAAACAAATAAGGTGAGAACAAGATCAAAGTAATTAGCTGGCTCATTTTTTTTAAAAAAGTGATCATAGATATGCTTAAATTATGTAACTGATATACTTTATCTATTAGTCCAGATACTGCCGACAATAAGAAAAGTCTTTCCAACTCATACTGGTAATTTTTTAGTAGATTCCCATTGAGTCCCAAGGTTGAAATTTATACTGAAGTTCGACATCATAATAAAGGTCTATTAAGTGTGTAATTTTCAGATTTTTAAATGGTCCCCCAACAAAGATACTGCTGGCCAGAGAATCAACAAAAACAATTTTTTTTTAGATAGTGAACTTTTTTAAGTGTAAGCTTCTCACAATTGACACTCCATAGAAAGTAACTACACTATGTAGTATAGCACCAAAAATATTAAGACCAACAAATTACTCCTTCTTTGGAGAAATACTGTTAAAAAATTTAGTTTTTTTTAATTTGCAACCAATAAATCTGACCCATTAAAAATATATTAAGAAATACATTTAGTTAGATGATCATGGTTTTAATTTACAATCCAGTGTATGTTGAATTACATGCTTATTTGAAAGGTCTGGGGCAACTGCTTACTGTATAATTTTTTTAAAAACATGATGCTTCTAAATGCAAAAGAATGGTTGCAGCCCGAAACAAAATGAATGCTCTTTCTACATGATAACAAATTTTAAAAAAATTTAGAGTCCACCAAACATGAGGGAATTCACCAACTGAATATCAGTTTCTTCTGAGATGGTCAAGCTACCAACGCTGGACCACTTGATATGGACTGACCCAAGAATTAATATCTTTAAGTACATGGAAAGATTTTTTTCCCAATACTACCATTAACTGGAGTATATATTATCAGAGCGCAAGGTACAAAGAGTAAATTAATTAAAAGGAAACAAGGGCAACTATCAAAATTAGACCATTTACATTTCCATGAATTTTATTAGTGGATTTAATATAAATATTCAGGTGTTATATGGAGCAGATTGGTTGAAGAAGTACAAAGTGATATTAGATTTCCATGCATCGTCAGTGAAGTGCAATGTGGACAATAACCACGACTGAATACAATTTACATCACCACCTTAGCAAGTACTAAATATGTGAGGCTAAATCACATCCGTTTAGTAAATAATACAAAAGTAGTGGAGAAAGAAAATGTTAATCAGCTACAATAAACATCACTTACATTCATAAAAATTGTATACAAGTCTGATTTATTAACTAATATGTAAAAGGAAGCATTGTACCATGTTTTATGTACCCATGAGAAAATGTTTCCAACAAACTAGGGGTCATAGGCAATCATACATGTAATTTTAAATTTAAGAATAAAGGACTATTTTTCTGCAAATCCTAACCAGTACTGATACATTTAAAACCTTAAGCACAAGAAGATATTAATAAGATGACAGATAATGATATAGAATGTAGCATAAGTGCCTTCAACAATACTTTACTGATAGTACGAAAGGTTACAGACAGGGTTCACCTCGTGCTACATGCACATACTTTCCATAGACATATAGAGACTGAGGGAGATATATCAGTGTATATCAATGGAATATTAGTACATTTTGAGGAAGCGAAGTACTTTAGTTTGACGGATTTGGCAATTGGCAGATTAGATTAAATGACAATTCAAAACCATACTCACTTTTTATATGATGGAATAAACTTTCAGTTTAAAGTATTACCATTTGGGCTAAATATATTTGTTTCAGTACTTATAAAAGCCTTAGGTCAAGCTCTTAGCAGTCAGTTACTGGAAGAACTTTTAATCTACGTCGATCTTCCAGCCGGTCGGTGATGACAGAATCGAGCCACATGCCCTGCAATCTTTTTTAAATGATTTTACAGAATCTATTTGCTAAAAAAAAATCATTTTTGCTTTACTTGCAGCTTTATATGCCAGGTTCATTATGAGGTGCCCAACATTTCATTACTGGTCATAATTGTTGTGATATTTACGTGGAAGTAAGACACAGCACGAAATTCGAAAAAGTTTGCAATGAAAAATTGGTGTCGCTATGACTTTGTGATTGGTGCATGTTACATAATATGTTGCTGTGTATTGAAATTTAGCTAACATATTGAATTTTTCTTTATTCTTGGTGGAGATCTGTAATTGTCACCAATCTTGAGAAAATTGATCTGACGTAGCATACTCATTTGTGATCACACAGTGCCAGCAATAAAGCTAAGGTGATATATCCAGAACATTCCTCATATTTCATAAATGGTTTGAGATATCAAAATGAGAGATCAACAAACGACAGCACACAAACAGGAGAGTATTTTGCCATATGGTTATTATGTAATTCTTCATTATCTACCATATTGTTCTACTAACTACAGACAATTCCAGTGAAGGAATGTTATTTTTAAGAGCCATCAACCTGGTGAAGCAAGAAATGGTATGGGCTTTGGAACAACATAAATGAACTCATTGCATGTTTATTTCATACCATGTATGTGCTTTTTCATAAAATGCTCACCTTAGTTTTCCCCAGTTCCTCTCTTGATAAATTTAATGAACCACTGTGTAAGGATTCTCTCACAACTGCGTCTGCACAACACGTTAGTGAGGTTAGACTGTGTCAACTCTGATGAGTTTTGGCAACAAGAGAAATGTGTAGGTTTTCCTCAAAATTTCCCATTCATGACACTTCTCTGAAAGTTACAAATGGTTAACAAACAAGGAGAAAATTAATCGTTGTATTTTCGGTGGAATTCTTTTTCGATACTAACCACAGAAGAGGTGACAAATCTTTTTGAATAGGCACCATGCAAATGTGGGCATGAGGGGCCTCTCTTAATATTTACAAAATATGTGAGTGTAGGCTTCCGTTTAGAATAGCACTTGCCCTCCAGCACTCAGTATTTACCCTACAGTGCCTGCCCAGAACCCCACCACCACTGATCTCCCCACACTTACCCCATTGTCTGCGCATCTACCAGCTATGGTACTCTGCCTGCACCAGCCAAAACACAGTTCTTGGGTCACAACTGGCAGAATTTCAATAGTCCTATCTTCAGTCCTGGGTTTTAATCTATGAATGCCTGATACAGTTAATGCAGGTTTCCCAACACTAATCATTTTTGTGTATGAACCCTGAAACCCTGCTCATTAACAGACACAAAATCCTTCTTCCCAGGCAAATAGTGGCTTATTATGTCTGTTGTAGAATATGACACCATTCACAATTGTTCACTTAAGACACATGTAGGTCTTGGCTTGGGATTCTCTAAGATACCACATTTGTTTTGCTTTTCTCACTAAATAGTTAGAGGATCCAAATTCATTTTCAATCCTTCGAAAGCTCCAACTTTTCAGAAGATGTGTCAGCATCTGCATCTTCTCACTGTCTGCAGTGCTGGTACTGAATTTCTCTTTCAATTGCTTTACCATTTCAGATTCAACATTTGTTTCATAATCTGCATTTTTTTCCACACTAGGTATGTATTTACTTTGCAATAACTCAGAACCTGTTCAATGTTTTTCTGCGCATATGTTTTCTTTTCCAGTCTGTTCTTTTTCACTGGGAATTTGCCAAGAGATAATAAACTATCATTTAATGCATCTAAAGCAACTTTTGGGGCTGCAGATGTGTGACTCATCTGAGGAGCAATACTGGTTCGTGGTTTCCACGTGTTTCAATGTAGCTGGGTCGGCCACCCACCCTTGTCCCTGAGTTAATTTTTTTCTACATTTACCACATATTTTGTAATCTGTCATTATGCCACTAATCATCCGCATTTGCACTTTACATAGATTTTTCTTACATCTGCTGTGTCCATCTTCCCTGAATGGGTTACAGCAATACATGATGATCTCAAACTTCATCTCCAGGTGGATTTGTATAATTTCAACACACAAGACCTATTGCAGCAACTTTCTGTCTACACGTTGCAGGCACGCTACCATCCAATATTTGTTAGGTTGTTAATGGCCCGCCTACATCGTTACCTTCCAGTGCATTGTTAGACCACCACCTTTTTAACAATAAACATGTTTTTCAGTGCTTTGTGTCATATTGTCAGACTCTGAACACAATTTATTTTGCATGAAGAACACATTCCTGTATGTATTAATTTATACCTCATAAACCCATTATCACCCCAACTTGACTTTTTACTGTTGTACACTGTAACATGAAGAAGAAAATATATTATTTCATCAGTTTCATAGGTGGCATGTTTTTCAATATTCAATGTCAAAGGTCAAGGTCACTGACGTTAATTGTGTACATTCTTCAACTGTGGCAATCTCACATGTCCTTGAGAAGCTTGTTTCAAGACCTTTCCAAAATTACCTGGTTCACTCTTGTGTCTTTATTAGAATGGAAATTTCAGCTGTTTTTGTCAGCAGTACATGTCGAATTATCAGCACATTTTTAGAGCTTCAAGTGGCCATTACTCCTGTGTTACTTGTGCTAAAATTCTGTAATTTGTTATTTTTCATTCTCTTGTTATGAGCAATGAACACACCAAATTTCATGAATATTGAAATAGGTCAGGTTGAAAATTGTACTTTTCTGTGTTTATCTGACATTGAATGACTCATTTTTATCTTTTTTCCTTTTAATCCTTTCCTTTTCACCTTTTGTATGAAGCAGAAAACTATCACCATAATCATGATACTAAGGCCTTATAATAGGAGAGCAGGTTATACAGGGTGTTACAAAAAGGTACGGCCAAACTTTCAGGAAACATTCCTCACAGACAAATAAAGAAAAGATGTTATGTGGACACGTGCCCGGAAACGCTTAATTTCCATGTTAGAGCTCATTTTAGTTTCGTCAGTATGTACTGTACTTCCTCAATTCACCGCCATGATTTCATACGGGATACTCTACCTGTGCTGCTAGAACATGTGCCTTTACAAGTACGACACAACATGTGGTTCATACACGCTGGAGCTCCTGCACATTTCAGTCGAAGTGTTCATACGCTTCTCAACAACAGATTCAGTGACCGATGGATTGGTAGAGGCGGACCAATTCCATGGCCTCCACGCTCTCCTGACCTCAACCCTCTTGACTTTCATTTATGGGGGCATTTGAAAGCTCTTGTCTACGCAACCCCGGTACCAAGTGTAGAGACTCTTCGTGCTCGTATTGTGGATGGCTGTGATAGAATATGCCATTCTCCAGGGCTGCATCACGCGCATCAGGGATTCCATGCGACGGAGGGTGGATGGATGTATCCTCGCTAATGGAGGACATTTTGAACATTTCCTGTAACAAAGTGTTTGAAGTCACGCTGGTACGTTCTGTTGCTGTGTGTTTCCATTCCATGATTAATGTGATTTGAAGAGAAGTAATAAAATGAGCTCTAACATGGAAATTAAGCGTTTCCGGACACATGTCCACATAACATATTTTATTCCTTTGTGTGTGAGGAATATTTCCTGAAAGTTTGGCCGTACCTTTTTGTAACACCCTGTATAATAACCATTTTGACTTTTCCAGCATAATTATTCATAGTTTTCTTATCAGGTTGCCTACTAGACTCAAAAACCATCATGACAATGTATCTAATTGACTGCCATTTCATTTGAGATGCTATTTCTCAATAATGACATGCCTCGCTACTTCATTTCCATCACTGGCACCACAGCACGCACACAATGCATTAGGGGCAGCATTGATGTGCCTGTACATATGTCACTTCATATTTTGATCTACATAATATTGCTATCTCCAAAAACAGTATCAATCAATAGCTCACAGAGTAAATTTTATACATGAGATATTTCATCTACCTTTTTCAATTACTGTATAAGTAACATGGGCTCAAATTTCTGACATTACTCTGTTTGTTTTAGTGTAACTCAAACCATGTACACAAAATATGAATCATTCTGTATAGAAAGTGAACATTTCAGAAGTAATTTTCTGGTAATCAGTAATGTAACAAAACAAATCTGTAAGCATGTAAGACTCTGAAACCCTTAACATGGGATTATAAAAGAAAGAAGTTATTTTGAAATAACAAATGAATGGAGAGGTGAAACAATTAGTAATAGGGTAAAAGGAACTACTACTATCAATAAGTAAGATATTGTAACAGACTACTGCACACAATGAAGTAGAGGAGTATATATGTAAAATAAGTTACAAATGTAAGACAGGACACAAGATAAGATAAAAAATACAACATTATAACAAGGTTTATGGTACATTAATAAATAATCTAGAGAAAATTTATAACTGGTAGAAAATAAACTTTTTCTCGCTTGCATTGAAATTTCAACACAAAACTTTCCAAGAAGAGACTTAGCTCTGTCAAAATTTTAGGTCTGGTACTAATTTTATATTAACCACAACAGAGCAGAAAGTAAAAAAGAAGTCCATAAATGGAAAAAAAAGTTGTTAAGATTTGAGCGTGATGCTATGTCATCACTAAAAGCATGCACAGTATAAGTGCTATCTTACATCAATTTCGCCTCAACTTTCCAAAGTATCTAAAGAATCAAGAGTTATACTCTTATACAGAATGGGTAATGCTGAATATATAAAACTGTATTTAGGAAACTCGGGCAATAGCCTCAGACCACAGGGCCCATACAGCTACTTCTGCATTTGATCACTTGGACCTTAGAAACACAAATGTTTCTGTGGAGTCACCGCCAGACACCACACTTGCTAGGTGGTAGCCTTTAAATCGGCCGCGGTCCGTTAGTATAAGTCGGACCCGCGTGTCGCCACTATCAGTGATTGCAGACCGAGCGCCAGCACACGGCAGGTCTAGAGAGACTTCCTAGCACTCGCCCCAGTTGTACAGCCGACTTTGCTAGCGATGGTTCACTGACAAAGTACGCTCTCATTTGCCGAGATGATAGTTAGCATAGCCTTCAGCTACGTCATTTGCTACGACCTAGCAAGGTGCCATTACCAGTTACTATGGATGCTGTAAAACTTGTACCATCAAGAGCTATGTTCACCAATTATGGATTAAAGTTAAGTATTCCAACAGCTACGACCTTTTTTGCTGAAGGGTAACTTCCTTGTTCTGTTCCAGACCTCACGCCAGCCTGCGTGAGCTTAAATGCGTGCCTTTCGGCTTCCTCATAGTGGATTGGCTGTCTTGCCAATGCCACAACAGTTTCTACAACTTCTTAACCAGTGACAAACTGCAGAACTCTGGGATCACGATCTAGGTTAGTGGAGTTGCAAGAGGAGTTAATTAAGACCAAATAATATGTAGAAAGGTTATCAGAAGCGTTGAAAAAATCCAGACCAAATGGAATTAAAATCAGGCCGTATGTTTTATTACAGATGAAAAGAGTGGAAGAAAATTCAAGTGTAGCCTTTGTAGCAAATAAGAAAATTAATAATACTACAGGTATTAAAGGAAACTCAAATATTATATTAAAACTGGTTTTAAAAATAAAAAAGAGATATACTGTGGCAATCGCTTGAACCTATGGACCAACACTCAGATGCTGTTGAGGTATAACACCTCTACAAATATTTACAGTTATTTCAAGCAGAATGACCTCCTCCAAACCAACAAGCACGAATTCTAAAAACCTCCATCACACAACACCCCCTTACACTTTTTTTGAATTTATTTATTTGTTTTCTCCACATACCATCCTCAAAGACAAAGATTGAGGGAATAAGGTAGATGGAATATTTCCTGATTTATAAAAACAATTCGACTTAATACTGCACCAATGTTTATTATCAAAAGTATGGTGATATGGGTATCAGACAACATATGTGACTGGGTTGATGTTTTCTATGTAAACAGGGTACAGCATGTTTTATCTTAGATTGAGACTCTTCAACAGAAGTACTTTCTGGTGCACACAACACAATTTATGTACCTGGAGCAGGTACATAAATACCTCAGCCAACTGTTCTCCTATAGATCTTGCATGTCATTCTGATGGACAAAGACAAATTGAACCTGGAAAGAAGTAGGGAAAAGGATGATGTCCATACCACCGTTAAATCCAGCACAGCTGGAAAATCGCCAGGACACATGGGATTCCCATTGAATTCTACCATACGTACTGGGATATCATCAGGGACATCTTCACCAATCATAAATGATGTGATTGGTGGTCAGAAAATACCACATTTTAAAAAGTAACACACTATCTTAATGCTGAAGAAAGCAGCATTGTGAAAAATAGAGGATTACAGACCTATCACACTGACTACAAAATAGCAGCACAATGCATGGCAGACAAATTAAAAGTGCTGATGAAGAAAATGATACACCCTCACCAGACATGTGCCATGCCCAGAAGGGCCACCTATGAGGCTTTAGCCAAATATAGAGAAGTCATAGGCATTACAGCAGTAAACAAATTCGACGCTGCGATTGTGCCGATGGACTTTGATAAGGCCTTCTCTAGAGTGAACCACGGCTATCTTTACAAGATTCTAGAAAAACTATGCCTGGATACTCTTTCATCTGAATAATAATGAATATACTTAAGAGCACCACCTCCAGGCCATAAATAAACGTCCGTAACACAAAACTGATGGAAGTTCAGAGGTTGGTGAAACAAGGCTGCCCACTCTCAGTGGCATTATTTGCAATGGCCCTGGATCCCCTGCAGCGGAAAACCAACACCATCACCGGAATCAAGTTGCCCGGCGCTACAGTGAAATGTAAAGCTTACACAGACAACATAGGATCCTTCATAAAGACAAGACAGACTTTCCAAGAATACAAGAGCCCTCCAAAATGTTGAAAAAGTGGCAAGGCCCAAAATAAATCCACACAAAACTCCACTTGTATTTATCGGAAACCACAAACTTAACAAAGGGAGCACATGGTACTTGAGACACACAAATGCCAGTGAAAATGGCAACCAAAAACTGGCAATCAGCTCTACACAAAATAAGAGAAATTGCAAGATCAAACGGAAACAGACTGATGAACTTATTCCAGAACACAAGTCTCATCAGCAAACAACTACTCTCAAAAGTGTGGTTTCTGGCTGTCAAACTTCCTACTGCTACCTACTAGCACTTCCAAGATCAGCAAAATTGTAATGTCCTTCTTCTATGCCCAGGCAGAATTCTTCACTACATGAAAGCGAGGCGACACAGAACTGTCTGATATTTCAGTCAATATTTGTTGATAATGTCCACTCTGGCACTTATGTGAGTCTGTATTTGGGGTTACAAAATCAAGTCTCTTTAGCAAGCAAGCTTAGATTCAAATTATTACTATCAGCTAGTTGCATTGTTCAGTGGTTGCCACTAAAGTTGCTCATTAACAGATACTAGGTGGTCAATTCACATTTCAAAATGAATTGATATCGTTGATTGGCATAGCACATGTACAATGAATTAATTATTTCCTTCGAATGACACATGCTTCAGTTAACGCAGCATGATGTTTTGTCTGTTGAAAATTATTTCCTTTAATATTAATGTGGAATACATCATCAATCATCAATCATCATCATCATCATCAATCATCATCAATCATCATCATCATCATCATCAATCATCATCATCATCATCTTTATTGTTATTCTTATTGTCCAGGGATAAGCCATACTTGGTTCACTTCTTGTGATGCTCGGTTCGAAATCGTAGGACACTACTGTTTTTCCTTAACTTGGCTTTTATTAACACAGTTTTTTTTAATATGATTCACTACTATGAATGGACACACTTGTTTTTGGGCATGACGCAGTATGAAACTGACCAACTGAGCTATATACAAAATGACAATTTCAGGGCCTACCCTCCAAATAAATTTCTTGGCCAACCACTGCCTCATCTGTCCTTAGTCCTTTAACTGTTGTTGTTGAGTACTGTCTTCATGTTCTGCCGGTCACCAGGTACTTTTGACGAGTTTAAGCACAGCTTGTGGGTTTTCCTTGAGCACTATTGATGAGTTAACTTAAGCCATCCTGCTGCCCCCTGACCACTAATTACAAGTATAAATGTGCAACTTCGCAGGCAGCTGTGTACTGTTCATGAATTTAAGTGCACAATAGAGCTTTGAACCTACTTTTTAGCAGTTTCCCCACAGTTCTGGCTACTGAGTTGGTAGTAGTACTGTGTCTACTACGATATTATTTCACTGCATTCAATTTTACTTCATCTTACTGTTCATCAAAAATAGAATAAAAATGTTTGGGGTTACGGAAATGTCCGATTCCACCCGTATACTTTGACCAGTGACGTCACCAATATGGTGGACACAACCATTCACAACGTCTCCAATATGGCGCCTATGAGGTCATTATGTAAACATGATTACAAAATCCATAAATATAATCAAACTAACGGGACCAGCGCAGGAAATTGGGGGTTTTTGGGTGGACACACACACACACACACACACACACACACACACACACACACACACACACACACACACACACACACACACACACACACACACACACACGATGACAACATAAAACCAATCAAAATTTCCCCAATTCCACTACATTCACAATATTCACAGGAATCTGTCACTTCCCTTCATCTACATAGCTCAACCACAATTGCCAATACCACAAAAGAAAAATTGACATCTAGAAAAATTGCAACACTGCGACTACACATACCATCAAAAATGGGAATCGGACACTTCACTTGACTTATATAGGTCAACAGCAGCTCACAATACCAAAACACGTAGCTATGATGAGTCATTGGAATCGGACACTTCCCTTGACCTATATAGCTCAAATACAACTGACGATACCAAAAAAATTGAAATAAAGTACTTCCCCTAAGATACATAAATCAACCACAAGTGCTGATAACAAAACACCAACCACCAACACATGCAGTAAATAACACTGACCCAACAACACACAAATACTCCACCAATCATCATAACATGCAAACAATAGATCCAAAAAAATGGCTACTTACCACAAAAAAGTTCCAGTGCTACATACTAGGTCAGCAACCCCAATCCCCCCACCTACGCCAAACAAACAAACAAAAACACATCCAAAACAAACCAGCCCCTTCCCCCTCAACCTTAACCCAATTAAACTTAGAAGACATATCCATACCAAACAAAAGAAGCCACAAATTAAATTAAATGACTTACCACTCGACAAACAGCAAATGACACCACAATAACATAAACACAACACAAACTTAATTCTTAACTCACTGAAACAAATTTCTGTTCTTCTATAACAGTCATGACCGATAAATGCACACTTCAAGCAGTGATAACCAAATAAACCCAATACACCACATAATAGGCGGACCATAAACACACCACTTGAGGACACCTCCAACTGCAACAAGACGACAGCTACAAACACAACACACCCATAAACTAAACTCCGCACCATCATGACGTCACACACCACAACATCCTTATGTCACGGATCAAAGACGACGGGTGGGATCGGACGCCTCTGTTTATCCAAATGTTTTTATCTTCAGCCCTTCTATTGAATATGTTGTTGTTGTTGTTGTTGTTATTCCCTTCTATTGAGGAAGAAATTATGAAGATATGAAGCATGACAGTGGGGATGAATTATTCGATGTTGATACAAGTGGTAACTCCTCCACAGATTCTTACCATGACAGTCTTGAAGTCATGTACCTCAACAAGTGTAACGTGTAGTCTTGTGTCTACAAGATGTAATTGATAGTCTGTCCGAGGAAGAAAGGGTGGTGACAAATTTGACTAGAAAAAAAATCATTTTAGTCCACTTAATCACGCATTTAAAAACTTGTCCTGAGGACACAGCAATCAGCCAGGGAATGATCCACACTCTCTGTCATTCTTCATGTTATTTTTCAGAGAAGATACTGTACTGACTAATACACAAACAGGAGGTTTGGAGTCCCTTGATGTCTGTTTTACACGTGTGAAGTGCACAGGAGTGAAAGTACTGCATACACTGCATCAGAGAGACAAAAATTATAAATGATCCTCTGTTTATGGTATTGAAATATTCATAAATCAATAAAGATATTTCATACACTTGGATTTACATTTCTTTGTAGATTTTATTGCACAATTGGCCATAAAACAGATCATTTTCTTTCATTTCATGAACTGATGGTTTTAAAGTTTCCTTGAAGTGTATGAGTCTCAGCTTTATCTTTAATAATGATAGAAGCTGACGAAATTAATTAAAATTTGTATGACAGCCATGACTTGAACCTTTTTTCAGCTTTATTCAATTGACTGTATACATACAAATAGAGCACATTAATAGGAAATGACACATTATATTTAGTTTCACATTCTCTTTTTAAAAATTTCTCCTTTTATCACATTTTAGTTGACTATCTTTTCAGTGTTGGGAGTTCATTTTGGTTTTACATTTAGGATATTTTTCCATGTGTGTGTTTTTGTAATACTTTCAGTCTTTTTATGAAGTTTTTGAGTTAGGTTTGTTGACTTCTTTCCTCACTGATGATTAATGGCAGCAAATAAACAGTTTTATGTTACTAGTGTAGGTCAGCTCAGTGACAGAGAGCCGTGACATCTCTCCCCTGCCCCCCTCCCCGCACATCTAGTACAGCAACGGCTGCCCCAGGTACCCCATCCCCACCGCACCTCAAGGTGGCACTCTGGAGCCAGTTGACTGTGGCCAACAAAGCTTCCAGCTGCATTTGGACTGTGGCTAACTCCTCCTGCATCCGCACACAACAGACACAGTCCCTATCCATCTAGCTAATGTGTGATTTACTATAAGAAACTTAAGGAAATCTACTGCCACACAAGGTTAACAACTACACTCTAGGTGGCAGAAAGGACACTCAAAAATGAAAAACAATAAAAATTTAAGGTAGAAGCTAGATCTGGTGCTTATTTTGCTGCTAGGGGCTATTAAGTGGATACTACAGGAAAAAACAGTGACCTACAGTATACTGCTAGGGGCTCTATAGTGAATGTTATTTATAAATGTTAAACAGTAACCAGCGGTAAACTACACCTACTGGTTATCCCTCGCATTTACAGTGTAAACAAACGTTTACGTACACGCGAAAATGGCCTAATAAAACTATAAAAACGGCTACATTCAATGTATCGAGTGGAAATGACACAAATAAACGTAAATACTGAGTATTGTACACTGACAGATGCAGGTACAAAACAAAACCTTTCGCTAACAATTAGAGTTTAGAATGAAAAGCACAAATATGAGCTCTACTTTATAGGAACCCATAGGCTCACAGTACACGATCACTAATGCCCACAACAAGCTAAGGAAAATAAGCAGACGGCGAGGAGAGTATTAGCTTTCTGCTAACTAAACCGTATGTAAGAAGGGCTCAGAAGTTTTATTGTAACATTGATTTATTCAGACATTTTAGTGTAACACTAATTTACCACATATTTTACGTCTACTCAACTGTTAGCGCTGGCAGGTTGCGCTAGTCAAACGTATGCAAGTGGCGTTAGAGTTCACCTTCAGTATCACTTTTCCTAATAAAACGTATAAAAACTGCTACCTTCAATGTAACGAGCCTAAATGACACTAATAAGCGTGAATACTGAGCATCCAACAATAACTTAAACTTATTAACCCTCGTATTTATAATGTAAAGAAACGTTCACGTACACGCGAAAAATGAACTAATAAAATGTATAAAAACTGCTATCTTCAATGTATCGAGTCTAAATGACACTAATAAACGTAAATACTGAGTATTGTGCACTACTTAATTGATGATCCCGCGCATTTAACAATGTAATTTAAGAATGTAAACAAACGTTTGCTTACACGCGAAGCTGTCCTTCGCTTTTCCTATTCAGACGCAAATAAAAACTGAAACCTTCAATTTGTCAAGTCTATTTCACACTAATGCACGCAAATACTATAGAAAATACAGAAAAAACTATTAATTACGTATCTCGTAACACTCACTGAAGAAGACGAAAAATTCTGCTGTTGGCCCCACGAGCGACAAGATTCACGCTGGTTAGTGGTGGGCAGGAAATCGCATCTCTGTTAGAAATCACAGTGATTGAGAACTCGCAGATATTACAACAACTTTACAAAATCTAACTGCGATTTCAGTCACAGTTAGCAGTCGCAAGTAGCATTTCACATTCAATGCCGTGAGCCATTTCTTGGCCGAATTCCATACTCCTTTCTGCGATTTCAGTAACAAGTCGGGGCTAGAAGTCGCAAGTAGCAACTAAAAAGCGCAGTTAACATTGCCATCTGTAGGCCAAAATTCGTACTACGCTCGTCTCTGCGACACGCTATCGAGTCCAACTGCGATCTCTGTGACAAGTCGCAACTAAGAGTCGCAAGTAGCAACTAAAAAGCGCTGTTAGCACTGCCATCTGTAGGCCAAAGTTAGTACTACGCTCATCACTGCGACACGCTAACGAGTGAAACTGCGATTTCCGTCACAAGTCGCAACTAAGAGTCGCAAGTAGCAACTAAAAAGCGCAGTTAGCACTGCCATCTGTAGGCCAAAGTTCGTACTACGCTCATCTCTGCGACACGCTATCGAGTGAAACTGGGATTTCCGTGACAAGTCGCAACTAAGAGTCGCAAGTAGCAACTAAAAAGCGCAGTTAACATACTTTTCCTAGTGCCATCTGTTGACCGACGTACGTACTTCGTTATGAGAGCCTTGTGCCTCACGAGATCGGTGTGCTGTGTGTGCTTATGAAGGACTTATTTCATTAGTGGTACAAGTCCATTTTTGTTCATTTTGAGATACAGAGTCATAAAGTTACCTGAGCGCTGAAAAATCTGCAGTTGAGATACCAGAAATATTCAAGCATATGGCTTCTTGCTAGAGATGAACCTTTATTTATGTTTCTTTGGATCATTAATTTCAGAAGCATTATAGACAGAAAAGTGGAGGTAATGGACTTGTACCACAATTGAAATAATCCCTTCATATTATATGACGACATGCACATTCAGCACCAGCTATGGTTGGTCAAATACTGCTGTGACTCTGAATGTATTATATTAATAAGAAGCAACATTGCCTTTTTCTCCTGAAAATATCAAGTAACGTAACAAATGTGTTTGATTCTGCTTCCAATATGACAGTTTTGGTTAATACTCCACATGCCTACAGGACTTTGCAATGTTAACACAGCAGAACTCAGACATCTGTATAAGTGTAGTGAAATGAAAACAGTCATATGAATGCCTCACTTTTGTTCCGACACAGTTCAAGACTCGGGAGAAAAGTTTTACACCTGGTGTTCTACATGGCAACTTCACACACAAGAACTTTTTGCCGACACTACTACCACCTACATAAGTATGCTTTTCCTGTGTTACTTTCAAGTAATGCACTTAAGCTATTCCCGATTTAACTGGAAGATCTGTACTTCCCACTTTCACATCAACAGCCTCAAAATGCATATTGTAGACTTCGGGATATGTTACAGGTCAGTGTCACACCAAGATTGTGGAGTTAGAGGGGGGGGGGGGGGGGGGCGGAGGGGGGCATGTCACTGTCCAACAAGTGTTTACCAATAAGTAAGTGGCGGAAAATTACGGGTATTGGACGGCTTAACATGTGGAAAATGAGATTTTTATTATTCACTCACTGTATTTAACATTTATTATGCCTTTAAAATCGCACAACAACTTCAATAAAACACAGTTTAATCATTCACACACTTATTTCACTTTTAAACTGCAAATCCTCTAGGAGCTGTCTTGAATCTTCACGAGTCTCTCTCAACAGCCTCAGATACGTACAGAAACCAGTAATCAGAGTCAGAATTGCGTCTGCAAAAACACAAGGATTATTATACACTTTTTGCTGTCACTAATTACTAGCAATATAATTGAAAGAGTAGATTGCTAATATTTGCTATAATGAATGTCACATTTGCAAGAACGATCTCACTGAAGTAATTAAGTCCATCGAAACGCTTAGAAACTAACCTCTCGTCTGACAAAAACGGTCTAAAGACGCAGTGGCAATTTCTTCTGATCTGTTGACAATGATATTTTGAGTTATCACTTTACTGAGTGACTGAAATGTAGTTCAGGTACCTGTGAGCATAACAATATGTTAGAATTCATTTTCTAAACACGAACTATTACGGTACTGTACGGCTACTTACATATTAATTACACTATTAATATTTTCACAGTTGTTTCTTTAATACAAAATTAAAGCCAACTGTAGAAAAAACGTAAAACATACTTGCCAATGACAGGTTTGTTGCGATGCAATTTTCTGTGTTGACAGATGTAACTCTTTCATACGGTGGTAAGTCGCAGAAATCGCAGAAGTAGCAGCAGTCACAGAAATCGCGGAAGCAGCAGAAATCGCAGAAGTAGCAGTGGCGGAGGGATACACGACCTATTTTCCTTAACTGCGACTCTTAACTGCAACAATTACAGATAAGAATAACAGATACTGAAAAGTAGCGTTCACAGAAATCGCTGATATCGGAAAATCGCAGTTTAGCCCATCACTAACGCTGGTTTTGAATGCATCTGCTGGTTCTGCGATGCGATACTGTCACCCTTCGTGCACTGTGTAGTCAGCAGCAACCTCATGGTGTTGTGGAAATTTGTGTGTGACATTCTCCAGGTAATTTATAAGCGTTAATAATCTGCAAATAAGAATAAGTGAAGAAATGTGTTTCGGAAGTAAATTAACATGGTACTTAATTTCTATCACAGTAACAGTTGAGTTTGATGAGTGTACTAGTTCGCGAATATCTTGTGATGACTCTGCTGTTTGAGGCTGCTGTCTTTTTTATGTTTTAAATTTTAATGGGTACATAAGGATGAGATTTTATTCTGTATTTAATTGTGATCACATCACCTATAGTGTGCTAGGTGACGGTGTGTGAATGTTGTAATTTTTCAGGTTATGTTCATAACTACTAAATACCTGAGTTGTTAGTGCTTGTTTTTGGTCTGACCGGTAAAATCGCTACGTGTATCTTCGTAAAAGAAACGGCTGAGTGTGTGACGTGCTGTCAGGAGCAGTTTGTCTACGAAGTCATCTCCTCATATACTTCGTGGCTAACGAGAAAAGGCGGACAGTGAAATTCAAAGGTTGTCCATGTTAGTACGGTTATTTTGACTTACTTAGCAGTAATAATGATTGCGATGATAATTTTCTGTTATGTGATGTAGACACATAGCGGCTCCAGATTTTAGGGCTAACGTAAGCATTTTGTAAAGTGCCCACAGTTACATCATTTCATGGTTTGAGTATGTTCGGATGAAAGGAAATGCTGCAATTCTGTTGCATTTTGTTAGTTTTCACTGTGCTTTGATTATTCGTGTCGTTAATATTCGTGTAATCATATGTAAATACCAGTTTGTTGTAGTGTGTGGGTTTTAATGGAGTTCTGTATAAGAGTACTGCAACATCATTTACGAACTGGCGAAATACAAGGTACAGATTAACTATAATCTGTCTAACATAAAAAGCATTACATGTCATCAGAACTCAATAGATCATTCATCATATTTACTGTTAGTATGAAGTCGTTTCAGTAAATCAGTTTTGTTAGAAAATGCTAACCAATGTTTAATCTTGATGGTAATCAAGAATGAGAACTTCCGCATTGCAATGTGCAGTCTACAGTGCAGGTATTGGTTTCCTTTAATAGCAGGTAAAGATTCTAAAATGATGACGCTTCCTGTAAATTGGGCATACATCCGTGAATGAATACAGATGAAGTAAGTTTCAAGGTAATGCCTATGTTGAAAATGCATATTCACTCATAAACAGTCCATATGTCCGGATTTTCTTCATGTCCCTATCACACTGAAATTAACACAATGAACCAAGTATTGAATGAAATATTTGATGTTATTGAGTAATATCGCTGCAATCTATTGACTGCTGTGATTGTTTGTAATGCTGAAGTTAATGCATGTACACAAAATTACACATCTTCCATAATTGTCACAACAGGATGGTATCCATGAGCCAGTGTTACAAAGAAGCAGTAGCAAATTTAAATGCTCGGTTTCCATTGCATGTTATTTTATGATTGTTCTCACTCTTCATGACCTGCAAAATGTGAATGAGTTTATATCAATGAACACACTTTTCCTCAGCCACTTTGAATCTGTTTCCTGTGTAATCACCCATTTACTGCATGCAATATATGAGTGAAAATACTGCCTTTGAGCTATACCTCATGGTAAAAACAGAAACTGAGTGGGCGAAAAACTTTTCTTATTTTCTTTTTTTTTTTTTTTTTTTTCTCAGACTGTAGAACTGAAGGGATGGACCAGGAGCCAACTAAGTGGATAAAAAAAGAGGAAACTGATGAAGTACAAACTGAGTTACACTTCATAGTAAGTGGCTTACTTGTATTTCTTAACAGGGTTTCATTAATTTCTGTGTGCAGTGTGATCTGTGAATACATACAATTGATGTCATACAGCTGGAAACATGAATAATTCGGTTTACTAAACTCATGAACTTACTGTCTTAAATATGACATTTTACACAGTGCATTGAAATAAGCCTTGTATTAAACCTCACATAGAATTGAGCAAGAGTTTCAATTTAATGTTTAGTAAACATGGAAAACTTTTTTAATGCACAACCCAATTATACTGATAAACTGGTTGCCATAAAGTGGGTATATTCTGCTCATACACTTCTTTTGAATGACAACCTTAATGTGCAACTTAAGAATAATTATGACTGTAGTGAACCTTAGCAGTGCCATTAAATTTATAAATAGTATGGCTGCAGTTAATGCATTATTGCAGTGTATCATGGTATGGAATGAGAATTGTAATTTATTTACTGATAATGTAAAATAAATTATTTATAAATAATTTTGAAGTGACACTCGCATGGTCACTAATCTGAGAAGTACATTTTGTTTACTTTGAATATTGAACCATATGTAAGTAGAACTCTCAGCAGTAAAGTTAAATTTCAGACAAATATCACATGGAAGCATAAATTGTTACACAGCAGAATGAATTTGTGTGTTGGCAGCAAAGTTTTGATGAAGCCATGGGGCTACACATCAAATATTGACAGGTTTGTTCATAACCACTTTCTGCATTTGCTGCACATTGTTACGCATATTGTTTGTGAAACTGTCACAATGTTACAGTTACTGGTGTAAATAATCTTACATATACATGTCACTTGAAATCTGATGTAGTGCAACTGGTTGTAGGGTATTCACCTATCAGCAGCAAACAAATTCACTTGGTGCCACTAGTATTTTTATCCTGCAAATGAGAATTGAGCGCACCGACACAATCATGCAAACTACTTGTGAACTATCTGTGCTGAAAAAATCTGTTTCAACATCCATCTTGAGTGCAACTGCAGAAGTACTGGGATAGCATTAATGCAGCATTTGCATTTGAATATATATGAGTACATCATTATAGATTATACAAACTATGTGAACAGCCTGCAATTCATTTGACAAGCATTATCACAACAGTAATCCTAAACAATCACTGTGAGGAAATGATACGAAAATAAATATACTAAATTTTATTAAATACAGTAAAAGAGTGGTTAGACCCAACACAGTTCAGGCTTTGGCTTTGACCCCTGATGTAATGATGGTTTGGCATTCAGGATGATATGTATGCACAACACAAATCATGTAAACGAAAAGCAGTTTGAAGATCCATTGACTTTGGACCTAAACTGGAGAACTATTCAAAGGCTACAAGGTTAAAATGTGGTTCTAGACCCACTCCCCCCTTGTAACATTGGTTGTAGTGGGAGTCTGATTCATAGTGCATCTCAAGGCTTAGCCTATGTTCAAAGGTGGCAGTGTGGCTGTGAGCTGACAAAGTCTAGAAATGTGAAAGCCAAGTAAAGGATATGGTAACAAATTGATCAGTAGCACAGCCTAATGTTAACCAAAACATCCAAATGGTGCCCATAATGTAACTTTTTACCTACAAGAAGTCTTCTCATACTCTGTGTGCTGTGTTAGTTCATGAACTGAACTTCCCTATGACCTTAACATTGTATCAGTTGAAAGCCACCTTCTTTGCCAAATTAATTAAATGTTAATTTTTAATTGGTGTATATTTTGTGCATGAGCACATGCTGGAAAGTAATGACACAAAATTTCTATTTGGAAATTATTGAAGCATTTTAATTAAAACAAACTTAATATTTAACATATTTATTCTTCGTGTTTGTATATTTATTTCAAACATAGTCACCGTGGCACTGAACACCTTTCTCCCAGTGAGACACCAGGTTGTTGGTGTCGTCACTGTAGAATGCTTGACTTCATTGGCAGACCCACAGCCTCACCTACGCTCATATTAGTTAATCACTATCAAAGTTGAGTCCCTGAAGGTGTTCTTTAAGTTTTGCAAACAGTTGAAAATTCATTGGCTCAAACCGGGTCAGTATTGAGGATGATCAATAAGAATGAATCAAAGGTGTCAGACTGTACAGCGGAGCTCGTGTGAGGCACTGTGTCACAAAAGAAGTATTGTAAACTGGTTGCAAAGCACATCCACCCCTTCTGTTGTTGTTGTTGTTGTGCTCTTCAGTGACAAGACTGGATTGATGCAGCTCTCCATGCTACTCTATCCTGTGCAAGCTACTTCATCCCTGAGTAACTACTGCAACCCACATCCTCCTGAATCTGTTTAGTGTATTCATGTCTTGGTCTCCCTCTGATTTTCACCCTCCACCCTTCCCTCCAATACTAAATCGATGATCCATTGATGGCTCAGAACCTGTCCTACCAACCAGTCCCTTCTTCTATAGGGTGGCACACGAAATGTGTTACCATTTTGTTTTTTAATATAAACTTTATTGTCAATACAATCTGAAAGGAACATATACTACAATGAAGAGCTGTCCATGGAGATTTGTTCTAACTCAGTACATGCTCAATATGTCCACCATTTCGTTTCCTAACTTTTTTCAAAGAAAGGCTGAAGTTAGTGAGTACCCTATGGCACATGTTTTCCCTAATTTCTCTGAAAGCTTAAAGAATAAGTCTTCTGAGCTCCATTAAATCACATGGACGTTTCAGAAAATTTTTTTCCCTTAGGTACCCCCAAAGAAAAGAGTCACATGGATTGAGGTCTGGACTATTGGGGGGCCAATTTTGTCCGTCATTGAAGCGATCTGGAAACCTGAGTGAAATGATCCGCATGTCGAAATGCTCGTGTAAAAACTCCAACACAGTGTTTGCAGTATGTGGCCTTGCTCCATCTTGCATGAATCACTGTGTGTTGAAGGGCAAGGCAGTAGCAAGAAGCTGTGGAATGAATCTATTGCGAAGCATGCTCAAATAACGTTCGCTGTTCAGTTTCTTCAAAGAAAAAGGGTCCAGTAAGTCCGTGACTGGAAATTGCTGCCCACGCTGTAATCCTCGGAGCATAATGTCGTTCATGAAGCACTTGCGGGTTTTCAGTGGCCCAAAAGTGTACATTTTGTTTGTTAACCACACCATCTAAATGAAAATGCGCCTCATCTGAAAACCAAACGTTGTTGAGAGTTTCTTCCCTATCCTCCACCCACTGAGCAAACAGTAGTCTCTGCTGCTTGTGTTCTTCAGTGAGCTTCTGTGCACAGGTCATCTTGTATGGGTACATGTGGAGGCCACTTTTAAGAATGCATTGAATGGAGCGACTGGATATTCCCAGTTGCACTGCTGCCTTTCTACACAATTTCCCGGGACTTCTCTGTACTGCAACTCATACTGCTTAAATATTCTCCGGCGAGCAAACAGGCTTAGGCCAAGGTCGCTTCGGATCCAATACTGTTCCTTCCTGTACAAATTTATCCTACAACCTGTGAATGGTCTTCTTGCAAGGGACCCATCGTGTGTTAAACTGTTGTCAAAAACACCTCTGAGTCACAACAAGGCTTTTTGTTTCATGGAAAAGTAACACAATTGCCGATCGTTGCTGTGTCGTCAGTCTTCCATTGTCAGCCATTGCTGGTTACTAGTCTCCTAGTGGCAGTATCGTGAATTACATGTCATTTTGTAACTCATTTGTTTTTCCAAGCTCTGCTGGTACTGCTGTAGAGATCCCAGCGGAGTATCTAATGTGTGGTGTAAATTGTAAAAGAAACAATTGATAATACATTTTGTACGCCACCCTATAGTTAAGTTGTGCCACAAATTCCTCTTCTCCCCGATTCTATTCAGTATCTCCTCATTAGTCACATTGCCTACCCATCTAATCTTCAGCATTCTTCTGTAGCACCACATTTCGAAAGCTTCTGTTCTCTTCTCGTCTAAACTATTTATTGTCCATGTTTCACTTCCATACATGGATACACTCAATGCAAATACTTTCAGAAAAGACTTCCTGACACTTAAATGTATACTCAATGTGAACAAATTTCTCTTCTTCAGAAATGCTGTCCTTGGCAATACCAGACTACATTTTATATTCTCTCTACTTCAACCTTCGTCAGTTATTTGTCTCCCCAAATAGCAAAACTTATCTACTACCTTAATTGTCTTATTATAATGTTATTCTGTCATCATCACCCAATTTAATTCAACTACATTCCATTATCCTTGTTTTGCTTTTGTTGATGTTCGTCTTATATCCCTCTTTGAATGCGCTGTCCATTCTGTTCAACTGATCTTCCAGGCCCTTTACTGTCTCCGACAGAATTACAATGTCATTAGCTAACCTCAAAGTTTTTATTTCTCCTCCCTGGATTTTAATTCCTACTCAAAATTTTTCATTTGTTCCCTTTATTGCTTGCTCAATATGCAGACTGAGTGATATCAGGGATAGGCTAAAACCCTGTCTCACTCCCTTCCCAACCACTGCTTCCCTTTCGCTCCTCCCCTTTTATAACTGCCATGTGGTTTCTGTACAAATTGTAAACAGCCTTTCACTCCCTGCATTTGACGACTGCCACCTTCAGAATTGAAAGAGAGTATGCCAGTCAACATTGTCGAAAGCTTCTTCAAGTTTACAAATACTAGAAATGTAGGTTTGCCTTTCCTTCATCTATCATCTAAGATAAATCATAGGGGCGGTATTGCCTCATGTGTTCCAACGTTTCTACGGAATCAAAACTAATCTTCCCTGAGGTCGGCACCTACCAGTTTTTCCATTCGACTGTAAAGAATTCATGTTAGTATTCTACAGCCATGACTTATTAAACTGATAGATCGGTAATTTTCACGCCTGTCAACATTTGTTTTCTTTGGGATTGCAATTATTATATTCTTCTTGAAGTCTGGGGGTATTTTGCCTGTCTCATACATTTTTCTGACCAGATGGCAGAGTTTTTTCAAGGCTGGCTGTCCCAAGGCTATCAGTAGTTTTAATGGATGTTGTCTCCTCCCAGGGCCTTGTTTCAACTTATGTCTTTCAGCACTGTCAAATTCTTCACGCAGTATCGTATCTCCCATTTCATCCTCATCTACGTTCTCTTCCATTTTCAAAATATTGCCCGCAAGTGCATCGCCCTTGTATAGACCCTCTATAGGTCTCTTCAGTATTCCAGTAGGCAGTGTCTGTCTTACCCCTAGTCATATATGCCTCTACATCCTTAAATTTGTCCTGTTACCATCCCTGCTGAGCCATTTTGCACTTCCTGTCGATCTCATTTTTGAGACGTTTGTATTCCTTTCAGCCTGCTTCATTTACTGCATTTTTATATTTTCACCATTCATCTATTAAATTCAGTATCTCCTCTGTTACCCAAGGATTTCTACTAGCCTCGTCTTTTTACCTACTTGATCCTCTGCTACTTTCACTAGTAATCTCTCAAAGCTACCCTTCCTCTTCTGCTGTATCTCTTACCCATGTCCTTGTCAATGGTTCCCTAGTGCTTTCTGAAACACTCTACAATCTCTGATCCTTTCACTTTATCCACTTTCTCTTACAATTCCTACCTTTTTGCAGTTCTTTCAGGTCTGGATAGATATCTGCCTATTACACATTACAGCCTTCTCCAAATGTCGGGAGTATCTTTCAGTCAGCAGACAAGATTGGCCTGTATGCTTTTGTGCTGCATGTGTCCCTTCATGCTTCCACTTCACTATCTCATCAGAAACAGTGGACGCAGGAATGTTCAGGAGTGTGGAAAGCTCGCATACAGACATATGACACCCTAACACCTGACCACATTCAAAGTCAATGAGCTCCGCGGAGCACCCCATTTTGTTCTCTCACGATGTATAATGACTACTGAGGTCTCTGATATGGAGTAGGTGGCAGCACAATGCACCAAATACGAAAAAGTAAGTTTTTGGGGGTGGCCCGATGCTTTTGAGCACATAGTGTATGATGAAGTTGTGCTCTGTGCAAAATTCTACCAGACGGCTTCCTCTTTCAATCCTTACCCACATTCCATATTCACCTCCTACTTTTCCTTCTCTCCCTTTTCCTACTATTGAATTCCAATCCCCTATGTCTATTCAATTTTTGTCTCCCTTCGTTATCTGAATAATTTCTTTTATCTCATCATACATTTCTTTAATCTCTTCATCATCTGGGGACCAGGTTGGCATATGAACTTGTACTACTGTGGTAAGTGTGGGCTTTGTGTCTATCTTGGCTAGATTACTGCATTCACTATGCTGTTCATAGTATCTTACCCGCACTCCTGTTTTTTATTCATTTTTAAACCCAGTCCTCCATTGCCCCTATATGATTTTGTATTTATAATCCTGTATTAATCTGACCAGAAGTGTTATTCCTCATGCCATCAAACTTAACCAATTCCCACCATATTTATCTTTACCCTACCCATTTCCCTTTTTAAATTTTCTAACCTGCCTGCCTGATTAAAGGGTCTGACATTCCATGTTCCAATTTGTAGAACATAAGTTTTCTGCCTCCTGATAACGATGTCACCCTGGAGATCTGAATATGGGACTATTTGACTTCCGGAATATTTTACCCAAGAGGACACCATCATCATTTAATGAACAGTAAAGTTGCATCCCCTCGTGAAAAATTACGGCTATTGTTTCCCCTTGCTTTCATCCGTTTACAGTACCAGCACAGCAAGGCTGTTTTGTTTAATGTTACAAGACCAGATCAGTCATTCATCCTGACTGTCGCCTCTGCAACTACTGAAAAGACTACTGCCCCTCTTAAAGGACCACATGTTTGTCTGGCCCCACAACAGATACCCCTCCATTGGGGTTGCACCTACGGAACGACTATCTGTATCGCTGAGGCATGCAAGCCTCGCTACCAGTGCCACAGTCCATGGTTCATGTTAGGTCCACTCCTTCATGACGATCATGTTTCCCACTGGCAGTGGCATTTTTCATGAAAACAATGCACCATTTCACAATGCCATGAGTGTGTGATAGAGTGGTTTCAGGAACACAGTGGTGAGTTCCAATTGATGTGTTGGCCACCCAACTCACCAGCCCTGAACCTGGCCGAACAGATCTGGGATGTGATTTAACATAACGTCAGAGATCATCCCCCCTTCCAGAATTAATGGGAATGAGGTGACCTGATTGTATAAATATGGTTCCAACTTCCTCCTGTGATATATGAAGGCCTCATTGCTTCTGTGCCACTATGTCTCCCTACTGTTGTCTGTGCCAGAGGTGTACATACCAGCTTTTAGATGAGTGATGATAATCTTGAGCTGATCAGCCTATGGCAGTTACCATTATTGAAAGAAGATTGTTTTATTGTAATGATTGTGATGGTATAATGATACTGCCACATAAAGTTCAGCTAAACAGTACGTGCTGCCCACGAGCCCTGCATGACTCACCCTCCAGTCCAGCTTCAAGACACTGACTGCCCATGAGATCCAGTGCTGTTCCTCTACACCCATTGTTGCTCCACAATGCCCACTGGTGTCACGAGCTGTGAGCTGTGAGAAGTGACATCTGCGAGGCACATGGGGCACGAATTCGAAGAGGGAGCCCACCGTGGTTCAGCCTCCTCCGCCAAACCAAAATCCTCCTTCCCCACTATTAAGGAGCCCTTTACATATGCGTCTCCTTGATATGAATAATGTGCATGTGTGAGGCTTTACTCATCTATAAATTCAGAACCAATAGGTTTGCCG